>NW_004955489.1:1121348-1154954 GCF_000276665.1 Chinchilla lanigera | reverse complement strand
AAAAGAAAAGAAAAAAAGAAATCAAAGGTTATTTAAAAATCTAGAAATTATATTCAGACTGTGAAGTTAAACTGTAGATAATTTTTTTATTAATAAAGAGAGGTTAATATGCCAAATAGGACACTTTTCAAATTCAAAGTCAGCCATAGGCTACAAACTATGACCACTGGGTAGATGACTAAATGACTGCCGTCCATTTCAGAATTGTCCAGGAAGTAAACCTGGGGATGAGGGGAAAGTAAATGTAGGAAAAGAGGTCAAGTGTTAGGAGATTCCAAGAAGCAAAGAGAAAAGACATAGTCAATGGTAAAGGTAGAAGACCCTCAGGACAGCAAGTCCCCTATGTATACCCCCTATAAAGGGTATGCCCTTTATCCTGCAGGTACAACTACAACTTAAGCACTCCTGCAACATGGAGCACTAAACATCTTGCAAAGGAAAGGTTGTGTCCAGGGCCCAGTTCTTCAGCTCTGCCCATTCACTTGCTAGCAGATATTGAGAACCTTCATACTAAAGCCAGAAATACAAAGTTAAAAGATACTGAGTAAGGGCTCCGAGGCTGAAATGAGAACAAGGAATTCAGGGGAAAAAATCAGGTAGTACATTTGAGCAGGGCTCCAAGGAATGCTCAAGGCTGAAAGGTACCATAGAAACAGTCTTTTAAATGAACCTAATATGTAGTGTACTCATACATGCCAGGCACTGGCCAGGAACCCTTTACCATGTATGTATATACTCATTAACTTTGCACTACCATCTAAGAGGTATTTACAGTTATAAAGTCCATTTTATAGAGGAAGAAACAGAGGTACAGAGCATTTGTTGTTTGTTATCTGTCCTTAACATTTCCCGACAAAAGTTCAGGCCATCCTATATACAATAAGTTAAATGTCTTGGTCACTCCTGAGGAAGCATTGGAGGTAATGATAACAACAATCACCGTCCTCACTTATCCAATAGTTGGCACGTACCAGGCACTGTTCTAAGTGCTTTATTTATTTTAACTAATCAAATCCTCACTACAGCCCTTTGGTGTGTTTCTGTGTATGTATAAGAAAGTACACTTTCTTTTCTAATTAATAGATATTATTTTTAAGAAATGTTTTAGGTTTACAGAAAAATTGTGTGGAAAGTACAAATAAATAGTATCATGTCTCCAAACACCTCACGCTCCTTCTATCTATCCCCCACCACCTTGATCCTTGGAAAACACCAATGTTTTTACACTCTTCACAGCTTGCCTTTTCCAGAGTAGTTGAAATCATGTAGTATGGAGTGTTTCCATAATGGCTTTTTTCATTTAGCAATCCTGCATTTAATATTCCTTCATGTCTCTTCATGAATATTATTCCATAGCATGGATATACAAGTTTGTTTACTCATTCATCTACTGCAGAACATACATATTGGTCACTTCCAAATTCTGACAGTTATGAAGAAAGTTGTTATAAACTATTGTGTACATCTGTGTGTAAGTTTTCTGCTCACTTGGGCACACATGGAGAAGAAAGTTACATGTGGTATGAATACATTTAGCTTTGCAAGAAACTGCCACGCTGTCTTCCACAGTGGCTGTACCATTTTGCTTTCCCACCCACAGTGAACCAGAGTTCCTGTTGCTCCCCATTCTTGCCAGTATTTGGTATCTTCAGTGTTTTGAATTTTCACTATTCTAACAGATATGTAGTGGTATCACATTGTTTTAATTTGGAACTGCCTAATGGCATAAGACGCTGAACATCTTTTTGTATGCTTATATGCTATCCGTCCAGATCTTTTGCAACCCACCCCACCGCCGCTGCTCTGGGGATCAAACCCATGGATGCTCAGTCACTAAGCTACACATCCCCAGCCTTTTAAAGACAGGATCTAACCTTGATCTTGTATCCTTCTGCCTCAGCTGAGATTATGTGCCATCATGACCAGCATTTGCCCCTTTTAATTAAATTATCAACCTCATTTTGGGGGGAGGTAACTGAGATGAAGAAATGTTCAACAACATGCTGAAGGTCACATAACTAGGGTCAAGCCCAAGCAGGTGGCTCAAAGTCCACACTCCTCATCACTATTCTGTGCTGGCTCTGGAAAAATGCTTTAGGAGTAACAAATCTGAGTCTGGTGCTACCTGGGCTACTCAGTGTCTAACCTTTGGGAAGTCACTTAACTTCTCTCAGCCTCAGTTTCTCTCTCTGTAATATGAAGATCACAGGCTTCAGTGTTGTCGTGAAGATTAAATGAGACACAGTAAAGGAAGCAGAGTTTGTTCTCAATACATAGCAGCTGCCGATAAATGATGGCTGTTATTAGCCAGTGCCTTGGGAGAGGAAGAAAGGCCTTGGTAGCTGTAAAAATTAGTTCCTGCCTGGAAATGAAAATAGATCCATCTGAGACTTTAAATCCTATAGAATCCTATAGACATATCTTGGCGAAGTTTTCATAACCTGTTGTCAGTTGTGACCTCAACTCCTTACATCTGGTGCACATGAAGAAGTAAAAGGGGTTCTAGTTTTTTTTTTTTTTTTTTGAACTGAGACTCAAACTCAGGACCTCATGTTTGTCAAGCAGACACTGTGCCACTGAGCTATATTCCCAGCCTCTGTTCTTAAAGTAAAGTAGAATTTTATTGTATTTTCTTTCCCTTTCCTGTTCATCTTATCCTGCTGTCTCTCAGGGGCAGAGAATCACAGTTCTATTACCTTGCAACTAACAAAGATGCCTGCTAATAGGTGCATCACTCACATCCACTGAAACTAGAATGGTAGCAAGAAAGAAAGGCATCCAAGCAATTGTACCTCATGGGTATGAACAGTTTCCAGAGGACCAGGGCTCCTCTAAAGCCACAGGAGTTTTGGGTAGAGTGTCCTGAAGATCATATTCTTCATGTGTATGTATGTGTAAAAGAGATGGAAAAATAGAGCATTTATCAACAAAAGTAGAAAACTGGTTAATTATAGTGGCTACTTCCAGAGGGAAACTGAAAGAGCAGTTTCTGAAATTATTTTCTAATGAAAGTGACCAAAAGCAAAGGCTATAAATTTAAAAAGAGAAAAATACCTAACAAAACCTGAACTTTGGCCCTCCCACTTTTTCTGATTTGGTAGCAACTTTAGAATATGTTTCTTTCTTCAAATAACAACCGTTAACTAACCTGGGTAACTTTTTCTACCCACTAGAGTTGAGTAATTTACCTACACAGTTGGAGTCAAAATCCAAGTATTTTTCCTTAGCTATCCAAGTTTCCAGAACTTATCTTTCTTTATCTGCCAGAAGTTAACAGAAAATTGCACTTAGTAAGACAATAAATTAATTTTGTCTAGAAGAAACAAGCCTGAAAACTCAAACTGATAAAATTTCCCATCCCTATGTTAAGTAGTCCAGAGGCTGGACGTGCCTATTTGTTAACCAGTACTGAGAACAAGCAAAAGTACCTACCTATTTAGTCCTGGAAGACAAGACCACAAGCCAATTAAAATAGATTAATCCTACTGTTAACTACATACTGGCTTCCCTTGGGGCCACTAGGGAAATACTCTTCATAATTTCTACCCAGCCCCAGCCAGTTTTTCACCTTAAATTTACCCAGCCCTATCCCCAGTCCTTACAAGCACTTGCCCTTGGCTTCCCCCTCCTGAGATATTAATAAATCAATGCCAGAAGTATATTTACTCTTAATCCAGAAAATCCAGTATACTTACATTTGTTTAATAAATAGTGTGGTTTTTTTCTGGTGGTCTTTTGGAAAGACAAGTGTCAATATTTTACAGATGAAGAAATTTTAAATTTACCCATATCAACACAGCTGTTATGGACCACCTTCTTCCCTCACCTCTCTTTTATCACTATGTGTTTGTGGCATATAATAAATATATTAATCATAGGAATTTGGCACATAAACATATCACATCTTAACTCCTGTTTACTCTCCCTTCCCCTCTACTTGCTCCTGTCTGTACTCCCTAACCATCTCCAGAAATCCTACCTCCCTATTTCCTGAACCACTTCTTTGAAAAGCCAGCTGTTAAACCCAGCTGTAACTAACTGTGAGGTTTACTTTGTATTTTACCAGTAGTTACAGTAAAGCATAAATCCTGGAGTAGATAAAGAAAACACCACCTCGTGTTGTATATTGTCCAAAGTTCACAAGCAAATAATTTTAAAAGTGATAACTGTGGGAAAGAGAGGGCCAGAGTTCTGGTTGACGGCCGTGGCAGAGGAGCGGGTCTGAGCAAACTCGGACTCGTCATGTCCTCGGCACACCGAGTGAGTCGCCCTGCCTAGGCTGCCCCGCTCTGACCTCTTACTTCTGCACCGCCCGGGGCCAAAAGTACAGCCTCCAAACCACGCCCCTAGCCCGCCTCCATTGCCACGCCTCTAGCCTGCTCAATAAAATGCCTGGTACTTCTGCAATAAACCGGATCTGCACCATCAGCCTGGTCTCCGGTGTCTTTTTTGCATATTGTGGCTGCTTACCACGGGCCCAGGTCCCTCGACCCAAGGAGGTTCAACCTCAAGCGGCACCTCGAACAGGGACCCTGCGGGCCCCCCAGGAGTCGGTAAGTGGCCCCCGCCCACATCGTGGGCCCCGCTCTTCGTAAGGACCAGCACCCACAGGCACGGGCACTTGCTGCTCTCTTACGGGCTAGACATTGTAAAATCTCTTATAAGACCCTCTGCCAGTACTGGGGGATTCTCCTTCCCTTTAATCCTTGGCTGAAAACTGCTAATCTGTGGGACCCACAAACATGGTCACTTCTTATCCAGCAGGTCCAAACGGCGGAACAACATGAAGGGAAAATCTTTCCCGTAGGGCTCCTGCCTGTTTTGCTTACTATCAGAGCTTGCTTAACAGGCTCGGAAAGCATTACTGGGGAGGATTCGGAAGCCTTCCCTTTCCTGGCAGACTCCACTGCGTGTGCCGCGGCAGCCGCAGACTCCGAGCCTTCCCTCACAGAACAGCTCGAAAAAGACCTCTCCCTGTCGGGGCCCCTCCCATCCGAACCAAATGCCAAAGAAACCCCCAGACCAGACGATATAAAACCCTTGACTCCCCAGCGTAAATAATGCAATATATACCCCTCACTCGGTTCTTTAAAACAAAAGCCAAAGATGGCGCCGAGCGAAAATTCTCCACCCCTAATGGCGCCAAACAAAAACTTGCTGCCCCAGGCTACTTCCTCTTCCTCACAAATAAGCCCTGCCCCATGATGAAGGCGGCAGTTAACTGGGATGAGCCTCCGGCTTATCCTGCAGCGCCACCTGCTGGCACTACTCAGACATCACACCCTAAAAATCCATGGGATGGATATCATGCAAAAAGAGATTTTAAAGTACAACCATCCCAACAATGGGGTGATTATTACAAAGGATTATGCAAAATCAGAGACAGTCAAGCAAAAAATTGGGAACAGTGGGAAACTGAAATACATGATATGTTTCCTGTAAATTTAAATCAAAATCCTGCACGTCCTTTAAGATGGTATCCTCATGAACATTCCACTCTTAAACACTTGAGAGAAGCCGTCAGGGAAAACGGCCTTCAAGGCCCATATGCACAACAGTTAATTGAAACAATTAGCATGGAAATGAACTGCCCTACAGACTGGAAACAACTGGCTAGAGCTGTCCTTACTGGTGGACAATACTTAGACTGGCTAGCTATGTTTAAAGATGAGTGTGAACAGCAAGCTGACCGAAATCACAGAAATAATGTACCACTGAACTATGACAGCCTAGCAGGCGAAGGCATATATGCCTCTCCTGCTGTACAGGCACAAGGCCCACCACAATATTTTGACCAAGTGAGAGTAATAGCTTTAAAAACATTTAACCATTGCCATGCTGGACCAACTATCCCAATTAATAAGCGTATTCAAGGAGCCAATGAGGATTTTGCCTCTTTTGTCTCCAAGGTTGTAGAATCTTGTAAGAAAAAGGTTGATCATCCAGAGGCCACCAAAGCCCTGGCCAAACAGCTTATCTTTGAGTGGGCTACCCCCACATGTAGAACCTTAATAGCTCCTATAAAAAAATGAAGATTTAGATCGTTGGATATTAGCATGCAGGGAAGTCAATGCACAAGGAGCTCAAGCACTAGCGACAGCCCTTGCCAATGCCCTACAACTAGGTACCAGTACTTTGCCCTAATGCTTCAATTGCAAAACTCCTGGAAATTTTGCTAAAACATGCCCAAAAAAGGAAACCAACTGGCTGACAGCCTAGTCTCTATTCAAGCTATACAAACACCCCTGTCTGACCCACTCTTGCAAGCAAAAACACTTCACTCCAGGTTTCACCTATTGGCCAAAGCCATTCATCAGCTTCTCCCAGAGGTCCCTAAAGCTACATGTAAACATCTGGTCCGTAGTTGCTCCACGTGTGCCCCCTTCCTTCCACTCGGCCCTCTCCAACCTCAGGGAGTAAATCCCTGAGGGCTCTGTCCCAATGCCAGATGGCAAATGGATGTCACCCATTTTCCCCCATTCAGTAAATTAAGATACATTCATGTAACCAAAGATACTTTCTCTGGAGCTACTGTGGCTATAGCCATGACGGGAGAAATGGCACAACATGCCTCACGTGCTCTAGAAAAGGCCATTCTCATGCTAGGGGTCCCTTGGGACCTAAAAACAGATAACAGGCCATGCTATACCAGCCAAACTTTTAAAAACACATGTGCCAAATACAACGTAACCTTACAACATGGCATTCCCTACAATCCTCAAGGACAAACTATCATAGAAAGAGCTCACCAAACACTCAAAACTTTATTTAAAAAAAGAGGGGGAATTACACCCCCGGAGCACACCGGATGAACTGCTAACAAAAGCTCTCATAACTGTAAATCTTTTAACTTTCGATGAAAAAGGTCTTTCCCCGGCCCATAAACATTGGGGCCCATTACTGGCCCCTCCAACACCACTCCCTCTTGTGTGCTGGAAGGATCCCATGACACAATCATGGCAGCCCCCATCCCCACTCCTAACCCAAGGCCAAGGTTTCGCTGTGTCTTTCCAGAGACAGCACCCCATCCAGTGTGGGTTCCTGCCTGAGATGTCCGACCAGCCACAGCCGCCGATATCAGAGATGTAGCAACTGACCCTCGACAACAGCCAAGAGTCCAACCAGCCACAGCCGCTGACCTTCGACAACAGACATCCAGGGGTCGGACTGACACGACATAGGAGACTACGACACCACTCAACCTGTCTTCTCCCCTTGTAAACCTATGCCTTTAAATCCTAACTTTAGACTTACAGATATCACTTGGGATGCCTGCCTTTCTTCACTTAGACCTTTCAAAAATGACAACTATACAGCTCTATGGACCTCTCCTTTTCTTCACCCTGGGGATAATGGATCCCTCCCCTTTACAGGATGCAACCCATTTTCCTTTATAGGGAGATGCTCTATCTTCTCCTCCCATCAGTTATGTGGAACCTTCAGATGCCTTGACCTCCTTCCGTTGATGCTCATGGGCAATACCTCTATTACTAACGGCACTTATTCCATTCCCAACCCTAGCCTCCTTAATGCCACCAGCGGCTCTGGTGGTATCACCGAACTGTGCACTGATGGTCTTGCTCAAATATTGACAATCGACTCCCTCTGCTCACAAAGCTTGCCCCCCAGTGACAATTCCTGGTCACCTTTAGTTAACCTCACTCACAAAAATAACTACTCATATTTTTCAACAGCCTGTGTTGCGCTCCCCTTTTTGCTTCTTTTGTCCACAGGTGCCTCTTTTAACTGTTCCTCGGCAGGTACCTGCTACCTGTCTAACTGCTGGAATAAAACCCTTCCATATATGCTTATCCTTTGCACCCCTTCTGTCCTTTGGGTGCCAGTTAATATCTCTGATTGAGTAGCTCCATCACTCCCTATCTGGCTTTCTTCTACCTCCCTACAGATACACAAGAGAGATTTCGGAGCCTCTGCTATTGCCGCCCTTATTATTGCTTTTATTACAGCCGCAGCAGCAGGAGCCACAGCAGCCGTCGCGCTCAGCCAATCCACCATGACCGCTCAAAGACTTAACAACCTTTCCCATACTGCTGCTGAAACTTTCCGAGTACAACAATAGCTTAATGCATATACCCATATGACTCTGCTTAATCTTCAACAACAACTTGACCTCATGGACAATGAAATTCAAGACCTCTGGCACGTTGCTACCACTGCCTGTGACCAATGCTTCTCATCAACCCTCCTTTGTGTCACACCAAAACCAGCCAACCTCTCTTCTGCTCGTCTCTCGCTCCGTGAGTGGATCCTTGGTCCTTACAACAGCACTTACTTCAACCTCTCCCTTCAACTGACTGACCAAATACAAACTATTGACTCTATCCAAGTTCCTATTCTAATGGACAATGTCCTGTCCGATCTCCTACATCACCTACGGCGCCTATTCTCACCAGCCAATTTACTTACGCTTGGATTCTTGGGACTTCTAGGACTTCTTGCATTAATCGTGCTTCGTATGATATGTACCAGGTTACAAATGATAACCTCTAAACAGGCTATGATGGCCTCAATTCAATTGGCTTTTATAAAAAAAGGGGGAATTTGTGGGAAAGAGAGGTCCAGAGGTCTGGTTGACAGCCGTGGCAGAGGAGCGGGTCTGAGCACACTCGGACTCGTCATGTCCTCGGCACACTGAGTGAGTCACCCTGCCTAGGCTGCCCCGCTCTGACCTCTTACTTAGGCACCCGGCCAAAAGTACAGCCTCCAAACCACGCCCCTAGCCCGCCTCCATTGCCATGCCTCTAACCTGCTCAATAAAACGCCTGGTACTTCTGCAATAAACCGGATCTGTGCCATCAGCCTGGTCTCTGGTGTCTTCTCTGCACCATGTTGCTGCTTACCACGGGCCCAGGTCCCTCGACCCAAGGAGGTTCAACCTCAGATAACAACATTTAAAACTGACAACCTATAAATGCAAAGGAAAGTCAAGTCCTTAAATCAGTCAAAATTTATTTACTTCCATCTGCCCTTCACAGTGACACAGTAATAAAATGTATACATAAATGAGTCACAGGCCATAAAAGAGTTTCCCAAATTAGTCCTACACACAGGTGCAAATAAACAAGAACTGAAGTCTAAGTATCGATTGATTGCACAAAGGAAAACTTAAAATTTTCCACATGATCCTAAGAAAATCACATAAACCCTTTGGGTCAGTACAATGTTTTCCATAATCATAGGCTATTGGAGCCTGAGTATGAATACTTACTGAAAACATAAAACATCAAAACATCCACAAAGCAGAGTATTTCTGGTTCAAGTGCACTGAAGATCATTTGTTGACTTCAAAATGAAATGAAATAGACTTCAAAATGAAACAAAGGAAATAGACCTTATGGGTCCCAGTGGGAGGTGGGTTTCATTAATAGTCTCAGTTTGATTAGTTCTAATAGAGAAGAGGTGAATAGTCTAAAGGCAAAGTTAAGTGAAGAGAAACAGCAAACCATCTGACAGAAAAGACAAGACACATTCTAGGTACAGTGGCTAAGGGCTCCCCACTCAGCATGTGGGGCTCCAGGATCAGAGCACATTAAGCACAACTCTGCTGCCCAGGGCCAAAGGGACACAGGTAGGTGCATGGTGCAAGCAATTTCCACAGCACAGAAGTCTCTCCCAGTTCCTGGTACAGCGATCCCGTTGCCATTATTAACTTCTGAGAATACACATTGTGCTGTTGATTAGTGAGTTTGTGACAATAACAACAAGCACAGAGGACACTGTTGTGTGGCCCTTGCTCTGTACTGGCTGGTGCTGTAAGCACTTCATATAAACAAACTCAGTGACATGGAGTACATGAAAACTGTGAGGTTAGCACTGTTATTCCAAAATGAGGAGACAGAGGCACAAGGAGGTTCAGTGATTTGTTCCAGTGTCAGAAATGGTAAACAGGATGAATCAGTCAGTTAATGCAGGCACCTGTGACAATCTGCATTAGGAGGCAGAAACGTGCTACGTTTTGCTCTAATAACATAGACATATACTGTACCCTCAGCAGCACTCTTCAGACTTTGGTACCAAGCACTCATCCATATTCATAAAGGATATTATGTGGCATTTTATGTTTGCATGTGCATATCCTGCTATTTTTTATTACATATGCATATGGGGTACAGCATGATGTTTACTTTGGTTTTTTTGCTATAGATTATACATAACCTTCAAACATATTTATCAATATGATATCAGATAATATAAGATACCAGACAATATAATATCAGATAATCATTTTTTGTGGTGAGATCATTTAAAACCTACTTTCAACAATTTTCGTATAGTACCTTATTATGAATTGTAGTCACCATGCTACACAATAGATCTCAGAACTTATTCCTTCTGTCGAGTGGAAATACTGGCCTTTGAAAAACTGTCATTTTGTTTAAAAAGGGCTGTCCTATTAAACTGTTCTTACAGTTTAGTTGGTTAGTTGGCCAATACTTGTCATTTTCTATTTGTTTTGAGAATTATAATTAACCAATTTAAAGATTTGTTTTTCAGCCAAGCATGTTGGCACACATGCCTCTAGTCCCAGCACTTGAGAGGCTGAGGCAGGGGAATCATCATGAAACTGAGACCCACCTTGTCTACATAGTGAGTTCAAGACCAGCCTGAATTACACAGTGAAATCCTATCTCAAAAAAGAGAACTATTTTTAATTACTTGTATGTAGTATAATTTTCTTCTATTTTGAAACAATTTCAAATTTACAGAAAAATTGCAAGTAGAGGTCAAATACTCTGTCTTAAACCATTGAGAATAACTTGTGGACCAGATGTGCCATCACTCCCTAAGTACTGTAGTGTATATTTCCTACAAATAAGAACACCTTCTACAGATTTCAC
Organism: Chinchilla lanigera; assembly: GCF_000276665.1. Taxonomy (NCBI): domain Eukaryota; kingdom Metazoa; phylum Chordata; class Mammalia; order Rodentia; family Chinchillidae; genus Chinchilla; species Chinchilla lanigera. The sequence goes on along the minus strand of NW_004955489.1, from coordinate 1,144,095 downwards.
AACATGATCATCAAAATCAGAGTGCTAATCCTAATACTACATGACAATTTAGTCTTCAGATCCCAATTTTCCCATTAATGTCCTCTAGAGATCCAGTTTAGAATCACATATTGGGTTTGCTTGGCCTGTCTCTAACCTTCTTTAGAACACTTCTTCTATCTGTCCCTGACATTCGTGATCTTAGCACTGTTTCCAGGAGATCAAGGTGTCGGTGCACAGGAGTATTGGAGGCTGACTTGGCTCTTTTAGTCCTCTTTTTTCAGAGCAGATGGCTGGCCTAACCCCTCTTTGGGAATGGGGACAGTCAATCCTCCAGTGTCAATCAGTTTGACATAATTGAAATTTAAAGAATATTTTACTTGACAACTACTGAATATTTGTTTACCCATGATGTCCAGGGTCGCCTATGTTTTTTTTTCAGGTACTTAGCATAAAATAGAAGACTACAGGCCAGTTATTCTATGAAATAACTCAATTTGGAGTTGCCTAATGTGTTCTCACAATTAAATCCAGGTTACACATCCTCAGCATTACTATTATGCAAGTAATGCTCTGTTTTTTTCATTGCTTCTCATAAGATGGTCCATTTTGATTTGCTCCTTTACTAAGAAGGTCAGCTCTAATAATTTGATGATAGTGGTAGCTGTTAGGCCTGTCCCTTAGAAACTTATTCATTTCAATGTGATAAATACTTTATGTGGTGGCACTTTTGAAATAATGGAATAACCCATTCTTCATCAGACATTTCATTTATTAATTTATTCAAATGGCCAGGTGTGGTGGCGCATGCCCATAATCCCAGCACACGGGAGGCTGAGGCAGGCGGTTCATTGAGAGTTCGAGACCAGCTTGGGCTAGAAAGTGAGCTCAAGGCCAACCTGAACTACATAGCGAGACCCTGTCTCAAAAAGATAATTTATTCAAATGAAATGCATTGCTCATGATCCATGTTTTAGAGCACATTTAAAACACACCTTCCATCAACTGCAGCTCACAACCAACTGACTGTACCAAGCATGTTGAAACTTGTCACACACTGTGACTAAGGTTCAGTGCAACACATCTCACCTTAAAGGCCTCTTCCTTTCTGTTGCATGGCACTCTGTAGCAGCACTTGCCATGGTTCTGATCAAACCTAACTGCCTGCTATATTGAGTGGGTCAGAATCCCTTTTGTGCTAAGCACCTATGAAAAAACACAAGTGATCCTGGACATCATGGGTAAAAAAACATTCAGTAGTTGTCAAGGAAAATATTCTTTAAATTTCAGTTATGTAAGACTGGTTGACACTGGAGGATTGACTGTCCCCATTCCCAAAGAGGGGTTAGGCCAGCCACCTGCTCTGAAAAAAGAGGACTAAAAGAGCCAAGTCAACCTCCAATACTCCAGTCCATGGACCTTGATCTCCTGTAAAAAAAACACAGGTGACCCTCAACATCATTGGTAAACAAACTCAATTACTCTGTTTTGATTTCCTTCTCTAAAAACCCTCCTCTAGGTTTATAGCCATAATTTGGTCTGAGGACATTTGTAGTCAGAGTTTCTTTACTCCTGCTCTGAGTTCAAAGTTCTGGATTCAGCCAACTGGGAAGAACCTTGCAGTGGGACCCAGCTATTGGTCAGGCAGAAAAAATCCAAGTGATCTGCTCCTCCCTCTACATCAATGGGACCCAGCTATTGGCCATATGGGAAGAATCCAGGTATCTAACTCCTACCCTCTACATTGGTGGGACCAGGTGACCAGTGGAAATGCCAGCCACACAGTGAGGCCCTGACTAGAGTACACACAATGGGCAGGTGGGCTAGCAGGTTGAAAAACTCCTAAGCACTGCTAATAAAACAAGCCAACAGGTGGTAAGTCAGGTAAACCAGTGTTGTGCTTGGGGACAAAGACACATAGAATAGAAGCAGATGGGTGGGGCTGCCCTTTTCTTCCTTTTCTTTTCTTTTTTCTTTTTTTTTCCCTCTTTTCTAAACAACTGGGGAGAACTCCAGCCACAGAAAACTAATCCCATCCCCCAAACCCAGAGACCAAGTTCAGATAATCTCTTGCTTACTCCTTCCTTCTTTCTCTTCTGCCCTCTTCTCTAGTTTCCCAAAACTTGTGTGATCACCCTCTGTCCTCCAGCCTTGCTTCTACTTGCTTTTCAGTTATCTTTGTTTTATCCACTCTCCTTCATAAATTTCCCCACCATAGGGTAAAACCACTCTACCAAGGGGAAACACCTTGCATACAAGCTCCCAACTTATGATAGGTTCTATTATATAACTGTAGATTTTGCTCCTATAGTTTACGGTACAAAATTAATAGTTACCACAGTTGGTTAGTTTCTAAACTGTGCTTGATGCTACTGTTATTGCTGATTATACTATTTTAGCTAGGATCTCTATTGTAATCAGTTGTTCTCCTTTCAGTAACAATACTGGGAAGCTCTGGGGTAATAACCTCACCACAGCCCAGCACCACAGGACTGGGGACTGAGTGAAACAGAAACAAACATCTCACTCTTAATTAATTGAGAAGGTAGGATATTGGGATAGACACAAACCAAGAACATCCTACACACAGAAGATATACATGAAGAACAGACTTTTCCTAGAGACACCTTGATACAAGTGATATAGCTACCTACTATAAAATCTTACAAGAATCAACACAGAAAACAAACTAAAAATTTTTTGAAACTAAAAGTGACAAGATGCAGAAGCAAAATGCAAATTCAAATCTCCAGCACATCTACAACAAGCCCAGGAGAAAATGAGATAGAGGAAAATTGAAGACACACACCTGAAATTTCTGAAATGACAGCAACCAGAGTAAAGAAACAAATCCATGAGGATATAGAGGAAATCAGATCAGAAATACTCTCTCAGGTAAAAAAAGAATTGGCAATGATAATGAAGGAATTGCTCAGCAAATCTAGAGTAGACATAGATTAAAAAAATAGATGAGCATAGGAAAATGAGGGAGACCTTGAATAACCAATGTAAGAAAGAAATAGAATGCATGAAACAGATTCAAACAGATATCCAGAAAATTAAAAATTCCATTGAAAGCTGGCAAACCTGCTTAACTGAAACTGAAGATAGACTATCAGTCCTAGAAGGCAGGATCTTAGCTAGCAATCACAAAAATCTTTTAAAAAGGGGGGGGGGGAATCAAGAAATAACAATTTAACAGCTGCAAGATGATGCAAAGAAAAACAATATAAGACTGACTGATGGATGACAATGAAAAAGCAAGAGTCAACACAAATGACAAAAAGACTATTTCCAGAAGTAGTAGCAGAAAATTTCCCAAGCATGGGAACAGAATCTGACATACATTAAGTGAGGCATATAGAACTCCAATTAGTCATGACCAAAATAAACCTATACTGACATATAATAATCAAGATCTCAGAAATTCAACACAAGAACAGAATATTAAAAGCTATTAACAAAAAGAAACATATCACCAATAAAGGAAAGCCCATCAGAATCATGGCAGACTTCTCAACACAGACCCTCAAGTCAAGAAGACCTTGGAATGAGGTATTTCAAGTCCTGAAAGAAAACAACTTCCAACCCAGATTGATGTAACCTGCAAAATTATCTTTCCAGCACCTGCCTGGCAAGCACAAAGTTGTGAGTTCAATTCCTGGAACTGGAAAAAACAAAACAAAACTATTTTTCAAAATTAATGGAGAAATAAGTTACTTCCATGATAAAGAACAACTAAAGAAACTCATGTTCATAATCACCAAACCAAGCCTACAAAGAGTACTGAAAGATAAAAATGACCACAATTCCAAAAGCAACAACAGAAATAAACCACCAGGCAGAGTAAGCAAGTAAACAGAGGGGCAAAGTAGGGAACCAACAGCACGAAAATAACACAACAAAGATAAGCCAATATAAGTCAGGTATAACCATCAATGTAAATGGCCTCAAATCACCAATCAAAAGAAATAGCTTGGGGGGCTGGGGATTTAGCTCAGCGGCAAAAGCGCCTGCCTGGCAAGCGCAAGGTCGTGAGTTCGGTTCCCGGTACCGGAGAAAAACAAAAACAAAACAAACAAACAAAAAGAAACAAAATCCAATAATCTACATACAAGAAACATACTTAACTTAAAAAAAAGTTATAGATTGCAAGTAAAAGGGTGGAAAACAATACTCCATGTGACAGGAACCCAGAAAAAAGAGGGATAGCTTTGTTTTGCATACAACGTGAGCCTCAAACCAAGAACAATCAAGAGAGATAAAGAAGGTCACCACATATTTGTTAGGGTGACACTCAAAGAGGAGGATATAACAATTATGCATATGTATGCACCAAATATAGGAGCACACAACTATATAAGACAAATATTAATAAATACAAAAAATCAAATAAACAATAACGCAATTGTAATGGGGAACCTTAATACCCCATTGGCACAAAGAGATAGATCAACCCAACAAAAAGCCAGCAAAGAAATTCAGAACTGAACAAAACCTGTGAACAAATGGACCTAGTAGATGTTTACAGAGTGTTCCAACCAACCTCAGAATACACATTCTTCTCAGCTTCACATGGGATACTCTCTAAAATAGGCCATACAGTAGCCCATAGAACATGCTGAAGTAAATGCATATGAATTGGAATTATCCCATGCATATTATATGACCACAGTGCAATGAAATTGGAAATTAATGGCAAAAGAAGCTGCAAAAACTACATAAACAAATAGAAATTAAATAACACCCTCATGAACAATGAGGGTAAACAATTTCAGTGATGAAAACAATTTCATCAATGGGTCACAGATGAAATTAAAGAAGAAATTAAACAATATTTACAATTAAACAAAAATGCAAATATAACATACCAGAACTTGTGGGACAAAATGAAAGCAGTTTTAGGATGGAAATTTATAGTGGTGAATTCTTACATTAAGAAAACAAAATGAGCACAAAGAAACAACCTAATACTGCACCTCAAGCTTCTAGCAAAAGAAGAGCAAGTCAAGCCCAAACTTATACAAGGGAGGAAATCATAAAGATCAGAGCAGAAATTAACGCAATGGATATTAAGAAAACAATACAAAGAATTAATGAATCAAAGAGTTGTTTTTTGAAAGAATAAATAAAAATGATGAATACTTAGCCAACCTTAACAAAAAAAGAAAAGTAAAAAACTCCAATTCATGCACTGAGGAATGAAAAGGGTGACATCACTACAGAGCTTGTGGAATTTTGGAAGATCATCAATACCTATTTCAAAAGTTTTTTTTACTTTCACAGGATGGAAAACACAGAAGAAATGGACAGATTCCTATATATGTATGAAACATCAAAGCTAAATCAAGAAGACATAAAAATTCTGAAAAACCCAATATCAGGTAATGAGATTGAAAATATAATTAAAAACTTACCAACAGTGAAAAGCCTAAATCCTGGTGGATTCATTGCTGAATTCTGCAAGAAATTTAGAGAAGATTTAATGCCATACTCATCAAACTCTTTAATGAAATGGAAAGGGAAGCAATACTCCCTAACTCATTTTTGAAGCAAGTATTACCCTGATACAAAAACGAGAGAAAGGCCCAACCAAAAAAGAGAACTACAGGCCAATCTTTCTAATGAATATAGATGCAAAAATCCTCATTATATATGAGCAAATAGAATGCACCAAATTATCAAGAAGATTAGGCTGGGCTGAACCCTGGACATTTTCAGGAAGCCCAGTGAGACACTGCTGCGCCTCCCTGACCAGCATGTGAGGCAGGCAGAACCCCAGGCACCCTCTGGGTCCTCACTGGCTACTTGCCACACCCATGGAGTGTCTGTAGGGGCTGAGCTGAAACCAAGACATCTTCAGGAACCCTGGTGAGCTGCCACTGTGCCTCCCTGACCAGCATGCAAGGCAGGCGGAACCCTGGGTACCCTCTGGGGCCTTGGTGGCTACTCCCCATACCTTAATATGTCTGCAGGTGCTGGGCTGAATTCCCAACATCTTTAGGAACCCCGGTGAGCTACTCTGGTGCCTCCCCCACTAGTGTGTGAGGCTCGTGGAGCCCTGGACAACTTCTGGGGCCTTGGTAGCGACTCCCAGAACAACCCACATCCCCTCCAGGAGTTACGACAGTAACCTAGAAAAAAGCGGGTGTAGCTATTCTGTTTGCAGACAATGTGAACTTCAAACCAAGAACAATCAAAAGAGATAAAGAAGGTCACTACATACTTTTGAGGGGAAAGCTTCAAGAGGAAGAGATAATAATCATAAATGTCTATGCACCAAATATAGGAGCACTCAACTATATGACAAATTTTAACAGACATGAAAGATGAAATAAGCAACAACACAGTCATAACAGGGGACTTTAACATACCATTGTCACAGAGATAGATCAACTAGACAAAAAAATTGGGAAAAAATAACTTAACCAAAAAGAACTTAACCAAACTTGTGAACGTATGGACTTAGTAGACTTTTACAGAGTGTTCCATCCAACTACATCAGAATACACATTCTTCTCAGCTGCATATGGGACATTCTCTAAAATAGACCATATACTAGTACATAGAACATGTTCAAGTAAATACAAAGAAATTGAAATTATCCCACGTATACTATCAGACCATAGTGCAATGAAATTAGAAATTAATGACAAAAGAAAACACAAAAACTCCATAAACAGTTTGAAATTAAATAACATCCTCCTGAACAACCAATGGGTCACAGATGAAATCAAAGTAGAAATTAAACACTATTTACAATCAAATGAAGATGATTAAACACAATGACCAAGTGGAACTCATCCTAGGAATGCAGGGATGATTTGACATATGCAAATCAATAAATGTAACACACTATATCAACAGAACCAAAGACAAAAATGACATAATCACCTCAATAGATGCAGAAAACTTTTGACAAAGTCCAACACTCATTCATGATACAAACCCTATAGAAAATTGGAATAGATGGTCTTTACCTCAATCTGATGAATGCCATCTATGACAAACCAGTAGCCAACATCATACTAAGTAGACAAAAACTGAAAGCTTTCAATCTAAAATCAGGAAGAAGACAAGGATGTCCACTTTCACCACTCCTTTTCAATATCATTCTGGAAACACTAGCCAGAGCAATTAGACAAGAGAGAGAAATAAAAGGAATAAGGATAAGAAAGAAGGTAAATTATCATTATTCAAAGATGACATGCTACTGTACAGCGAAGACCCCGAAAACTCCACCAAAACACTGCTAGATTTAATAACCAAATTCAGTAGCATAGCTGGATACAAAGTCAACACTCAAAAATCAATAGCATTTCTATATACAAACAACAAATTCACAGAGAGAGATTTAAGGGAAACCACACCCTTCATAACAGCATCCAAAAGCATGAAATACTTAGGAATCAACCTAACAAAAGAAGCAAAAGATCTATATACTGAAAATTACAGTACTCTGAATAAAGAAATTGAAGAGGCTATCAGGAAATGGAAAGAGATCCCTTGCTCATGCATAGGAAGAACCAACATAGTGAAAATGGCCATATTCCCAAAATTGTTATACCAATTTAGTGCAATCCCAATCAAAATGCTGTTAGCACACCTCACAGAACTAGAGAAAACATTCCTAAATTCATTTGGAACTAGAAGAGACCTAGAATAGCAAAGGCAATCCTGGGCAACAAAGGCGAGGCAGGAGGTACCATAATCCAGGACTTGAAATTATACTACAAAGCTACTGTAATAAAATCAGCATGGTACTGGCAACAAAACAGACTTGAGGATCAGTGAAACAGATTAGAAGATTCAGACACAATTATAAACACACTCAGCCATCTTATCTTTGATAAAGGGGCCAAACATGTTCACTGGAAGAACAATAGCCTCTTTAATAAATGGTGCTGGAAAAACTGGCTTTCCACATGTCAAAGACAAAAACTAGACCCATGTCTATCAACATGCACTAAGCTAAAATTGAAGTGGATCAATGATTTAAATATTAAAATAGAAACACCAAATCTACTGGAAGAGGAAGTAGGTAGAAATCTTGAAGATACAGATGTAGACAGACAGTTCATGAACAAAACCTAAACTGCAAAGGAAATACTTCAAAGAATCAACAACTGGGATCTCATCTTATTAAAAAGCTTTTGCACATCAAAAGAAATCATGAACAGAGTGCAAAGACAACCCACAGAGTGGGGGAAAAATTTTAGCCAACTGTCCCTCAACCAAAGGATACATCAAGAATATATAAAGAAATGAAAAAAATCAGACCTCCAAATTCAAAGATCTAATCCAAAAATGGGCATGTGAGATGAATATGCACTCCTCAGATAAAGAAATACAAATAGCAAATAAATATATCAAAAAATGTTCAACATCATTGGTCATTTGAGAGACATAAATTGAAACAATGCTGAGGTTCCATCTCATCCCAGAAAGAATGGCTATCATCAAGAAATCAACCAATAACAAATGCTGGCAGGACTGTGAGGGGAAAAATAACTCTTCTCTACTTTTGTTGGGAGTGTAGACTGGTGCAACCACTGTGGAAATCAGTGTGGAGATTCCTCAAAAAACTAGGATTAGAGGTCCTATTTGATTGAGCTATTTTCCTTCTGTGTATTTTCTTAGAAGAATTAAAAACATCATACTATAGTGATATATGTGCACCCATGTTTGTAGCAGCACAGTTTCTAATAGCCAAACCTTGGAAACAACCCAAATGTCCATCAGCTGATGAATGGATAAAAAACATGTGGTTTTTTATGTAATGGAGTGCTACTAAGCTATGAAGAAGGAGGAACTTGAGACTTTTACAGGTAAATGGATGCAACTGAAGACCATACTCATAAGTAAAATAAATCAGACTTGTATGTGTAAACATTGTATTGTCTCCCTAGTGTAAGAAGTTCAAAGAGTAAACAAGATTCAAATTGTATAATAGATATTTTGAAATGGGGAGAAATTTTCCAAAAGGAAACAGAAACTGGAATGGGGGAAAGGAGAAAGGAAGAAAAGGAAAAGGGAAAAAACAAATATCCACATATATGTATAATAGTTAAAGTAGTTATTTCTAATTTCTATTAGTTTATTGAAAGGAAAGATTTGTTCTTATATTGTTGGATCAATTTTTCACACGTATCTTGTAATCTGAGCAACTACTTTGAAGATAATAATATGCAATGTATTAACCATTGTTACTCTCCTATTACCTTGTTTTGAAATTTTGTACCATTGTTTTTATTGTTTTTTCTCTTTAAAATAAATTTTTAAAAATTTTCAAAAAATGTCTCATGCTTCATGCTCATAAAACAGTCTAAATATATGAGTTGCTAACTACAACTCATGGAGGTAGCCTATTTTCCCCAGCATGTCACTGTCATTCATTGCAAGGGATACCCATAAGACATCTTTAAAGTCTCTTTGGGAAATCAAAAAGCTGATAGGGAGATAAGCAAGGGAGCCTGTAGCCTCTCAAGACCCTAGCCTTATTCCAAGTTCCTCAGAATTAATTCCAAGTCCTTTCTCAAGAGATGCAGTGACAAGGTATATAAATTTTACATGGGAGATGGTCATTCTAATTTTCACAGGACTGAGTCTACTCCTGTGAACCTCCATGTTGGGAGCTACAGCAGATTGCTTCAACGCCCAGGGCATCTGAGTACCCATCGGGACATTATCCTGCTGTTTAGCATAGACATACAGCAGAATACACTTGTAGAAGCATGACTTATCATAGACAACTACGCATGCACTACACAGTTACGGCAGTACACAAGAAGGTAAGCTTGATAACGGCCACTATATACAGGCGAACAATAAAGATGCTTGCTGCTGTTGTTGCTGATGTTAGATCCGCTTGTTTTCTTTTCTTTGGAAATCTCACCCTTGAAAATACCCCATCAGCCTCCTGACCCTGACACTCCAAAAGACCTGAGGCTGTTCTTCATAAAGGAAGACTCCAGCGCTGTTTCTAGGACAGATAAGTAAAGACACCATGGACACTGTTAGCCTGTCTAATATCCCTCTTTGCTTCCACACTCTGGACATGTTCAACAATCTCTTTTCCATTAAATAGGCAGCTCAACAGTTCTCCAATATAGATAGTAAGTCTTTTCTCATTGTCTTCTGACAGGTTTTTATCAGCCCAGCGAGTGAGCCACACCATCTTAAGGTAGTTGGAGAATATATAATCCCCAGTAGGTAGGGTACACAAGCCCTTCCACCAGAAAGTAGCTATATGAAGACAGAAACCACCACTTCTTCAACAACCCATAAAGAGTTATGGGGATTTTTTGTCTCCTAGGGGAAAATGAGGAAAGAGATTAGGGCATTGCAAAGTGGATGGGAAGTTGGCCATGACCCGTCAATTGAGGAGTCCTGTTAATCATGGAGATCAGGATTCCTGTGCAGAACAAGCTTCCAAGCCCAGCACCTGATACCAATCTTCCTGATACCAATCTTCTGGCACAAGAGCAAGCCAAACCCTGCACCTGATACCCATCAGAGAACTGTCTTTAGTTCTGGCATGAGATCTGGGTGGGGTTTTGATGGGACAGTCTACATCTGACATCAGAAAGCAGATATAGAAGAAGCAGCCTTTGAGTTTGAGGCCACTGTGAACATTTCATTAGTCCACCTCACTCTGCATGGCATACTTCTTTTCCTACTTGAAGTGGCCCACACTCACTCTTCAGAGCCTTTCTTTTTGGAGCACATTTTCTTTTTGGCATTTCTTTTTCTTCTTTTGCCCTATATAAAAAAAAAACTTTCACATTCACTGACTGTTCCAATTCTGTGAATGAGAGGGACAGTAAGGTCACTATAATACCTGTTAACAGGAGGTCAAATCCAATAATAATCATTCCAGCATGGCTGGATCTAGATATCACAAGTATTCTCTCTAAGTTTAGTTCTCACAGAACCAACCAAGTAACTTGGACTGGTTCTCATCACTTACTTCAAACGTTGCTCTGTGCATCCCATGACTTCATGTTTTTGAACCTGTTTTACGAATCAGCGCTGGTGCTCTAACAAGACCCCATAGATCAGGTGGCTTGAACAAGAATGATTTCTTCAAGTTCTGGAGGCTCCAAAGTCCAAGGTCAAATGCTGTCAGATTCACCCCTGGTGCCTGCTTCTTGACTTGTAGATGCCTTTTTGTTCAGTCCTCACATGATAAAGAGAGAGCTCTGCTGTCTTTCTGTATTCTTATGACAATAGTTCCATAATAAAGCACCTCCTTCATGAGACACTCTAAACTTATTACCTCCCAAAGCCTCCACCTCCAAAAACCATTGGTTTGAGGGTTAGGGGTACAATACAAGAGTTGGGGGGGAGAGATACAAACATTCATTACTTTAAGAGCAATAAAAGTAACTAAAAATTTTCTATAATTTTTGATAGCATTTTGGTTAAGACCTTAACATTTAAAAAAAAAAAAGATTCCCTGGATCTCAGAATGCTCTTAAGATAAAGGGAAGTTTTTGTTTGAGAAACAAGATGCTATCAAAGACTTGAATTTAGAAAGAATGGTGGAAGTAATAATCCCTTCTAACCCAGTATATTTGTTTGTATGTATGTATTTTTGCAGTACAGTGCTGGGGTTAAACCTAGGCTCTTATGCAAGCTAGGAAAGTGCTGTACCATCAAGCTACACTCCAGCCATTTTTTTTTAACCTTGAAAAAAGTTCTTGCTAAATTACTAACTTGCCCAAGCTGGGCTCAAACTTGTAATACTCCTGTCTCAACATCCCAGAATAATGGGATTACTGGGTTGTACAACTACACCCAAGGTAACCCAGTACTTTTAAGCAGTGGTCAAATGTTCCAGAATGATTCTTTGAAGTTTTTGTACTGTTATCTTTTTCAAGGTCACTGCCATAGGAATTGTAATAAAAATATAATCAAACATATTGTTAAAATAATCTTAAAAGGAGAGGGAAAAATTTTTCCTAAAATTTTCTGATTCCTTCTACCCATTTCAATCCCTCAGGTGATAGACAGTCAGCCCACTCAGGGAACCCAAGGAAGATTTTCACAGATGAGGTCCCAAGGTTAAAGAATGCCTGTATGCAAGACTTCAGCAACAGCAGCAGGCAGCATGGAACAGAGCAGAGCACAAGAGCCAGAGCTGCCAGCATCTTCATTGTGTAATTCTTATACAGGTTGTTATCTCATATTTACATTCTTGCATAGTACTGTAACCAGCGCCTGTGTGTTTACCTATGCTAAGTCATGGTTACATAACTGTGTCCCCCTGTGTACTTGCACTAGACAAGCTGGGTCACATCCTCAGGTGTCCTTAGATGCCCCTGAGCTTTGAAGCAGCTTGAGTGATTCCACACATAGACTTTATTAGTATCTTTTTATTCCTAAGTACCATCAATAATTCTGCATTCCCAATCTGTTCCTTTCCTTAGAAGAAAAAACTCTTCACCCAGTAAGGGCCAAATGCTAGTCCATAAACAACAGTATTTAACTGTATTCCTCTTCTTATTTCTAAGACTCACTTAATGGTGGTAGACTGACAGTAGAAAAACACGGAAAAAATCCAACTTGAACACAGACTATAGCCATTTATTATACTTGGATACTACATTTTTGATGCATTTCAAATAAATTAAAAACCTTTCATAAGCACTGTACCAGTTCACACTGGAGTATGCAGCTCTTTTTATTAAAATATGGAGAAAATTTGGACATGAAAATACCCATCAAAGCAACCAAAAGTGAAATAATCAAGTAGTAGGGCTTCCATTTCTTGAGGAGTGAAGACAGTGCTGTTACCATGGGTTTTACATGGAATATCTCTTGGTAAGACAGGACATGTTGTTCATGAAGAAATAACCTTTAGTATGATGATGAATGGCATGCCACAAGAGTGGAATCGTGGAGACGGAGAGCTGGAACTTACCATGGCATCTCCCAGCCTGCAGTCAGCACATTTCAACAGAACCAGATTTTGTCTGAGTTTGGTCACTTTTGTTTTCATTTGTGATTCTAATCACATTTTTATTTGTTCCGCACTGTCTTTTTGACACTCCTAATTATTGACAAAAGGGACAAATTGGTCAAATTTGTGGCTAAAATTGGGGTGTCTTGTAGGCAGGACTTTGTGTTTATCTTTTACAGCCTGGAATATGAGAATCCATTCAAAATCGGGCAAGAGATATGTTTAAGATGCAGTGGTTGGAGATGGAATTTTCCAGCCCTTGAAACGGGCAAGAGGACAAGAAACATATATTCTTGTACTTTTAGTTCAGGTCGATTTCTTCTTCTCAACACATTTTACCCATGTGAAATGTGAGGGTGAAATCACTATAAAGAATCTGTAAATTCCATATTTCTTTGGCTATAATAAGGAGAAATTTTGAAAACTGCTCCACATTGTTAACTGTTAATTTGATTTTGCTCTTCACTTTGATACAAACTTGACAAGGTTGTCAGAGGGCCTGCAGCCTCCTGAGCTCATCTCTGCTTTCTCTCTAGAGTTCCTCTTCTGCATAGCAAGCATTATAAACCTTTTCTTTCTCCTTTAATCTCCTTTAAAGTCTGGACAGTAGTTTTCCCCTTGTTTTCTTAGGCATAGTGAGTGTAGATATAGTTCTTTCTCCTGTGCCAAAGAGCTGGCCCTGATCTCACCTAGGAGGCCAAGCAAACTCAAGGCCTGGCTATCAAGTATGAAGTATAAAAAGAATCAAATAATTAAACTCAGGAAATTATTCCATATCTGTTGTTGGACCATGTACCTTCAATACTTGGGTGTCAAGTATTGCACCCTTGCATTTTCAGATTAGGCAAGAGTGATCTGTGTTATGTGAAGGATTTTAAAGCCTATTAGAAAAATTTCTTAATGGAATTAAACCATGGTAAGAATGTCTGAAAATTGAAATTTCAGGTTTTTACCTAGGATCTGGCCCATACTGCATGGCTACTTATAGACGGGAGTTTACACAGTCAAGCAACATGGCCACTGTTTATTGTTTGTGGGGGAAAATCAGAGCAAAACAAACAGCTCTCTGGATCATTCAAGGTAGATGAAAGGCCTGTGGACAGTCATACATTTTGTTTCTCATTTCATGAGGAATCATCTGTTCCTGAGAGAAGAGAGGCTGGAATGTCTGCAAAACTGCTCTATCTAGCGGTTTCCAATTCTGAGTAATCATAAAAATTGTCTGGGAGCTTTGTGAAAACACTAGTTTCCAGGCCTCACCTCACAGAAAGGCTTTGAAATTTACATCATTTCAACCAGCTGTGGTAGCACATGCCTATAATCCCGGCACTCAGGAGGCTAAGGCAGGGGCATTGAGTTTGAGGCCAGGCTGGGCTACAAGTGAGTTCAAAGCCAACCTGAACTATATAGGGAGACCCTGTATAAATAAAAAGTAAAAGAATAAATAAATAAATAAATAAATAAATAAGGGCTGGGATGTAACTCAGTGTGAAGGCCCTGGGTTCAATATCCAGTACCATCATAGTAGGTACAAGGAAAGCCACACCTAGACTTGTCAGTCAAAATGCATAGATAGTTCCAAATACCACTGTCATTGACCCCACCTCCCCTCACACCCGGTGTAAATCTCTTTCCCTTAAGTGTAGGTTGAGCCATTGACTTGTTTCTAATGAATAGAATACAGCAAAACTAATTGAATGTGCCTTCCATGGCCAGGTGACAGAATTGCTGTTTCTCCTTTGGCAGCTTGCTTACCCCACTCCTCTCGCCCTTGCGTGATTATTTTCATGAAGCAAGCTGCTGTGTTCTGGTGAGGACTATATGTTAAGGAACTCAGTAAGGCCTCTGGTCAGCAGCCCACAAGGAATAGCATGCTGACAAGAAGCATGTTTGTGAGCTGTGGACAGATTGTTCACACTCAAGCATGAGTAAACATAGCCTGTGAGAAACTCAAGGCTGGAAGATTTAGAAAGCTATACCATGATTCCTGACCCATAGAGATTATGAGATAAGAACTGTGAACAGTTTTAGCTGCAAAGTTTTGGAATGACTTGTTAAAAATAACCAAAATACTGTCAAAAAAAAAAGAGGGATTGTGACAACAGCCACAAAAAACCCTATATTACATATGAGGTAAACAATTATTCAGGGACTTTGGTCTCTTTTTTTTTTTTTTTTTTAGTATTAAGAATCAAACCCAGGGCCTCATGCCTGCAGATGCTGCATTGCTGAGCTACATCCCTAGCCTTGGTCTTTCCTTTTAAAGTTAAAGGTTGCAGGAATAAGTAAACTATTTTTCAACTACTTAAAGAATAAAACTTAATGGGGCATGGTGGGACACACCTGTAATCCTAGCACTTTGGGAGGCTGAGGCAGGGGAACTGCAACTTTAAGCCCAGTTTGGGAATCTTAGCTACTTAGTGAGACCTTGTCTCCAAATGAAAACTAACAACGGGGCTGTGGATGTAGCTCATTGTGAAGATGCTGGGTTCAATCCCTAGTACCACTGCCCCAAAAAAGAATAATACTGTCAACTCATATTCTATATACAACTAAAATATCCTATGCTAATAAAAGAAACTAAATAAGTTTTAAAAGAAAGAGAATTCATTACCACCTGATGTGCACTATAAGAAACACTAAAAGACTGAACAGAAATGACCATGGGAAATTCAGACCTTCACAAAAGCATTAAAAGCATCAAGAAAGGTAACAATCTGGATGAACACATGTGAGAGACCAGTCAGGGAGGATCGAGGCCTAACAGACCTCCTCTGTAGGCACAAAGGAGAAAGGCAGCACACAAGGAAGATGGTGTGTTGCTAGTGGAAGGGAAAAGTCAATATGGCTGAGCTTGGGTTGTTAACCTGGGCATGTACTAATGGACAATGAAAGGCAGATGAATTTTGTTTTACTTTAATTGCTTGTATCCATGTTTGAGTGAATAAAAGCAAGACAAGCTAGATGCTCGGGGCACCTCTGCCCACTAAGTCAAGAGTCCCCTGGCTGCTGCATGTTAAACTAATTCTGTGTCTGTCTTTCATCTTTCTTTGCTCCCTGTGTCTGGGGAACAAGCTAGCAGGGCCGTGGGGAAAGACTGGAGTGAGCTGGTTCCCCATGAGTGGTATCTGGGCAGGGACCTGGTACTGGCATAGACTAGTTCACTACAAACATGCATGATTTTTTTCTTAATTTATTTTAAATACATATGATTGTTTAAGGCAAAAATTATGGCATTATGTTTTGAAATTTATAATGTGTGCAGAAAGTGAGTTAGCATATATTAGCTGTTGTCATTTTATTTTCCCTTCAAGGTAATCTCACAATAAAGGAAGACAAGATTTATGGTACAAAATAGGGTAGGCCTGAAAACCATTCGGCTGACAGCTATTGTGCAAAATGTCAGGTGGTGTGCTAAAGGGACCTATACAAATTGAGATTTAGACATTTTATATACATGATATACTACTTCCAAATATACTCTGAAGAGTTATGGGCCAGGGACATAGCTCAGTGGCACAGTGCCTGCCTCGCAAGCATGAGGTCATGGGTTTGATTCCTGGTACCAAAAAAAAAAAGAGAGAGAGAGAGTTAATGATATATACTAACATCTCTGAATAAACAACTAGAAATAAGTGCCAAAACATAGCTAAAATAGTCATGGATAAATACAAATAGAATTTCCAAAAAAACTGAAGTAACAAAAAGAGACTAGAAAATGAAGAAACAGAAAGACAGAAGGAAAAGTGGAAAGATAAACATCGATAGTAAAACCATGGGCCCAAATAAAACCATATTAATAATTACATTTGCTGTTAATGGACTAAGCCATCAAAACTGGAAGAGGAGGGATTATTTCTTAAATTTAAAAAGCAAGATCTAGAACATTAAAAATAGTGAAATAAAGACCAGTAGCAAAATACAGATCCTCTGGGACCTTGAATTGAGACATCTGAAGAACAACAACTTGGTGAAGAAAAAAAGTAGATCTTCAGGAATGGAGGATAAGGAAGCTGATGGGAAAACTAAAAACTACAGAGAAGCTGGAAAAATGGGCACAATGCAGAGACAAGAATGAGGCATCTGGAAAGCTGACCCTGGCTCCAGAGAGGGAGGCCCTGTCTCCACTGACACAAGGTAATCCTGGAGTGGGTCAGCAGCTCCAGAGAAAAACAACAGCCTGGGCCAGCAATTCTGGCCCCATGAAAAGCCAACAGTTACTGTGAACTGCAAAGACTGTGGGATTTCACTCTGACAGTAACCCCTTCTGCATGGCAGGCTAGAATTGGAGAAGAAATCAGTGCAGCACCCACCACATTTAAGTGTTTAATTACAAGCCATTTGGGGAAGGGGTTAATTGCTTAAGACTGAGCTACAGAATAATTACAACACAACTCCATTTCAAGGTTTGTGGAGTCACCCTGCCACAGTGAAAGTGTGTGAGACAACCACAAGAGGTTATACGCAGACCCGCTGAGAAGTTTATACTCAGGCTGGTAAGGACATGGGGGCCCAGTCCTCTGTGATAAAAAGCCAGGTTGGTTGTATGTGGCTTTCAAAGAGGGCTGGGCCTGAAAGTGTTGGATTAAGTCCTGCAAACTGCTTGACCCCACCCCCCACACACACTTCACCCCCTCCCCAGCTGCCTACATCTAGCACAGAACTCAGTGGTCTGTTTGCTTTCCCCATATGCCACAAGGAACAGGATATACCTCAGACTGGATGGATGTCACTGGGCTGTACAGACAGAGGGGCCGCTGGAGCAGGTTGGGGCACCTCCCAAGTCCACAGGAGGAGAGAGCCATGGCTGAAGAGCACAGACAGACACAGAAACAGGAATCCCTGCTGCCTTAGCTGGAAACCATTTACCATCCATGCCCAGAGGGAAAGGCATGGTAAGATTCAGCACTGACACACAAAAACATGAGTGCAGAAACAAACTAACTCCTTAGTAGTGACTTGCTCTCCTTCCCATATATCTGCTATGTTACAATCCTGAAGATCCTGGGAGAAAACATTCATTCAAAAGCATGAGGAATTTTTCTGAACTCATTTCTTTTTTTCTTTATTGTTTTCTGAAAGGTTGAGGGTTTTTTTTTCTTGTTTGTTGTTTTCTGCTTTTTTTCTTTCTGTTTTTTCTTCTTTTCATCTTATCCTTCTTTGTTCTTTTCTGTTACCTTTATCTAACTCTATTAATATTCTTTTAACCCTTAGTAGGATCCTTTATTGCATTTCCTTCCTCCTTATCTTCCTTTTCTTTATTTTTCAAAACTTATCTCTTCCATTTGCCATTCTCTATGCTCTCCATCTTTACTGAAATTAATGTTTATTCAGCTTTATATATTTACTTGACTCTATAGTACTGCCGAATGTTTTATCAATGGTGACATAGTTGTGCATTTAGTAGATATTAACTGTATTTCAATATTTGGGTTGTCGGGGCTGGGGATTTAGCTCAATGGCACAGCACCTGCCTGGCAAGTGCGAGGTCATGAATTCGATTCCCAGAAAAAAACCAAACCAAACCAACCAAAAAAAATGGCAAATAAATACATGACAAATGTTCAACATCATTAGTCATTTGAGAAATGCAAATTAAAACAACATTGAGATTTCATCTCACCCCAGTAAGAATGGCTAGCACTAAGAAATCAACCAATAACAAATGCTGCTGAGGCTGTGGAGAAATAGGAACTCTTCTCCACTGCCGGTGGGAATGCAGACTGGTGAAACCACTGTGGAAATCAGTTTGGAGACTCCTCAGAAAACTAGGTCTAGAGGTCCCATTCAACCCAGCTATTCCCCTTCTGGGTATTTTCCCAAAAGATCTAAATACATCATATCACAGCGATATATGTGTACCTATGTTTATAGCAGCACAATTTATAATTGCTAAATTGTGGAAGCAACCCAAATGTCCATCCACTGAGGATTGGATAAAAAAATTGTGGTACTTTTATATAATGGAATATTACTCAACTATAAAGAAAGATAAACTCGAGGCTTTTATAGGTAAACAGTCACAACTAGAGACCATACTCATAAGTGAAATAAATCAGACCTGCATGTGCAAGCGCCACATTGTCTCACTAGTGTAAAATGTGAAAGAGTTCATATAAACTCAGAGGTATGATAGACATTGTGAAATGAAAGGAAAATGCTCAAAGGTAAAGGGCAACTGGGAAGTGGGGAAAGAGATGAGAAAGAAGGAGAAACTTTGTATGTATGTATATACAGGCTGGTTAACATAGGTGAACTACTATCTTCTATTTCTTTGCTGAAAGCAACAGTTAATGATTCCTTGATTGATCAGTATTGCATGTCTCTATTTGTTTTCCTGAGAAACCACTTTGAAGATATCAATATGTAATACAACAAGCATTGTTAATTTCCTACCACTTCGTTTGTAACTCTGTATTGTTTGTATTGTTCTTTTGTTATTTTGTAAATGGTTGTCTGTTTATTAATGTTTTCCTTCTTTTATTTTTAAAATAAAAAAATTTGGTTTGTCTTTTTGGCTATATTATAAGTACAGATCTCTTTTCTATTATTAAGGCTGATGTAGTCATAGCTTTATTGGTACTTAAGGTATGTCAATATTTAGTTTGCCTTTGACTTTATTATTGTTGCTAATTTCATTGCTATTGCCAGGTGGCATAGTTGTTGCTATGATAGTGGTGCCTTGGTTCACTAACTTGATTCTTTCCATGATTCTGGTCACAAACTGAGCTGAACAAGAATCAAATCAAATTCAGTGATTAGGTTCAATGTTAATCGTACAGGGAAATTTGATTTGGTTTTCATCCAACTCAGTTTGAAACCAGAATCATGGAGAGAATTGAGTTTGTGAATTGAGGTACCACTGAAATTGGTTTTTACTCTATGCATATATCTGGTTTGTCTTTGTTTAATCAATAATACAGCAGTTCATTTCTGAAGAATTGGGCATTGGGCCAATTACACTGTACCTTACTCTCCCTAAATTAATAGAGATGGTTGCATCATAAGAAAGAGATGAAGGTCTATAATTAGCATGCCTAGAGCACATCACCGGAAAGTAAATGCTAAGTAAAGAGATTCCCATAGTAGTAACAAAGTCTTTTACTATAGTTGACCCACAACCTTTAGTGCAAACACACACATGCACACACACACACACACACACACACACACACACACACAATACAAATATGTGAAAACAAGGCAACATGATACTTCTGAAAACTCCCAATTCTCCCAAAGCTGATCCATGGGGAACTGATGGGGAAGAATGCAAAAGCCAAACAGTTGAATTATATAAAATGAAAAAAGAGGAGACAAAACCAAATCAATAAATGGTTTGGTGAGTTCAAACATGCTATAATTGAACAGATAATAGACTTAACAAGCAAAATGATCAGTGAGCTTAAAGAAGACACTAATAGATAGTTGAGCTAAATAAAATAATACAAAATATGAATGACTACCATAGCAAACTATAGGCCCATGGAAAGGTATGAAAGAGAAATCCAGGATATAAAAAATATTCTATTAAAAGTAGGGGCAGTAGAAGCAAATCGTGCAGTGACATAGTGCCACAAGTAAAAGATAGGGTTGAAGGAGGTGACCATACATTCATAAATACCGAAATAGTGACAAGAAACATGGAAAATGGATCTAACAACCCCTAGGTGATACAAAGAAAACTACTCTAAAATTAACTGGAATTAGTGGAAACTCAGAATACAGCACAAATAGAATCAAAAACCTCTTTACATAAGTAATATCAAAACTTTCCAAGAACACAAAAAGAATTTAACTTACATTAAGTGAGGCAAACAGAATTCCAAATAGCTACAATAGGAAAAAGAAATTCTCCTCAATACGTCATAGTCAGAACCCTAGAAGCCCAACACAAGGATAGACTCATAAAACTGTTAGAGAAAAGCAACATATCATTTATAAAGATAAGCCCATGAGAATTGATTTCTCAACATAAACTTTAAGGCCAGAAGAGCTTACTGTGTTTCCTGCCCCCAAGCCCTCTACAGAAAAAGAAACAAAAGAGAAAACTTCCAAATGAGGCTAATACAACCTTCTGCAAAAACTATCTTGATGGAGAAACAAGGTTTTCTATAACAGAAAACCCCTAAAGAAACTTGACTACAAAACCACCACTTGAAAAAATGTCTTAGAAGTATCCTATGCGAGACAATGAAGCCAAAAAAGTCCACAGAGGGTAGTGGAATGAGGCAAAGCAAGCAGTAAGCAGAAAGGGTGGGGGAGGAATCAGCAACAGAAAATAATGCAAGGACAGGAATAAGTCGATACCTTCCAGTAATAACTCTCAATGTGAATGGTCTCAACTCCCAAATCAAAAGACACATATTGGCAGAATAGACCAAAAACAAAACAATATACTATATACTAGAAATGTATTTAACCCATGAAGAAATTTACAGACTAAAAAATATCAAAGGAAGGTATTCCATGCAATGTGATCCTGAAAACAACAGCAGCTATCACATATTTAAACAAAGTGAACTTCAAATCAAAACTGAACAGAAGTGCCAAAGGAGGTTACTATACACTGGAAAAGGCAACAATTCAACAGAAACAGATAATGAGTACAAATATGTACATGCACCAAATGCAAGCGCATCCAACTTCATAAAACAAGTACCACTGGACATAAAAGATCAGATGAAAATCAAAACAATTATAATGGGGACTTCAATATCCCACTTTCACAAATACATAAACCAAATGGAAAAAACTGAACGAAGAAATATCAAACTTGAACTGTAACGTTTGAACAAATGGATATAATAGATATCTGTAAAATGTTGCACCCAACAACAGAGAACACATTCTTTACAGGACCACATGAGATTTTCTTCAAAGCAGACAACATATTTTTCTTTTTTTTAAAATTTATTTTAAAAATAAAAGAAGGAAAACATAATAACAAATAGACATCCATTTACAAAATAGCATAAGAACAATACAAACAATACTGAATTACAGACAAAGTGGCAGGAAATTAACAATGGTTGTTGTACTATGTATTGATATCTTCAAAGTGGTTTCTCAGGAAAACAAATAGAGACATGCAAGATTGATCAAATAAGTAATCATTAACTGTTCCTTTCAGTAAAGCAACAGAGGTCAGTAGTACAACTATGTTGGCTATCCTATGTATACATACATACGTACACATACACAATTTCCCCCTTTTTTTCTCTCTTTTCCCTCATCCCAGTTGCTCTTTACTTTTGAGCAGTTTGCTTTCGTTTCACAATGTCTATCACTTGCTCTTTCAGGTTCTTATACTCGTGAGACAATACATTGCTTACACATGGAGGTCTGATTTATTTCACTTATGAATATGGTCTCTAGTTGTGACCATTTACCTGTATAAGACTCGAGTTTATCTTTCACTGTGGCTGAATAATATTCCATTATATAAAAATACCACAATTTTGTAAGTCATTTGTCAGTGGATGAACATTGGCTTACTTCCACAATTTAGCTATGACATACTGTGCTGCTATAAACATGGGTGCACATATATCACTGTGATATGATGTTTTCAGTTCTTCTGGGAAAATACCCAGAAGGAGAATAGTTGGATTAAATGAGACTTCTAGACCTAGTTTGCTGAGGAATCTCCAAACTGATTTCCACAGTGGTTTCACCAGTCTGCATTCCCACCAGCAGTGGAGAAGAGTTCCAATTTCTCCACAGCCTCGCCAGCATTTGTTATTAGTTGATTTCTTAATGCTAGCCATTCTTACTGGGGTGAGATGAAATCTCAATGTTGTT
>NW_004955489.1:1080579-1120395 GCF_000276665.1 Chinchilla lanigera | reverse complement strand
TGAATTAGTCTTCATTGAAGATCTTTTACTTCTTTTGTTAGATTGATTCCTAAATATTTCAATTTTTTGGATGCTATTGTGAAAGATATGGTTTCCTTAATTTCGCTCTCAGTCTGTTTATTGTTTGTGTATAGGAATGCTATTGATTTTTGAGTACTGACTTTGTATCCAGCTACACTGTTGAATGTATTGATTAATTCAAGGAGACTTCTTGAGGAATTTTGGGGGTCTTCCATGTAGAGTATCATGTCATCTGCAAATAGTGATAATTTTATTTCTTCCTTTCCTATCCTTATGCCTTTTATTTCTCTCTCTTGTCTAATTGCTCTGGCTAATGCTTCCAGAACTATGTTGAATAAGAGTGGTGACAGTGGACATCTTTGTTTTGTTTCTGATTTTTAAAAAGCAGACAACATATTAGCTCATAAAGCATACTTAAATAAATCCAAAAATATCAAAATTATCCCATGCATATTATCAGGTTATAGCTTAATGAAACTAGAGCTCAATGGCAAAAGAAATCACAAAATTCTGAAAATTATCCAGTGCACTCTTGAATAATCAATAGGTCACAGAAGAAATGAAGGAAGAAATCAGACAGTTCCTAGAGTCAAATGATAATGTCAATACAACATTACAGAACCTATGGGACAGAATGAAAGCCATCCTAAGAGGGAAGTTTATAGCTGTGAATACCCACATTAGAAAAGCACAGCAACCTCAAATAATTACCCTATCGATGCAAGTCAAGTTTCTATACAAACAAGAACAACCCAAATCTAAAGCTAGTACAAAGAAATTCTAAAGAACACAACAGAAATTAACAAATGAGACCCAAAAAATTACAAAGCATCAATGACTCAAACTGCTATTTCTTTGATTTTTTTTTTTTATACAGAATCTCATTATGTAGCCCAGGCTGCACTTGAACTCACAGTGATGCCTCAGCCTCCCAGGTGCTAGGATTACAAGCATGTGCCACCATGCCCAGCTAGTTCTTTGAAAGAATAAAAAATAGACACACCCTTAGCTAACCTTATCAAGAAAAGGAAATAAAAGATCAAATCAGTGCAATTAGAAATGAAGTAGGTAAAATCACAATACACACTGAAAAAATTCAGAGATTATTAGTAACAACTGCAAAAATGTGTACTCCAGTAAATTGGAGAATTTAGAAAAAATAAAAAGATTCCTAGATAAATATGAGTTACTAAAACAGAACCAAGAAGATATAAAAAACATGAATAATCCAATGAGGAAATGATATTCAAGCCATTAAAAAAAAACCCTACAACCCAGAAAAACCCCAGTCCTGATGGATTCACTGCTGAATTCTACAAGACCTTCAGGGAAGCTCTAACACCAATATTCCTCAAACTCTTAAGTGAAATAGAAAGGGAAGGAGTACTCCAAAAATCATTCCTAGAAGCTTGAATTATCTTGATTCTAAAACCAGACAAGGATCCAACCAAAAAAGAGCACTACAGACCAGTATCTTTAATGAACATAGATACTAAAGTTCTGAACAAGGTACTGGCAAACAGAACACAACAGATCATCAAAAAGATCATACATGACCAAGTAGGCTTCATCCCAGGGATGCAAGAATGGTTCAACATAAGCAAATCAATAAATGTAGTAATACATCACATAAACAGAAGCAAGGCTAAAAATTACATGATCATCTCTGTAGACACAGAAAGTAGCCTTTGATAAAATCAAACACCCATCCATGATAAAAACCTTCAAGAAAATTAAAAGCCGTTTATGATAAACCTAACGTCAACATTAGATTAAATGGGAAAAAAACTGGAATCTTTCCTTCTGAAATCAGAAATAAGACAAAGATGTCTACAAAGTACAGTACCCAAACATTAGCCAAGAAATCGGGAAAAAGACAGAATAAAGGAGATATGTATAAAAATATGTAAAATTTCAACTAGAGACCATACTCATAAGTGAAATAAATCAGACCTGCATGTGTAAACATCATATTGTCTCCCTAGTGTAAGAAGCTGAAAGAATAAATAAAACCCAAAAGGTACAATAGATATTTTGAAAGGGAAAGAAAATGCTCAAAAGTAAAGAACAACTCAGAGGAGGGAAAGGAGAAAAGAAAGAAAGAAGAAAGGGGAAAAAAAATATATATATATATATACACACAAGATAGCTAAGATAATTGTACTACTAATTTTTATTGGTTTATTGAAAGGAACAGTTAATACCTAAGTTTTTAAGACCAATTTTACATGCTTATATCTGGCAATCTGAACAACTACTTTGAAGACAACAATATGCAATATAACAACCATTGTTGAAGTCCTATCATCTTTTTTTAAAAAATTCTGTATCATTTCTAATGTTTTTTATTTTTATTCTCTTTAAAATACAAATAAATAAAACAAATTCACAGCAAAAAAATTGCATCATTTTGAGAAACTTGTGGTTTTGTATCAATTTAGCAATTGTAACAAACATGGCCTTTTCTCAAAAAAAGAAGTAAAATTATAATTATCTGTAGATGATATAATTCTTTACATGGAATACTCAAAAAACTTCATAAAACAACTAGAATTAACAACCAAATTCAGCAATGTATCAGGATACAAAATCAACATACAGAAATCAATAGCACTCCTATTGTGCTAACAATGGCACTAGCACTATTGTGCTAACAATAGCAGTAGCACTCCTCCACTTTAATGAACTCATTAAGAAAGAAATTAGTAAAATGATACTACTCAATATAACGTCAAGAAATTCGTTATTTAGGAATTAACCTAATCAAGGAAGTGAAAGACCTTTACAACAAAAACTATACAGTGCTCTGTAAAAGGAGATCAAAGAAGACATTAGAAAATGGAAAGACATCCCTTGTTTCTGGATAGGAAGAACCAATACAGTCAGAAATCAGAACTAGAAGATAAGGCCAAGTTCAGCAATATTTTTTTTAAAAGAACATGAAAAATGGTTCTCAGAGCTGCTGGTGACATGAAGATGACTAATCTAAGATTAATTGGCATTGGTGAAAAATCAGAAGACAGCACAAATGCAATGAAACACCTACTTATAGAAACAATAGCAGAAAACTTTCCAAATATGGGGAAGGAATTTAAAATACACATAAGTAAGTAATACAAAACCATAAGTACCCACAAAATGCCTTCAAAATAATAAAATAACCTCTCCACACATACTAAAGTGAAAAATGACAGACGTCCAACACAAGGACCAAATCTTAAAAGCTGTTAGAGAAAAACAACAAATCACATATAAAGGTAACCCCATTCAAATTATAGCAAACCTTTAAAAGCCAGGAGAGCTTGGAATGAAGTGTTTCAAACTGAGATTAACTTCCAATACAGAGTGAAATATCTGCAAAATTATCTTTCAAAATTGATGAAAAAACAAGATATCCAAGAAAAAATGCCCCTAAAGCATTTAATAAACCCCAAACCAGCACTCCAAAACAATTCTCAAGGATATCCTAGAAAGAGACAGTAAAACTAACAACATGCAGAGGTCTAATAGAATGAATACACCAGGCAGGGAAATAGAAGTGGAAAAGGGGATGTCAGCAACAGAAAAATAATACAATGAAAAGAATAAGGCAATACCTTTCAGTAATGACTCTCAACATAAATGGTCTCAATTTCCTAACCAGAAACATAGATTGGCACATTGGGTAAAGAAACAAAACACAATCACATGCTGTGTGCAAGAAACACATTTTATATTTTTAAAAAACCTTCATAGACTAAAAAGCAAAGAATGGACAATAATATTCCATGAAGTAGGGACACAAAAGCAATCAGGAGTAGCTATCCTGCTTCAGACTAACTGGACTGAAAGCCAAAATTCATCAAAAGAGGCAAGGAAGGGAAAAATTCAACAGGAAGAGATAATAATACATGCACCAAAATACTGGTGCACCCAATTTCATAAAATAAACAGTAAAGGACATAATAATTAGACGAATATTAACACAATTATAATAGGGACCTCAGTTCCTCACTTTCACAAATAGAAGAACTGGACAAAAAATTCAGCAAAGAAATATCAGAACTGAACCACATTGAACAAATGGACATAATAGGTGTCTACAGAGTGTTCCACCCAACAACAACAGGATACACATTCTTCACAGGACCACATAGGACTTTCTCCCAAACAGACAATATACTAGCCCATAAAGCATGCTTAAATAAACACAAAAGAATCAAAATTGTCACATATTATCAGCTCTCATATTATCAGGTTACAGCTCAATGAAACTAGAACTCAACAGCAAATCACAAAATTCTAAAAATACACAAAATTATTCAATATTATCCTGAATAATTACTGGGAAGGAATGAAGGAAGAAATTAGACAGTTCCTAGAGTCAAATGATAATGTCAGTACAACATTCCAGAATCTATGGGACACAATGAAAACCATCCTAAGACAGTAGCTTTTAGCTGTGATTGTCCACAAAAGAAAAACACAAAAACCCCAAGTAAATAACCTAATGATGTGCCTCAAATGTCTAGAAAAACTAGAACAATCCAAATCCAAAGCTAGTACAGAAGAAAATTCTAAAGAACAGAGCAGAAATTAACAACTGAGACAAAAATTACAAAGCATCAAGATGCTGGTTCTTTGAAAGATTAAAAAGCAGACACTCCCTCAGCCAACCTTACCAAGAAAAGAAAAGATCAAATCAGTGGAATTAGAAATGAAGTAGGTGAAATTATGACAGACAATAACAAAAAATCCAGAGATTACTAGTAACTACTACCAAAACCTGTACTCCAGTAAATTGGAGAACTTGTATTTCTTAATAGACAGGTTCTTAAGTAAATATGAGTTCCTAAAACTGGACCAAGAAGACACAAAAAGCATGAATAATCCAATAACAGGAAGTGATATTCAAAGAGTACAAAAACCTGCCAACCAAGACAAAATCAGTCCTGATGTATTGACTGCTAAATTCTACAGGCCCTTCAGGGAAGCTCTCATACCATTATTCCTCAAATTCTTTAATGAAGTAGAAAGAGAAGGAGCACTCTAAAGTTGTTCCTGGAAGCTGGAATTATCTCAGTTCTAAAACTAGGCAAGGATTCAATTGAAAAGAGAACTATAGACCAACCTCTTTAATGAACATAGATACTAAAATCCTCAACAAGATACTGTCACACAAAAATATAACAAATCATCAAAAATAACATATATCATGACTATGTAGCCTTCATCCTGGTGAGGCAAAGATGGGTAAAAATATGATGCAAATCAATAAAGTATGCATCACATAAACAGAAACAAGGCCAAGCATCACACAGTCAATTCAATAAAAGAAGAAAATGGCCTTTGACAAGATCCAGCATCCATTCATGATTAAAAAGAAACTTTCAAGGAAGTAAGTACAGGAGGACTTTATCCCAATCTGATAAAGGCCATTTATGACAAACCTCCTGCCAACATCATACTAAATGGGAAAAACTGAAATCTTCCCTTCTAAAATAAAAAACAAGACAAAGATGTCTACTACCCTGTTAAATGTAGTACTCAAAACATTAGCAAACCAATCATGCAAGAGAAATTAAAGAGATATATAGGAAAGAAAGAAATCAAATTTTTATTATTTGCCAATGATATAATTCTTATCTTAGTTACTTTTTCTCACTGCTGAGACAAAATACCGAACACCCAAGGTGAAAGCAGGAAAAGTTTATTTTAGCTCACAGTTTGTAGAGACTTCAGTTCATAGTCAGCCAGCTCCAAGGCAGGGAAGATGGCTCCAAGGCAAGGTGACATGGCAGTGGAGCATCACAGAAGACAAACAGTTCATGGCTAGCAAAAGGCAGTAAAACAGTGAAATAGTGAATAAGCATCAATCAACAACAGCAGCCCTCATTCCGTCCTTCATATTCTATCCAGACTAGGGACAGTAGCACTCACATGCACGACGGAGCACTCTTAATCCTAGCATCTCACCAGGAATCAATCCCAGCATCACATCCTTAATCTCAGCATCACACATTCTAGATCCAGCCACTTTGGAAAACCCCCACCTATGACCACATGGGCTTTGGGAGGACACCTAGATACAAACCAGAACCATCCT
This sequence comes from Chinchilla lanigera, assembly GCF_000276665.1. Classification (NCBI taxonomy): domain Eukaryota; kingdom Metazoa; phylum Chordata; class Mammalia; order Rodentia; family Chinchillidae; genus Chinchilla; species Chinchilla lanigera. The sequence continues at coordinate 1,114,289 of NW_004955489.1, read as the reverse complement.
CTACACAGAACACCCCAAATATTTCACAAAACACCAAGAATTAATAACCAATTCAGCAATTTATTAGGATACAAAAAACAACATACAAATATCAATAGTGCTCCCCTACACCAGTACAGAACACAGCAAGAAAAAAAAATAGGACTCAGAATAGAATGAAAAAAATTAATACTTAGGAATTAATCTAGTTAAGGAAGTGAAAGACCTCTACAACAAAAACTATACAGTACTCTGTAAAAGGAGATCAAAGAGGACTTTAGAAAATGAAAGACATCTATTGTTTCTGGATAGGAAGAACCAAAACAGTCAAAATGGCTGTACTTCCAAAACTGACATATAGGTATAGTTCAATCCCAATCAAAATACCATCAGCATTCCTCACTGAAATAGAAATAACAATCCTAAAATTCATACAGAACCAGAAGAGACCCAGAATAGCAAAAGCAATGCTGGGGAACAAGAGCAAAGCAGGAAGCAACACAATCCTGGGTATCAAGTTATATTACAAAGTTACAGTGATAAAAACAGCATGGTATTGACACCCTAACAGATATGTAGATCTGTGGAACAGAATAGAGGATGCAGAAACAACTCCAGGCACACTCAGACATCTGATACTTGACAAAGGGGCCAAAAACATATGCTGGAAGAAAGACTGTCTCTTTAACAAACAGTGCTGGTAAAACTGGCTATCCACATGCAGAAGATTAAAACTAGACCCATGTATTTCAACATGGGCTAAACTAAAATCAAAATGGATCAATGATCTAAATGTTAAGCTATATCATCTTAAGCATGACCAGATATACATAATTTACTTTAGAGATAAGCAGTGGAGAATATTAGAACTATAGGTTGTGTTTCTTAGATATCTTTTTCTAAAGAGCATTAGGATGTAATGCACAGAAACCCAGTGAACAGAGAAAGAGGGAAGGGAAAGAAATAAAGCAAATATTGAGTGAAAGGCCTGGACTGCCTCTTACCTGCCTAGCCAACTTCATCTTATTCCACTCCCCCCATTCCATTCTCTCTATTCCTGCCATCCAAATGTTTTTTCTATTTTTCCAACACTCCATAATTCATGGTTCCATGCTTTGGGGCCAATGATGAGGCAACACATCATGGCAGAAGTGTATGGAGGAGAAAAATTTCTGACCTTATGACTGGGAAGCAAAAGAGAAAGGGGAGAGAACAGGGTCCCACAATCCCCTTCAAGGGGACACCCTCAATGACCTAAAGGACCCCCCAAAAGTGCCACCCTAGGAACAAGCATTTAACATATGGGACTTTCTGAAACATTTACAATCCAAATTATAATGGTGATTTATAATTACTGCTATTCCCTCCCTCCCTCTCTCTTCCTTCCTTCCTTTCTCATCCTTGTCCTTAGCTTTTTCTTTCTTCTTTCCTCCACTCTGTACCTTCCTTCTCCCTTCTTCCCTCCATTCTTTTCTTAAATTCCTAGTAGTCCACTCCCTGTAGATCCAGGATAATAAGAAAAACAGTCCTGGAGGTATACGATGACAGATAATGGGGGTCTGAGAGTGGTAGAGATCTTTTATAGATTTTATGTCTATTCAAAATAGAAACATATTCTCTTTGTAAAGGAAAATTCAATACTCCATACAAAAGTAAAATTATTTTCTTCATATACACCACCTCTTTGATGCACTGTATCATTGTTACGGTTGAATAGGGCAAAAATAGTCCAGGTTCTTGTGTACAATGAAGACAAAATTGCCCACCATTTATTTCCGACCTGGGCTGGTTCACCTCTCCTTAGGCAATCTGGTGGATCCCCACTCCTGGGAGGTCGCCATACTGATGCTACACTTAGTGCGGACACCCGATCGGCATAGCACACTGCAGCCCAGAACTCCTGGACTCAAGCGATCCTCCCACCTCAGCCTCCCGAGCATCTGGGAATAAAGGCGCATACCACCACGCCCGGCTGCCAAGAGTTTATTGAAGATCACAGGACAGTAGCAGCAGGAACAGGCAGAAGGGCAAAAGGAAAAAGGAAGAGCGAGAGGAATAACAGCAACACTCAATAATTCAGGCTTCCAGTACTTAAAGCATCAGATGCCTCTAACTCCAGGTGCCTCCCACTCTGACTCTCACTGGTGTTGATGATCTGCCGACCTCCTAAGCTCAAACATAGATAATCGTTAGTGTGGTGTTGTGTTTATATTTGAATAAAAGGAAAAAGAGTTGCTCCCTCAAATTTTCTTTCTAACTGTATTATTCCCACCCTGACAGCCTTAGTCCCCAAAAATCTTTGAGAGGAGTTCAAGGAGGAAGTTCTGTGTTCTATAGCTACTTCCAGTTGAATCAGGGTATTGGCCTGTCTCACATGCATTCCAAGGAACTCTCATCCTGATTGATCTAGGAGTTCAGGGATACTGAGCCTTTCCCTTAAGGATTTCTTGGTGAATCATGGACATGGAAGCAGGTTCTGATCTTAATCACGGTCACCACCAGTAATTTGATAGCTGTCTGTCACCCTGCTCAGGGAGCCAAAGGGAGATTTTCAAGGGTGAGGTCCCAAGATTAAAGAACATAGATATGCAAGACACCAGCAACAACAGCAGGCAGCATGAAGCAGAGCAGAGAGCCAGAGTCTCCTGTGTCTTTATTGTAAAATTCTTATATAAGTTGTCATCTCCTGTTTACATTCTTATGTAGTATGATAACCAGTGCATTTGTGTTTACCTGGGCTAAGTCATGGTTACATAACTGTATCCCACTGTGCACCTGCACTAGACAAGCAGGGTCATGTCCTCAGGTGTCCTTAGACACCCCTAAGCTTTAAAACAGTCTGAATGGTTCCCCACACTTTCAAACAGGAAGAAAAAAATTGAGTAAGAGATTAAGTATGTAAATTCTAGTAGTAAGGCTATGAGAAGCATCAATAAGGGCCATGTCCAGGACAGTAACTAAAACTCTGAATTCCAAATATTTGGTCAGTACATCCATGACTCACATAGTTTTTCAGATCTTAGAAGGATGGCCAGCCAGTTTTTTTGTCATGTCTCTTACTATTTTAGACCTAATGACAAAAGAAACACACTCCACATTTAGGAACACAGACCTTTTGTTTCAGCCATTAGGAGGTCTAGTCACCTCTGATGTTGTATGGCCACTGCTGCTAGTGAGTCTATTTGGTCTTGAAGGAAGGCAATACTCTGGTCAAGATCATCTAGACTATGTCAAGTTCTTAGGTGGCTGTTGATGACAGAAATACGTGATTGGTTTTAAGACTGTGTAGATAGTCACTATTTCTTATCTCTATTAGAGGTAGTTTTTGAATTATCCAGGATGATAGCAAAAGAATCAGAAAAGACCCAAAAGATGTCATGTTATAACTTGGAACAGACTTCCAGGAAGATGGTAGAGTGGTGAGCTATAGAAAAAGAACCTCTCCAAGATTTGGCATTCAAACACTGAAATATAACACTATGAAAAAGAGAAGAAGGAAGGAAGTGGGTACTCAGGACCCAGGAAGGATCTAAAGTGAGAACTAAAGCCCATGAGGAGAGGAAAGACAAACTCCAATGAAAAACAAGGAGGAAGAAGGTGGCACTTTCTCCCTGAGCCCAGAGTCACTGCATAGGAGGGTCTCCTCGAACCTGCAGATGCCCGGTGACTACTGGTGACCCCAGAGACCTCCACAGAGAAGCATAGCAGTAAAGTAGAGTGGCAGATTGTAGCAGACTACAGTGGCTGTTGGTGAATTGTTTCCTTTGGGACTTCCTAGAAGAGAAGGCAATTGGCCAGGAGCCATTTGGAGAGAGGCCAACTGAACTCATGACTCAGAGTGGCTGCTGGCTCCACCTAGCATCTCCCAGCCAAATGCAGTCCCACAAGTGGTGCAAAGACTGCTGCAGGCTGGGTGGGTCTGGCTCCAACCTCACAGTCATAGGCCAGCCTGAACTTCAGTAGAAACAGGGATGCAGGCTCAGTGGGATTATCCACTAGCTCATCATGGAGCTGCTGCTGGCTTGCTAGGATTGATCAATGTGGATTTGGACTCCATCTACCCACATTGTCTACCAGTCGCAGCAGAGACACACCTTGAAGTAGATGTTCTTTCTTTTCTTTTTTTATTTTCTTTCTCTGTTTTTTTACTTTTTTTGTTCTTTCTTCATAGTTTGCTGTGTTTATATGAGTATGAACGTGATTTCTACTTTTGTTGTTGCTATTCTGTTTTGTTCTTGTTCTTACTTCTTCCTTCTCTCTTTCCCTCCTGTCTTCTGCACCAGTTTCCCAAAGTTTGCATGATCCTCCTTTGTCCTCTGGCCTTGCGCTAATCTCTTCTTTTTCTGCTGTTTCTCTGTTTTACTCCCTAAACCCTTTTCCTCCCCTGAGGAGAAAATGCAGTATGGAGAGCTTATTTACTGCATACAATTTTCTGGTTCATTTTAGATTTTGTTATTTAATCAATCAAAAATATAATTCATATGGTTAAGGTGGTAGTTACCTCAGTTTGGCTTTTCTAGGTTATGTTCGATGCTATTGTTATTGCTGATTGTACCGTTTTACCCAAAGTGACACAATTGTTGTAACCAGTTGTTCTTCCTGGTACTCCGAGACTGAGATTGCTTAAGGGTCATAAAAAGTACTATAGGCCAGAGCCAAAGAACCAGGAGCTGGGACAATTAGGCAGCAACTTATCCTCAATAAATTGAAGGGGTAGGATCTTGTAACAGACTTAAAACCCAAAAACCAGCTACAGCTGGAAGGCACCTCGGAAAAGTAGTCATTTCTTAATGGCTCTAAATAGTACCAATAAAGCTACCCACCACAGGCAATTTACAAGCATCAACTCAGGAATTAAACTTAAGAAAAAAACAAACAAAAGAAAACACTTAAACAACATGCCACCCCAGACATCCAGCTCACCAAGGGCAAATCCAGGGGGCTATGAGGTGGGACAATCCAAAACCCACCTGTACTCTTTGAAGAAGTAACAACAAATAAATAAAGCTCTAGAAAAAATAAAATCAGAAATAATTCCTCAGATAACAGAGATGGTGACCATAATGAGAGACACACTTAGTGACTCTAAAGCAGATATAGATTTTTTTTTAAATGGAGGAGCTTAGAAAGTAATGGAAACCATGAATACCCAACATAAGAAAGAAATGGAATCCTTGAAATAGATATCCAGGAGATTAAAAATTCCATTGAAAGTATACCCAGCAGAATGAACCAGTGTGAGGATAGAATCTCTGATATAGAAAACAGAATTGTGGTTAGCAATTATGAAAAGAAAGATTTCTTAAAAATAGTAAGAGATCATGCAAAAACAGTCCAGCACCTGCTAGATGATGCAAAGGAGAATAACATAACATTGATCAGAATCAACGAAAAAGCAAGAGATAGAGCATAGAAAACCTGTTCACAGATATGGCAGAACACTTCCCTGGCAGGGAAAAAGAATTTCACATACAGATAAGTGAGGCATATAGAACCCTGTGTTGGTTTGGGGGATATTTTTGCAAGGGGAAACAATATAATACAGGACACATACTTTATAAAATTATTTATAATAGTCACCTAAAGAATTATATACAAGAGAGTGCAGGAAACCTGTCCACAAACTATTGACCAAAAATCCAGCTGAGGGCCTGGATCCTATGATAATGTCCTGCATAAGTCCAGCTGAAGGCCTAGAGCCCATAACAATGCCTCCCATGAGTCCAACTGGAGGCCTAGAGCCCACAACATATCTCATGCAGACATGTTTCACAGATCTGTGCTGCAAAGGCCCAAAGGTCAGTGGTGGAATCTAGAAAATCTGTGCCAGCAGGATAAAGGATCTGTGCTAGAAGGCTGAGGGGTGTGCACTAGAGTCAGAAAGTGACACTCAGAAGAACCAGCGCTCCCCCAAAAGGTACCACCATAGCCATCCTCAGCAACAGTGAGGTCCCAAGCTCCTCCAATGATCAAGATGGCCAAGTTCCCATCAGGGAAGCCAATGCAGCAAGCTTCTCCAGGAGACTGGCAGTGCACCATCTTCCCCTCCACCCCCCGGAACCAGGAAGCTACGCTCGAAGAGAGGACCAGAGCTCCCCCAAAGTGAACCGAAGCTATTCTCAGTGGCAACAAGGTCCCAAGCTCCTCGGAGAATGAAAACAGCCAAGTTCATCAGGAAAGCCAGCATGACGAGCTCCTCCAAAAGAACCAACAGCTCCTTACAGCTTCCACCGGCTCCCAACAGACTTTTGGCTCCCAACAGCCTCACTTCTTCTCTAGTTCTGCCTCTTATGCTACTGGCAACAATCCCCAGGTGCAAGTGGACCTCCCACACTCAGCAACATGCCTACTCAGTTCAGCGAGGAGTTATAAGTTGACTAGCAGTTGTCAATTCACTACAAACTCCAATTAGCCATGATCAAAAACAAATCTACAACAAGGCATATAACAGTCAGAAATTCAAGATTACAGAAATTCAGAATTTAATATTAAAGAAAATAATATTAAAAGCTGCTAGAAAAGAGAAACAATTTACATATGAAACAAAGCACATCAGAATCATGACAGAATTCTCAGCACAAACCTTCAAGTCAAGGAGAGCTTGGGGTGAAGTATTTCAAGCCCTAAAAGAAAACAACCTCTAAACCAGACTAATGTACTCTGCAAAACTATCTTTCAAAATTGATGGAGAAATAAGATACTTCCATGACAAAGAACACCTGAGGAAATTCATGAACACCAAATAAGGCACTTCAAAATGTACTGAAGGATATTCTAGAAAGAGATAATAAGGATTACAACTCCAGGAACCCCAACAAAATGAATCCACCAGGCAAAGAAAACATTTAAGAAGAGTGGGGAAGAAGAAGGAGCCAATCAATACATATCAGTTATAACCATCAACATTAATACTCTCAAGTTACCAATCCAAAGAAACAGTGACAGAATGGATCAATAAGTAAGATCCAACAATATGCTACATACAAGAAACACATTTAATTTTTTAAAATTCATAGACTGAAAGTCAGGAGATGGAAAATAATACTCCATGTGACAGGAACCTGGAAAAAAGCAGTAGTAGCTATTCTATTTGAAGGCAAAGTGGATTTCAAGCCAAAACTGATTTAAAAAGACAAAGGTCACTATATCCTTGTAAAAGAAACAATCCAAGAGGAAGAGACAATAATCATAAATATATATGCACCAAATATATATATATAGTGCACCCAACTATATAAACAAATATTAATGGACATGAAAAATCAAACACGTGCTAATATGATTGTATTTGGCGACCTCAACACTCCACTGTCACAAAGAGACAGATCAACTACACAAAAAACCAACAATAAAATATTAGAACTTAACCAAACTTTTAAACAAATGATCTTAGTAGATTAGTAGATATGGAATGTTCCACCCAACAATATCAGAATACATATTCTTCTCAGCTGCACATGAGATGTTCTCCAAAATAGACCACATACTAGCCCATAGAATATGCTTGAGTAAGTGCAAAGGAACTGAAAATTTCCCATGTGTTTATCAGAGCATAGTACAATGAAATTGAAAAGCAAAAGCAAAAGAAACCATGAATAATTCACAAACACATTGAAATTATATAACACCCTCCTGAACAACCAAGGGTCACAGATGAAATTAAAGAAGAAATTAGACAGTTTCTACAATTAAATTATAATGGCAGTACAACATACTGGAACTTATGGGACACAGTGAAAACCTCTTTGGGAAAAATTTACAGTGGTAAATATCCAAATCAGGAAAACAAAATGAGCTCAAATAAACAACTTAATGTTGAACCTCAAGCTTCTAGAAAAAGAAAAGCAAGTCAAGCCCAAAGCTCATGCAAGGGAGGAAATTATTAAGATCAGAGCACAAATTAATGCAACCGAGACTAAGAAAACAATACAAAGAATCAATGAATCAAGGAGTTGGTTCTTTGAAATCAACAAATCTTTAGCTAACTTAATCAAAAATAAAGGAAAGACTCAAACCCATGTAATTAGGAATGAAAAAGGTGAAATCCAGAAGATCATCTATACCCACTTCAAGAATTTGTATTCTAATAAGATGGAAAATGAAGAAGAAATGGGCAGATTCCTAGAAACATGAATTACCAAAGCTGAATCAAGAAGACTTAAAAATTCTAAATAAACCAATATCAGTCAATGAAATGGAACATGTAATTAAAAACCTACCAACAAAGAAAAGCTATATTGAATAAGAATAGTGACAATGGACATTCTTCTCTTTTTCCTGATTTTAGAGTGAAAGCTTTAAGTTTTTGTCTATTTAGTATGATGTTTGCTGTTGGTTTGTCATAGATAGCTTTTATCAGATTGAGATAAAGACCATCTCCTCCTATTTTTGGTAGGGTTTTTTTTTTTATCATGAATGGGTGTTGGACTTTGTCAAATGCTTTTTCTGCATCTATTAAGATGATAATATGGTTTCTGTTCTTGGCTCTGCTAATATGATATATTACATTTATTGATTTGTGTATGTTTAATCATTCTTGCATCCCTGTGATGAATCCTATTTGGTCATGGTGTATAATCTTCTTGATAATTTTCTGCATTCTGTTTGCTGTATCTTATTGAGGATTTTTGCATCTATGTATATTACAGAGATTGACTTGTAGTTCTCTTTCTTGGTTGAATCCTTCTCTGGCTTTGGTATCAGGATAATTCTTGCTTCCAGGAATGAATCTGGGAGTATTGCTTCCCTTTCAATCTCATTAAAGAGTTTGAGAAGTAGCAGTAGTAAGTCTTCTCTAAATTTCTTGTAGGATTCAGCAGTGAATTCCTGAGAGCCTGAGCTTTTCTTTGTTGGTAAGTTTTTAATTACATCTTCCATTTCATTGACTGATACTGATTTATTTAAAATTCTTAAGTCTTCTTGATTCAGCTCTGGTAATTCGTTTGTTTTTAGGAATCTGCCCATTTCTTCTTCATTTTCCATCTTATTAGAATACAAGTTCTTGAAGTGGGTATAGATGATCTTCTGAAGTTCACCCTTTTCATTCCTAATTGCATGGATTTGAGTCTTCTCTTTCTGTTTTTTTATAAAGTTGGCTAAAGGTTTGTTGATTTTATTTAAGCTTTCAAAGAACCAACTCTTGAATCCCGTGCTCTTGGGTAGAAAGAAACAATATAGTGAAAATGGTCATACCTCCAAAACTGTTACACAGGTTTAATGCAAATCCTATCAAAATCCCAACAATATATCTCACAGAACTAGAGAAAGCAATCCAAAAATTAATTCAGAGACCTAGAATAGTAAAGGCAATTCTGGGCAACAAAGGCAAGTTAGGGGACATCACAATCCCTAATTTGAAATTAAACTATAAACCTACTGTGATAAAAAACAGCATGATACTGGCTAAAAAACAACCTGAGGATCAGTGGAACAGATTAGAAGATGTGGAAACAATTCCAGTCATGCTCAGCCACCGTATCTTTGACAAACATGATAAATGCCTTCACTGGAAGAAAGATAGCCTCTTTAATAGAATAGGAAGAACTCCTGAAAGCATTGATGTAGGCAAAGACTTTATGAACAAAAACTCCAATTGCAAGGGACTATCCTGCTGTGGGCTTTGTCATGAGCCTTTTCAAATAATGTGAGCATGGCCTTAGCCTGCCTCTTTTCCTGATCCAGTCTCATTTGTCCTCTACTTTATCACAGTTATTAAGCACCAAATAAGCTTCATTGACCAATTGGCTTCTTTCAGTTTGTGGCTCTAGCTGGAGTTTTTTGGAGTTTTTTCTTATATCTGGAGTTGACTGATAAAATACTGCCCTTCTTTAGACTTGGAACCTAAGTTAGTGTATTTGTGGAGCTCCTCTTCCAACTGAAACTGAAAGGCAACTGGATTTTCATTGCAGACTTGACTAGCAGACCTGAGTTTATCATAATTTGCAGGTCTGGAGATCTCTTGTCACATACCAGCTAAAATGGCCCTGATGTATAACTTTCATTTAGCTTCTCTGTGCTCTCTGTTACAATTCCACTCTATCCCTTCTTGGGACCTAAATCATGCAGCAGTTGACTGGTTTTTAGAGATTGATGCTGCAAAGGCTTCATTGTTGGCCTGCACTGCAGCCTGGATAAGCCTTTTCCTTTCTATTGCTGTGCAACAGGAGATAAGGATGAATTGGACATCTTGCCAGGTCAGGCCCAAAACCATCACTTGGATATGGAATATGTCAGCAAACTTCTCAGGATCTTCAGAAAATTGACCCAAATTATCCTTGCATTGCTGAATCTCCACAACCAAAAAAGGAACTAGCACCCAGACTGTACCATCAATGCCTAAACTTCTCACAGTGTGAAACAGTGATGGGCTTTAGAAGTTGAGTTCCCTGAATCTGGGGCCCTCTGGTAGGTAGACCCAGACCTGTGCAGTGGCCTCAGGAGATGGCCTTTATCTCCTAAGGGTACTGAATGAGAAGGTTGCTGGGGAGGCAGGCCATGAAAAGGAGGAGCTGAGATGAGGAAATCCTTCTCAGCATTAGCTCCTGTGAGATGATACTTGCAGGGCACAGATCAGGCATCTGCCAGTGGACCATAAAGTCTTGAGCATAAGGCACCTCTGACCATTTGTTTTATTCCTTACAGCAAAGACGTAATTGAAATATGGCATTATATTTCAGTCTGCCAAGGGGTGGCCACATCTCATTTTCCCTACACAGAAATATAAAATGATGTCTTTGAAGGGTCTTAGTGTGTAATTCATTCCAATAGTTAGGAAGACATCCAAGTAGGGACTCAGAAAGAATAGATGAGATTGTTCCCATCTGTAGAAAGGAGGAATAAAAATTAGGGTCTAGGGTTCTAGCAGACCTGTCCCTGGGTCAGTCCCCATTAGTGGTGACCTAACAGGGCCTGCCCTATAAATCTTGTTCTGCTCTCACATCAAGCATCCCCTGCTAGAGCTGAACCCTTTGGGGCTGGACATCTCCCACCTTGAGTGAGCACAGGCACTGCTTCCTTTGGACCCACTGGATCCCCCTCTAAACACAACTCATCTTCTGGTTGAAGAGCCCAGAGCCTTACTAGCTGGATGCACTGCAGTTAATTAAAAAGGAAACAAGACCCAAGTCTAGAGAAAGCCCAACTCACTAGATCAAGCCACAAAGCACACACACAGAGGCGACAAAAATCTCAAAATAAAAATCAGGCGCTATGTAGATTACATCAGCAAATACAAATTACATGTCCTTTCAGACAGCAGGATAAGCTTACAGTCACGGTTTTCAGAATGAAAGCAAAACTGAGTACAATGGAGACTGTCTTAGTTACTTTTCTTTTGTTACTGAGACAAAATACTTGATACCCAAAGTTAAGGGAGGAAAGGTTTATTTAGCTCTCAGTTTGTAGAGGTTTCAGTCCATAATAGGCTGGCTCCAAGGCAGGGTGGCATATGGCAGAGAATAGTTCATGGTGCCCAAAAAGCAGGAAAAGCAATGAGAGAGAGAAATAGAGAGACAAGACTCTTTCTGTCCCTTATATTGTATCCAGTCTACTGGGATTAGGTCAGTACAAATCCAAACAGTTAATTGATCCAGCAATCACTCACCCTTTAACCCAGCACTCTTAATCCTAGCATTGTACTAGGAATCAATCACACACTCTAGATTCATCCACCTCCTAAAAAGCCGCATCTAAAACTGCATGAGGCTTTCAGGGAACATCTAGGCACAAACCATAGCAGAGAGAAAACCAATACCAGCAAACTATCCCAGAAATCAACATCTTTAGGCAGGATTCTAGGACCTAGAGCAGATGAGTGTTGGAAGGTTTAAACACACTAATCCTTCTCTCACTGCATGGGGAAACACTGTCCCTCTTAATTTTGTTCTTTGGTTTATCCATTGTTTAGGTGTTGACCTAAACAAATGGAACAGAGACTGAAAACCAAAAGCCTGAGGGGAAGAGGAGAGCAGAAAAGGAGAAGGAAAATTTATTAAAATCTGTGGAAAAGGAAGCTCTCCATGGGAGTACATGGCCCCCATGGAAGGACAAACACCCTTGGAACTAAACAAAAAGCTGCTCAAGTTCAGAGCAAGTGACCAGGTACTCCCACATAGAAAAGCAACAGTTTGGATGGGCCAGGTCCTTATCTTCTGGTCCCCTTCTGTGGGCAACTATGCCAATGCATTTGTTGATTGCATTCTCCCCTGCTATGCTGGCCTTTCTCCTGCTCTGGGGCCTTTTTCCCTGCTCTGCTCAGCTTCTGCCCATCCCTGCTGAGGTGTGTGCCATGGTCTTCAAGATGGATTTTCCACAGTGTGTGAATCAACAACAGAAGGGAAGCCCAACTGATTGCCAGGGCCCTTCTTGTCCCCCATAAGGACAGAAGCTTTTTGTCTCACACTCTAGTCTTCCACATGGCGAATGGTCCATCTCTCCACCTAGGAATCCATTTCTCAACCAGAAAGAAAAAGAGAGAGGGTCTCCACACAGAGTGGGGAGTTACCTTCCTTGCTGGTTGGGTTGTCTGCTTACCCACTTCTGCTGAGGTCTCTGAAGATCTCTAGGTTTCTGATGCTTCAGTGTATGCTGATGCCTCCAATATCTGGTGAGGTCTCTCAAGGTTTGGTAAGGTTGTCCTGGCTGGCCTGCCAGATGTTACAGTTGAATTGGCCAAAAATAGTACAGATTCTTGTATATAACAAGAAAGAATTACCAAGCATACATTTCACAGTAAATAGATACATTTATTGAAGATCACAGGACAGTAGCAGCAGGAACAGACAGGAAAGCAAAAGTAAAAAGGAAGAGGAACAACAATATCCCCCCGCATAACCCAGGCTTCCAGTTAAAGGGCCAGATGCCTCTTATTCCAGGTACCCCCCATTCTGTCTCTCACTGGTGTTGACCCCCTACATTAAAACATGAATAATCATAAGGGTGGTGTTGTGTTCATAGTTGAATGAAGGGAAAGGAGTGGCTCTCTCAATGCTTGTTTCTAACTGTATTGTTATGGTCTCCTGTTAACCACAGAAATATATTTGTCTTGGTTACTTTTCTCTCGCTGCTGGGACAAAATACCTGATGCCCAAAATTAAGGAAGGAAAGGTTTATTTCGCTTACAGTTCATGGAGGTTTCAGTCTTTACTTGGCAGATTATAAGGCAGAGTGGCACATGGCAGAGAGCTACAGCTCAGGGCGGCAGAACACAGCAAAGCAACAAAACAAAAGCCAGGAATGGGGGAGGAATGGCCTCCAGCACCCTTTTCCTCTCCCTTACATATGCAAACTATCCACCCCAGGGCGAGTGCAGCTCTCACACCCCTAATCAATCAAACTTTAAAAGCCTGCCCCATGGCCACATGAGGCTTTGGGGGGACACCCAGACATAAACCATAACAATATTAAAACCTGGACACAGCCCCTAAGTGCTAAGATCTAGAAGAATGCTTCTCAAAGCTTGGCTTATTCTTTTATAACAACAAACCTACATAATTCTCTGGGTCATAAAATGTTCATGTGGAAAGCCCACTGAAAGAGTTTAAATGAAAAGTCAGAGGCTTGTTAAGCTTTTCTCCTTTAATCTTAAAACACAGCATATTAAAATGCATAAGAACAGACAGCATATGAAACTTTGTTCTTGAACAAACCCTGGATGCCTATAGATTTGATACTAAAAATTACCTTAAATTCAAGGTTGGGAAGGCTTTTTACCTGTTTCAAAATCCTTGCATACCAGCCTCTTCTTACCCAACCTGAAGATATTATGGTGGGAAATGCAAACTGAGAAAGTGGGAGTAACTGGCATTTCAAAAGCAGTTTCTCTGTTTCAAAGTGTGGAGAGCTGCTGCAGAGTGCTTCAAAGTTCTGAACATCTGAGGACACCTGAGGATGTGACCCCACTCTTTGTTGCAGGTGCACAGCAGGATACACTTACATAACCATGACTTAGCATAGGCAACCATGCATATGCCACATGGTTAAGTCAGCAGCAGGAATGTAAATATGTGATACCAACATATATAAGGTCTGGACAAGAAAGATGTTTGCTTGATATTTTGCTGATGTCAGCCCCATGTGTGTGTGTTCTTTTCCCTGGGGATCTCACCTGCAAAAATACCCTTTCAGTCCCGCCCACAACCCTGACACAAAGATTCTCAATTTTTCTAAAATGTTACATAATGACACATTAACAGGGCCTTCTAAATATTTGATAGTAAACAAAAAATTTACTCTCAAAAAAAATTTGCAGAAACCTATAGAAATCATCTTCTGGCCTCATTTAATATGTATTATTTTATATGCCCTAGTATCCACCAAAACTTTCAAATACTCAAGTAACATTTGTGAGAATGTGATATCCCTCCAAGAAGTTTGTACAGATGTAGAAAATGGCATGTCTTTGTTGCAATAGCATGTCAATTGTTTTCAATAATTACGATTTTGTGGCTTGTAATACTTGCTCAGTAGTTTTCCCTAGTTTCTTATAAATAATAAATTAAAATTTATTGCCAAAAGTTCCTAAGTTGCTAAATGCAGTGGTCAGCTCCTGTCCTCATCTTGTGTAAGCACCCAGTCCCCTGCAGCACCGACCATCACATCACCTCCTGTTGCCTTTGGCTTACAGAACAAACTCTCCTGTTTTTCTTCCAACCTATCCATTTCCTTTGCAGACACCTCCTCATCTCCACCTTAGTTCTCCTCTCCTCTCCACTTACATTCATTCCTTTCACAAAATCTCATGGCTTTAAGTATGTATTATGTATATGCCAAGGACTTCCAACCAGGCCAGTCTTATGGCCTGCAACTGGTATGTTCACAAAGCCCCACCCTCACAAAGGCCTTGCACTTGTTTTAATGCTCTGCTGTCACCATCTTGAAACTCTTAATAATTTTTTTAACCAGTGACCCTTATTTTCAGTTGTCTTTAAAACCTGTCTTTGAAATGGATATATATAGCCTTCTTCCAAATTCATGTATGATGATACCTTCCCTCTCTCCAGACTTGAATACCTACCTCTCTACTCCACATCTCAACTTGAATGCCTACTAGACACCTGAAACTCAACAAAATCAAAATTGAACACTTAAATTTCCTTCCCAAACCTCTAGTTTCCTGCATCTCAATTGGTAACATTGTTTTACAGCTGCACACACTTCATCACTTTGGTGACACCTTTGATTCTGCTGCATACCCTACCATCGGTGTGCCAGCCAATCACGTTGGCTCTATCTTTAAAACATACTCAGCAGCCAACTACCTCTCACATCTGCACATCTGCACTGCTGCCATCCTAGTCTGAGTCACATTAACTCTTCTGGCTCACAGCAGTCAGTTCATGCTCCTTCATGTACCTCATGAGACAGGTCTCATGGCTTTTATCCTTGCTCCTTGCAGTCTATTCTTGGTACAGGAGCCATGGTAGCTCCTTAAAACATAAACTAGATTATGCCTTCCTCTGATCAAGTCTCTCCAAAAGTCTGGCTTCCAATACTACTCAGAGTGAAAGCCAAAATCCTTACCAAAAATCCCCCAAGTTTCTAAAGGATCTGGTTCTGCCACCACCACTGCCCCCACCAATTCTCTAGCCTCCTCTCCTTCTACTCTTCCACTCATGCACTCCACTCCAGTCATCCTGGATTCTTTGTTTCCCAGGAAATGACAGGCTTGCTGTCATCTAGGGTCTTTGCACAGGCTCATGTCTCAGCCAGAAATGTTTGTTTCCTGCCCTCTTTATAGCTAACTACTTTGCCTCCTCCAAACCTTCTCAGATTCCAACTATTTGTCTAGACCTGCTTGCAACACCCCACCCCATGCTTTTAATACATTTCATCACACTCTACTTGTAAGGTCTTTCTATAGGACTTATCTCTTAATGTAATATAGATCATATATAAATTTTATATATGTAGTTTTTCTTTTAAAATATATTTCAATCCATAAATAAAATATACGTATTTATCATGTATTTATGT
Organism: Chinchilla lanigera; assembly: GCF_000276665.1. NCBI lineage: Eukaryota > Metazoa > Chordata > Mammalia > Rodentia > Chinchillidae > Chinchilla > Chinchilla lanigera. Next base: position 1,098,338 of record NW_004955489.1, on the reverse strand, counting down.
TGTTTTGAAGTGTGTACATATATATATAAATATATATATGCACACACATACGTATGCAAATGTAGTAGAATGGCTAAACACATTAATGTATGTATCTATTGCCTCACATATTTATCATTTTGGGGATTAAAAACACTTAAAATCTATTCTTTTAGCAACTTTCAAGATCTATTTGCTGTGATTTGGATCTGGTTTGAGTGTGCCTCCCCTCAAAATTTATCTGTTGACATTTAACCCTAACTGTACAGTATTAAGAGTGTGGAAACTTGTTTAGAGCAGGACTTTTGGGAGATGAGCAGGATTGGAAAAGATCAGCCAGGTGAGACCCCATGATTAAATACGGTAGATTTTTAAGAAGAGACTCCAGAGGACGCATATATACACACATGCCCGTGCACACACACATGTTCCTTGACTCTTGCCGTGTGCTCTATTGGGACTCTGCCATGAAGAAGGCCATTACTAGATGCAGCCCCTGGAGCCTCTAGAACTATGAGCTAAATAAACCTCTTATAAAGTTATACAGCCTCAGGTACTTTTTTGTTGTTGTTGTTGTTTTGTTTTGTTTTTTTTCCTGTATCGGGAACCGAACTCATGACCTTGCGCTTGCCAGGCAGGTGCTGTGCTGCTGAGCTAAATCCCCAGCCCCAGCCTCAGGTACTTCATGGTAGTCATACAAAATGGACTAATACTACCCTGTACTCTTACTTACTACTGTCGCCATGTTGTACACTAGAGCTCTGGAACTTATTCCTCCTGTTTTGCTGAAGTGTTCTGTCTTCCGACCAACATTTCCCTAACCTTCCCATCCTCCCACCCAGGTCCTGGTAACTCCATTATGTTCTACAAGTTCAGTGCTTTAGATTCAACTTATACATGAGATAATATAATATTTTTCTAATTATAAGATATATAGATAGATAGATAGATATAGATATATTAATATATATTTCATGGTTCACTTTCCCCTTCTATGATATAGCTCCAATAAACAGAGATACTTATAAAAACAGTACTTGGTACATAAGAAGCAATCAATTAATATTTGCTGTTAAATGAACAATGTATAGGACAATCTATTCTCATTTTGGAAGAATTTTAAGCATTGAATGTAATCAATACATTTTTAACTCTTCAGTATTTATATAAATACCAAGAGGATCAGCTTAAATTCCTTTCCCAATATTTAATATATTAAAGGATGTGAATTATTCTTTAAATGTCCTTTCTTTGAGGGCTGTGGATGTAGCTCAGTGGCAGAGTGCTTACCTAACATTGCAGGGTCTTGAATTTGATCCCCAGAAGCACTAAAAATAAATAAATAGTCTTTATTTAATTGTTTATTATTTGTAAAATGCTATTCTCAACTGTTCATCATTTAGGTAAATGGTATTGTTCTCAAAGAGAATATGGGGAGAGTGAGCAGATATATAACAAAGCACTATTAAGTAGGATATTCAAAGACTGTATGTTACAGCAGTGCTGATTTAGGAGCATTTATATAAAAAGGCAAATTTAGTAATTTTAAAGTAATTAAATGTAACATAACCTCTTCAAGTTCCAACTGCAGATAATCTACTTAGAAGTTTACAGATTGGGTTTTACTGAAGCCTGGTAATAATTTTTGCTGGTGAGTAGTAAAGCAGTCATTTATATTGGATGTAAATGAAAAAGATACTGCATTTCCCTGACTTAAAACTTGCCCTACTTTTGTTTGGGGGAAAGTGGGAGCAGAGGTGCTATATAGTCTCCACTATTTAAATAATCTCACATTCAGCCATTTCAGTGTTTTCAAAAAGCTCCTGAGAATGGTGGCATGGTTGCGCCAAGTGCCACAATGAGGGGATGCAAATTAGCAAAGTATATTCCAGGGGTCTAAAATCTAAACATCGAAGCCAAGCCTAGGGCAGCCTGCAGCAGACGGAGGAGCCTTTCCAGGCCAGCAGAAAGACATGCCACGGCCGCAGGGTCAGTGCAGGTCTATGTAGCTGCCTGTAGTCTTAACAGGGTTTCAAAAAACAATATCAAGAATTTATGTGGCTGAGAATGAAAACTTATTAAGAAATGTTAACAGATTTAAAATTATTCCCTTTTGGGGAAAAAGAATCATAGCTCTTAAATAATTCTTTTGTGTAGCGTTTTAAACTTTATATATTATTTCCATGTATATTACCTCATTTTGATCATGACTGAGCTGTTAACCAAACAGGTTAGATCATAAGAAAATAAAAAGAGCTTTTCAGTTTTAAATGAGGGGGGCTGGGGATTTAGCTCAGCAGCACAGTTCCTGCCTGGCAAAAGCAAGGTCATGAGGTCAATTCCCAGTACCAGAAAAAAAACAAAAAACAAAAAAAAATTTTTTAAATGAGATTTAAAAACCTTTTTGTTTAATGATTTTTTTCAATAAGAATAGACTTCAAGTACATTCAATATCAAAATTCTTATTATGATATAAGGACTACTACATTGTTTTATATACAGAGATAGCCCCTAATTTTAGATATTGTATCAGTCAGTGTTTTGCTAGAGAAACAGATATAACACAAGATATACAAATGTGTAAGAAATTACAAGATTGGCCTACAATATCAGCCACAGAGTTGGATGAGGAAGCATGCTGAGAGTGAATGCACACTGGAGACTGAGCATTTCAGTCCAAGGTCTGGAGCTCACTGCAATTTCCCATGCAAGTCTATACCAGGAGGCCAATGGGTCTGCGATGGAAGGCTAATGAATCTATGCCAGAAGGCTGAAGGATCCAAGGCGGAAGCTGAACAGTCTGAACTAGAAGCCAAGAGATGATGTCCAAGCTGAAGGAGAAGACTGGAGCTCTCCAAGAATAGAAGCAAGTCCGTCCTTCCTCATTTTCCCTTTATACCATCCAGGCAACAAGCCACTCTCAGGTGGGTTCTGTAAACCTGAGGGCATAGAATTGCTGAGCCAACGTAGCTAAGCTTCTAAACTTCTCAAGTTGACACAATCAATCAACAATCACAGATATGGTTGAAATTAAAGGTAGCTGAGACAAAGCTGGCTGATGGTGCTCTGGTGGAGCAGTTTGTCTTCCAAGAATGTTCACAACTCAGTTTTGTCCTATGCCCAGAGTTGGTCTAGCTTGCATGTTTTTCATTTTACTAAACGAAGAACCAACAAGACTGAAAGGAATATTTCCCCTTGTAATTAGTAAAATTATTTCTTGTTTTCTATATATTCAAGGACCTCATGATCCAATAGAGGGAAACAGATAAATACATAGTTTCAGTGAAGTACTGGATTATGGTTATTATCACAGAGTCTGCACACTCTACTGAATGGACAAACCCATAGTTTCCTTGGGGTGAATTCAGAGATAATTTATGAAAAACACCGCAGCTGTTGTGGTTTGAATCGGAAGTGTTTCTGAAAGGCCCGTGAGCTAGTCTCTGTGGCACTATTGGAAGGTGAGGGACTGTAGGAAACAGTCCCTAGTGGAGGAAATTGGCTCACAGGGGACATGCCCTTGAGAGGCCCCTGGGGACCCCAGGCCGTTCCCCTCTGCTCTTCCCTCCTTCTCCACTGCCATAAAGTGAGCAGATTTCCTCTGCCAGGTCTCCCCTCTGAGGTACTGCTTCACCATAGGCTCAAAAGCAAAAGGGCAGACCATGAGACGAAATAAACCTTTCCTCCTTTTAAGCTGATTTTTCTCAATCATTTTGTCACAGTGACAGAAAGTTAACAAATACATCTTTTTAACAAACTGATATATTTGGAAGGGAAAGAGGGGTTACAAATATAGAATGAGTACTAATGGTTATGGAGTTTCCTTATGTGATGAAAATGTTCTAAAATTGAGAGTGGTGGTGATCACACAAGTCTGTATACTAAGAATTACTGAATTGTATACTTTAAAAGAGCAAACTGTACAATACTTGAATTATCTCTCAACATAGCTGCTTTTTAAAAAGTCACCACAGTATTAGAGGGTATGGGTAATACCCTAATTGAGTACTTAATTCAAATAATAACTGAAATACTAGTATTTTTCAAGATTTCTAATTCCTAAAATAAAATGTAAGTCTGGGTACTTAGTACATTTTAAATAAAAAATTAAACAAGTAAAATTTGAAAACTTTAAAACTTTAAACTTTGCATGTCAGTCATTAGTTTAGTATCAGTTATTGATGGATAAAATTAAAAATGTAGCACAAACAAGGCTAAGATAAATCCTACCAAAAATAAAGAAAATGTAATTATCCATAGGAAAGCAAGGAGACCAAGGTGCAGTGGTGTAGGCCCATAAATCCAGCACTCTGGGAGGCTGAGGCAAGAGGATCACAAGTTTGAGCCTAGCCAGGGCAAATTATGACTTAGCAAGACCCTGTCTCAAAAAGAAGGCTGGCATGTAGTTCAGTGTGAAGACCCTGGATTCAATTCCTAGTAGTGGAAACAAACATGAAGGTGAAATATGTGATCTTTAAAAAAATAAAACAAAAAAGGCTTTCCATAAGTGTATCAGTCATTCTTAGATAGTCCACTTATTTTAATATATCTTTTTTCCAACTGTTGAAGAAGGCATTTCTAGTTCTGTGGTCTTAGGGAGGCAGCCAGCAGAGCCCTGGTGAGGAGTGAGCTGAGAATTCACAGGCCTGGCAGGCTCGGTCAGGCCTCACACAGGGAAGAGGCAGGGTGGTTGAGGGCTGGCCTCGCGGTAGTGGGTGTCAAACCTAAGTGGGGCCTAGATAACTCTGAAGTGTTTGAGTGTCCAGAACAGGTACAAGCCTGAAAGCAGGGAGACTTAGAGACTGCATCACTCCCATCTTACCCTCTCGAGAGCCTGATTTGTTCATTATTGTCTTCTTTAGGTGTCCTTAAAAAAGAAGTCCCCTGAACTAAGGCCACACAGGGCTGCGGCCTTCTCTCCCCTGCAAGGTAACCCCACTTCTACAACAGGGCCAACATAAATCTGCAATCCTGCTGGCGTGCCTGGATAAACCAGAGACCTGAGTTTACCTGACATCCTCTTGGTGACAAGCAGCACAGCAGGGAGTGACACACAGCTGGAAGAGGGGACAGGGCAGCAGGACAGGCGAAGCCCTGCAAGGAGCCAGGGGAGGTGAGATGAACTTTTCATGCCATCCCTGCAAGGGTGACCTGCGTGCTGCAAGGGGTGGGTGGTGATTACCCAGCAGGGGCGATTCTGAAGTCTAAAGGTGGTGTAGGAAAGATCATCTGTGAAGACGGAAGAGAGGTGTGCAGCCATGCTGGGTAAAACAAGAAAAGAAAAACGCTGTTTCAGAGAAACCTGAAACAGCCTTGGCTGAGGGTGAGAAAACCAGTAGGGTTTAACGCACAGTGGGGCTGAAGGTCACATGGAACACTTGGAGCTTGCGCAAGCATATCTGGAGCATTGCTCCCAAGGCTACACTGTGCTCAGACCCAGCTGCGGTCACAGGAGGGGGGTCATTGGTGCAGAGTCCATTCTGGTCACCCAACTCTTTGTAATACGCTCCACTGGTCTCTGTGCCTGGCCTCCACCTGTGAAGGAAGGGAGAAAGACCTGTGACCCAACAGAGACGTCTCACTCTGACATCCCAAGAGTACTTTTTGGCAAGCCTCTTTGTTTTGCAGGACTATGAGCCTCTTAAAGCTATGAATTACCCATGCATTATTCATCTTTGTGTCTCAAATAGTTCCAAGTTATGGCAGATAAATGCTTGCGGCATAAACAACAGGGTGAACTCTAAAGCTTCTAGGTTTATCAGACTTAGTTGGTGCTTGCTTGCACCTTCAAAATAAAAAATTATGAAAAGGTAGGAAAAATTTAATAACAGGAAAGAGTTTTTTTGTTTTATGAATAGGGAGAAAAGAGTAAGAATGAGTGCACCTAAAAGCCCAACAATTTAAGACCTTAAAACATAACTTTCAAATAAGAAAAAGAGTTCTTAATTTTTTGTTGTTGTTGTTTTTGTTTTTTATTTTGGTATTAGGAATTGAACCCAGAGCTTTTGCATAGAGCTACACCCCTAGGCCTTTTTCACTTTTTACCTTGAAACAGAGTCTCATTAAATCACTAAGCTGCCCAAGCTGGGCTCAAATTTGAGATCCTCCTGCCTCAGTCTCCAGAGTGCAGGCATGCACCACCACACCTAATTAAATTTTTTAAACATTTGTTAGATGTAAACAGTGATAGGCATATTTCTATCCCATACTATTCCAAGAGGATTTAAAGTTGTTGTGTGTTTATAGAAACAAATATATAAGGTTCTGATTTTAAATAGTGCTATTTACAATGAGGCATTAATCCACTGAGGGTATTTAGTCGTAAGCGGGGGTGCTCGCAAAACTATAAGATGAATGTGACACATCTTCTAGAAGCAACAGTGCTGCGGTGGTTTCTCTCAGAAGTGGGTGAGGACAGAAGAGTGGAGTGGCAGATTAGGAATGCTTATTCTTTAAAGAAAGTATAGCATGCAGGGGTTGTGAGGGTTTATTTTATATGTCAGCTTCAGTAGACGCAGGGAGTCCAGGTATTTGGTCAAATGATATTGCAGATGTGTCCATGATGGTGTTTCTGAATGATATTAACATTTAAATCACTAGACAGTAACACTGATGGCCCTGATTCTATTGGAAGGCCTCATCAGAGAAGTTGAAGGCCCCAACAGACCAAAAGCACTGACTGCCCTCCAGTAAGAGAGTAAGAGAGAAATCTTCCAGCATGACAGCCTGTGTCCTAACGTCACTCAAACATTGGCTTCTCCTGGACCTCGTGCCTGCCAGCCTTCAGAGAAAAACAGCATTAGCTCTCTTGTGTTTAGGCTGAAATGCACCATAGGTCTCCTGAATTTCTAGCTGGCTGGCTCATCCTGAAGTTTTTGCAACTTGCCAGCCTCCAAAATGAGCCAATTCCTTATCACATATGTACAGTGTACTTATTGGCCTGTTACTCTGGGGTCCTGACTAATGCAGAGGCCAGGAACATTCATACTGGACCTTGAATTATCAATGACTCCTTTCCCAGTGTCTTCACAAGTATCTGCCAATTTTGGTAAACAAAACTATAATTAGTTCCTTTTCTAATTGGGTTTCAAATTGAAATGGATATAAAGTAAAAATTAATTGTAGAATCTAAGTGGTGGGTTACTTAATTCTCCCTGTATAATCCTTACCATTTCTCATGTTTGATAATTTTTATAACAAAATATTTGAAAAAAGAAATTGTTTGAAAATGCACAGGTTGTAAGGGGAGAAAACTATTATACCACATAAGGAGATGTTTATAAGTAAGTAGAATAAACTAGCACAACCTTACTAAACTGGCTCTTAAATGGCTCCCTGTCTTGGTTACTTTTCTCTCATAGCTGAGACAAAATACCTGACACCCAGCATTAAGGAAGCAAAGGTTTATTTAGCTCACAGTCTGTGGAGGTTTCAGTCCTTACTTGGTTGGCTCCAAGGCAGGGTGGCACATGGCAGAGAGCAACCATTCATGGCAGCATAACATAGTAAAACAACAAGAGCAAAAAGGAGGAGTAGCAGCAAGCAGCCTCTTTCCCTCCCTTACACTGTGTGCAAACTACCTGTGCCAGGGCAGCAGATGTATCACTCACAACCATAATTCCAACATTGGACCATGAATCAATCATAAACTCTAGAAGCCCACCTCATGACTGCATGAGGCTTTGGAGGGACATCTAGACACAAACCATAACACTCCAAAAGGTCCAGGTCACCTTGGTTGCCATCTTGAGGTACTTGTGGGAGATGGTGAAATCTTTAGGAGGTAGAGCCTGGTGGGAACATGTTAAGTCATTGTGGAGTGCCCCAGAAAGGATATTGGGACCCCAGCTCCTTCTCTTTCATTTAGCTTCCCAGCTACCATGAGGTGAGCAGTCTACATCACCATTCTCACCATAATGTACTGTGCCACCACAATCCAGAAGCAACAAGCCAATGTACCAGGGACTGACACCTTTGAAACCATGAGCTAAAACAAAACTTTTCTTCTAAGAAGTGGACTATCTCAAGTATTTTGTCACAGGGAGGGAAGAGCTAATATATCAGCATTTTAAATAAATTTAGTTTAAATCAAATCCTCCCATCTAACATATCATTGACAAGAATGAAGAGAGCACAGTAAAATGTGGAGTTTTCTAGAATTGTACTATTCCTTTCAATACCCTAGTCAAAACTTGTCTCCCCCTCACCACAACAACCTTCCCCCTCACAGACCTGAAATACTCCACTGCCCATCACCCTTACCTGGAAATGTATTTGGGGATATATCTGTTTCCATTTTTCTAATCTCAGTTTCAGCCACATGTTCAAAATCAATCCAGCCACCTGTCCCTGTCCTCTCTTTTTTCTCCAAAATCTTACTCTATCAGTTAATCCCTCTCTGCTCTTATTCCTTAAATCATTAGTACTGCTTTCCCCTCCTACAATATTTATGAGGGGATATATCTGTTTCCATTTTTCTAGTCTCAGTTTCAGCCACATGTTCAAAATCAATCCAGCCACCTGTCCCTGTCCTCTCTTTGTTCTCCAAAATCTTACTCTATCAGTTAATCCCTCTCTGCTCTTATTCCTTAAATCATTTTATTAGTACTGCTTTCCCCTCCTACAATATTTATGAGAGGCTTAAGAATCTACATGTCAAAAACACTCCTTCATTTTCTCAGATACGCAAACAACTACCTTATGGGGGTTGCCGTTTGAATATTCCTTGGGTATTGCTACTCAAAATGCTACTCTGTGAGATGTGTGTTATGTCAGAGAATGACATGAGGCACTTTCATCAGAGAGTAAATCAGCTATGTCAGTAAGTATGTGATTGCATTCACCTGGAGCTTCTTTTCCTAGCAGGACTTTCACAATGATATAAGTAGTATGTTGATTTATATTCTGGCCCAGAACTCTTATCTCCCTGTGGGCTGATAATGAAGTTTGTGGGTTGGTACACATCTGTAATCCAGCTTGTTGAGTGGGCTACACATTGAGTAACAGTGATTGGAGTAACTGTAACACAACTCTTTCTGTCCCCACACCGACCTTCCAGCCAGTCAAGTGAGGGTAAAGGAAGAACTGTCAGAATTATGCCCATTTAATGTTTAGCTTATGCTTCTAAGATATACATTATGTGGGTTTCAGTCAGTTTGGGTCTAGCTATTGGTTTTCAAAGTATAGATCTTGAACAAATAGAGAGCTATGCAATCAATATACTGAGCTTTAACCAGCTAAACAAAAGGAAGCAAAAGAGAAAGAATTAGCATGCATCACAAATTTCTTGGTAAGATTGTTTTAGGGAAATTTTTTTGAAGTCCTGAAAATTGGAACTTCTGATTTAGTTATATTTATATGTTTTGATAGATTAGATTATTCAAAAGTATTCACTCTCTTCACCTCTACAGGTGGAGAATCCTTTTCTCCCTTGACTTTACACTCGCTGTATGACCACACAATCAGTGGGATGTTAGCAGATGTAACGTTATCAAAGGTTTGAAGGATATTTGTGCTACTGTGCTTACTTCTACTCAGGTTAGCCAGCAGATATCAGTAACAGGATAAGAGATATGTGAGGTTCAGCCATGTAAATGAAACCACCCAGCCAGGTTCAACCTGTGTCAGCCAACCACCAACCAACCACAGGCACATGAGTAACCCTCACCCAGGTCAGTGCCACCCAGCAGAGTCCAACCACAGGTCAGCAGCCTAATCAACCCACAACAACTGAGTGAAATAAGTGCTTATTCTGGAATGCCCATGAGGTGCTCTGTTTCATTACATAGAAAAAGCTGAATAAGACATACTTCTTTATATATGTCTACACTAGGTTGGCAACATAATGTGCATTGCAGTTAGTTGCAAAAGGTTTGAGAGCAACTAATCTAGAAAAGCTTTATGTTTCTCCTTCACTGCTCTGTGTTCAGTGAAGCTAACAGAAGTTGTTGCCCAAGAGCAGTTGCCTGCGATACACAGCAGGTACACAGAAGGATGGCAGAGCTGTGAGTTCAGACTGCAGGGGTTGGAGTGCATGAGAGGGGTTTGGGTAGACAGACAGTAAGCAAATCAATGGCAGCAAATTCCTATTTTAGGCCAGAAGGTCCTGAAACTGACTGCATCCTACAGCTTTTTGACTCCTTGAACTGTCTTGGTATCTGCCAATAAATATTTTTCTTCTCCAAATTATTCTAAAAAAGTTTCTATTTATTGCAACTTAAGTGGTAAGTTAACTAACCCAATAGTATTTGTGAATAGTACCAAGCTCTGATCTTCACATTGGCATATGTTAGTTCTATTTATAACCCATCCCTTGCAGAACTCCTACTTTAAAGAGTAAATAAAATTATGGGAAGCAAAAGCAAGAATTTCCCCCCACAATTTAAACTCATACTTTCCTACACCACTTAATACTATAACATCTCAGTCTAAACAATATTGGGTACTTCAGAGAGATTTCTTTCAACTAAAAAGCTTAATTTTCAAAATACAATTCATGGTTGTGAAGTAATAATTTCTAATATCTCCATTAAAAATTCCCATTAGCTCTATACTTTCTGTTCTTGGTACTCTATCCCAGAGTGCTGCCTCTGATGAGAGGCCCAGTTACTGAGCTCTGGAAGGAGTTACCAACAGTAAGGACCACGGGACAGAGGAGGAGGTGAAGGCTGAGAGAGGTTCTCACACAAGAATCCTACGCAGTCAGGCCTTCTGAACAGCCATTAAGCTGCCCGTGCCTTTGGTCAGCGATAACCAGTGATTCCTTAGCAGAGAAGCAGTGGCAACCAACAAAATGAAGACTGTAGCCATTGTGAATAGTGAAGAGGACAATCACCTCTTTCCTCCCTCTGGGCCTGACATCAAGATTGGGAGGGCTGGATATGTATTTCAAATCTTGAGAGCCACAAATTTGGCCTGTGCTAAGTAAAATCATGTAGTCTTGATAACCAAAAGTGATGGAATAAGATCAAGCTGTATTTAAGTGAGCCCTGTGCAGAGGAGCAGTAGCAGTGTGCATTCCAATGCATTCCAGTACACCAGCATAGTTGGCAACAGGGGTTTTTTTAATTAAAAAAATTTTTTTTCCAGTACTGGGAATTGAACCCAGAGCCTTCGCACTGAGTTATATCCCAGCCTTTTAAAAAAAATTTTTTTTTTTTGATTCAGGGTCTCACTAAGTTTCTGAGTTGCCTAGGCTGGGATTGTAAGCACACTTGTTTTATTTTTGAGACAGAGTCTTGCTAAATTTCCACAGCTGGTCTTGAATTTGTGGGCTTCTCCTGCATTAGCCTCCCTCATATATGGGGTGTCAGGCATGTGTCACCGTGTCTGGCCAGCAACAGTTAATTTTTTTAAAAATCCTGCTTACATTTGAATGATCCTTCAAAGAATTTATTTCTTTGTACTGTTATCTCTAGGAACAAATCTACCTAAAAAGATATCACTGTGTGGATTCAGGATGCCACCTCCTTGGTCACTCTAGAGAATCTCTGATTCCTTTTCTGATCTCTACATTAAATATAATTAACACCTGAGTACCTTTTATGTGCCAACAGGTATGTTTTTGTCATTAATGTCTAAAAACCAGATTTATAAATTATTCTACACACATTGTATTTATATTTCTATCTCTAGTCTTCAAGAAAGTATTTTAGGAGCCCCCAACCTCATTAGTGCATATTCTGAAACACTTTATTTTCTAGGTTTATTTCCACAAATAAATTTAATGCTACTTTGTTTCCACATTAGTGGTTAAGACACCTAATCTCTCTAAATCCTCAGATCACCTCATAATTCTATAGTTCCCAGTAGATTTATTTTTAGGGAATATAGTCTTTAAAAATATTTTTAAACAGGAAAAATTTGTGAATTCTATTTTATAATTCATTCAACTGAAGGAAAACAATAAATTAGTGAAGGATACAGTGTATGCCAACAGAGTCAAGTTGTAAACTTTAAACTTTTCATTGTCTAGTCTTTCTTTTTTTTAGCCAAATAAATCATTACCAAATCATAGAACAAGAAGAAATCTAGCAAAACTGTGAAATCACCCATTAAGAAGACTGTGTGACTCCTCAAATATAATTCTCCCTGAGAGATGTCAGTATTATTTTAAAAGACAGACTTCATAATTTCCTGTCATAAGTAATTTTAGAATTTAAACATTTTTTTCTTCTGGAAAGTGTTTATTTCTAATTGCAATATTCATTCATTAAACAAATACTGAGAATCTACCATGTACTAGACATTGTACCTAATGCTGAGGGTATAAATTAAGACCTGTCCCTACCCTAAGTAGACATTTAGTTTATTTCAGGTTCAAATACCCATGGGTGAGACAAACAATGTATTGGGTAAAGTTGGAATTTGAAAAGTCTCCACATGGTTCAGATAAGCTAGAACAAGCCAAGTGAAATTAAATAACAATACATTTATACTCAAGAAGAGAAATAAAACAGGAAAATAAAAAGCCTGTGGGAGTGCAAGCAGGGAGAACCAGGTTAAACAACAGATGTAAAAAAAGACCTTCAGCATACAGTTCACCCCAAACTTAGCAACCATGTGAAGCTGTTGCCAAGAAAACTAATTTTGGGGTGGATTAAAAAATATTCAAAGAAAAGGGAACAACATTTCCATTTGTACCAGTCAGATCTCAGAGTTGGGGGGTGTCTTATTTTAATTACAAATTGAAAACTGTATCAGTTTTAGTCTGCAAAAGAAGTTTAAATGGGACGTGATCGCTATTTTCAAATACTGACTGAGCTGGTGTGACAGAGGTCAATAGCTGTCTACTCCTTTGTCCTTAACAGACAACTCTGGTTTCAATGGACACTTGGACAGTCCCACCTTGGGACATGACTACATCAGCACAATGTCTGTGGTGCTCCCAGAAAGTCTTCAGAGGCTATGCCCTGCTGCCTTCCTCTATAGTCCCACCGCATGGAGCGTGATCATGATGGTGACCTGATGATCCCACCATCCCTGGACACAGGGGCAGAGGTCAACCCCAGAAACCATCCAGAGTTAGACAGGGGCAGCCTGCATTCTTGACAAGTTCACTGCAATCACCATTTCAACCCAGAACCATCTGTTTGTGAATATCTTCTACATGAAAAGTCTTTTTGGGGGGGTCTTTTTGAGACAGGGTCTTGCTATGCAGTTCAAGCCGGCCTTGAGCTGACTTTGGAGCGCAGGCTGGTCTCAAACTCACAATGATCCTCCTGCCTCAGCCTCCTGAGTGCTGGGATTACAGCCATGCTTCATCATGCCCAGCTTGAAAAAAGTCATTTTAAAACACTGCTTTTTTGGATTTCTCTTATATGTAGCTGAACTTTGCATTTAAAAAGGAGATTTTTCTATGACCTAGACATCTTAATAAAACTAGGTAATAGTTACCTACCTCTGTGTCTGTACAAATGGAGATTGTTAAAGCTAGCTTTAGACATGCTAACTATTCCAGGAGGTAAAGGAAGTTCATCCAGACCTGAGTTTCCTTCAGTTCCTAAGATTACAAGATTTCTCCACCATTTGGGTTAGTGAATTTAGAAATTAACATACAAAGCTCCTCCTATGTGTGATAGTTATCTGATTGTGTCAGTTGGAGTAAGAAATGCCCAATTAAATTGGATTAGCATAGTTCTGGATGTGGCTGAGATTTACTGAAGAGAGAAGACCTACCCTAGGGCAGCTTGTCACCTGCATGATATGAAAGGGAAACAAAGAAGGAAGGCTGGCGAGGAACTCAGTCTTTGCCCTCACCTTGGATGTCGTCTCCTGGCTTCTAGCACAGACCCTTCTGCCTCCTGATATGGACTCACATGGCACATTGCACTGAGTTCCAGGCCTTCAACTGGATCCTTCGGATCTATAGCACATAGACAGCCCTTTTGCGTTCTTCCACGCCTGACTCTATGGGTGGCCACTGCAAGCCAATCTTGTAAATTCCTATGTATTTGTATATCTTGCATTAAATCTGCTTCTCTAGTAAGCACTGACTGGTACATTATGATAAATACCTGCGGGCTGTCATCACCAGAAGGGCCCCCTGTGAGCCGGCCCAGGGTTGGGTGTCTCCTGGCCATGCAAAAAAGCACAACTCCTCTTTGGAGCCTATTCTAAGACCAGCACTTCTAAAGTAATAATGAAGAACCAGGCACAGATCAGTAAGTTTGTTACCAAAATTGGTGTTACAAAAAAATCACCTTGAGCCTGGATGAAATCACTAAAGCAGGATTTCTGCTGTCATTCCTGTGTACTTAGTTCAATTGATGAATCAAAGACAGTCCTTAGTCTTTGCCTCTTTGAAAATTTTTTCCTTTGTAAAATGAGGATACTGACATCTGTCGCTTGCCATCCTTCCTCTTCTGTTCCACATTCAAGTTCCCATTAGTTTTAACTCCACTTTTAGATTCCTTTAATACTATTTTGTTACTTTAACCATAATTACCTGTGCTTTATATATTAATTGGTTCTTTTATCATTTATTTCCTCAAAACAGTAATACAAACACATGGTAAAATGACTCCAACTCTACAAAGAAGTACAAAGAAAAGAGTACCTCTTCCACCCCTGACTCAGATACCTCATCAGAGGTGATCAGTGTGTGTGTGTCTCTGTGTGTGTGTGTGTGTGTGTGTGTGTGTGTGTGTGTGTAGAAAGAATGTACATTCACAGAGATATGTGAATATAAATATATATATATATATGAATACTATGCTACTATTTGCACATAGACTTTTTCACTTAAAATATCTTCAAGGTTATTCTACATTGGCATAAGTAGATACATTTCATTCTTTTTTGAAAGGTAATATATATTTCGTTATATGTATGTATGTGTTTTTAAAGGCTAAAACCAATAATGGCATTAACAACATTAATTTTATTATAGACAAAATGCTTAAAAGCTTAATTTCCCCCCTAGTTCTGGGGATTAAACTCAGGGCCTTTGCACTGAGTCACATCTCCAGTGCTTTTTAGTTTTTATCTAGATATGGGGTCTTTTTAAGTTGCCCAGCTTGGGCTCTATTATACTTTGGGGTTTTGCAAGGGGAACAATATAATACATGACACATATTTTATAAGATTATTTATAATAGTCACCCAAAGAATCATATACAAAGAGAGTGCAGGAAATCTGTCCACGCATTAAGGACCAAAGAATCCAGCTCAGGGCCTAGATCCCACAGTAATGCCTGCATAAGTCCATCTGAAGACCTGGAGCCCATAACAATGTCCCCACAAGAGTCCAGCTAGAGCCATGACAATGTCTCATGCAGGTCTGTTTCACAGATCTATGCTGGGAAGGCCCAAAGGTCAGTAGTGGAAGCTAGAAAGTCTGTGCCAGCAGAATGAAGGATCTGTGCTAGCAGGCTGAGGGATCTGCACTGGAGTCAGGAAGCAACACTCAAAGTAAAGACCAAAGCTACCCCAAAAAGTACCACAGCCATCCTCAGCAACAAGGTCCTCAGCTCCTCCAACAATGAGAAGAGCTGAGTCTATATCAGGAAAGCCAGCATGACAAGCTTCTCCAGGAGACTGAACAGTGCACTATCTTCCCCTCTGAAGCCAGGAACTGATGTTCAAAGGGAGGACCAGAGCTCTCCTAGTGAACCAAAGCCATTCTCAGCAACAACAAAGTCCTGAGCACCTCCTCTGATGAGAACAACTAAGTTCATCAGGAAAGCCAGCATGACAAGGTTCTCCAGCAGAATCACTCAAGAGAACCAGCAGCTCTCTACCAGCTTGTCAGAATCTTCTACCAGCTCCCAACAGCCTCTCTTCTTCTCAGGTTCTGCCTCTTATACTGCTGCCAACAGGTGGGCCTCCCACCCTCAGCACCATACTGGTTCAATTCATCTGGGTGTTACAAGTTGACCACCAGCTGTCAATCCACCACAGGACCTAATTTTCGATCCTCCTGCCTCAGCCTTGCAGAGTGCTGTGATTATATGAATGAATAAACTTTATACTTTAGGATAACATTTATATTCTTTTCTTTGCCATCAGATTGCAGCTTCAAACATTCATCTGAAGGAAAATAACAGCATTTGGTATTTTAACTTTTGAAATGTTACACACATGAACACACACATAATGGTTGTATTCTATAGTTAATTTTCTTCAAGACAGTAACTGTAGTTACTGTGTTTTGTTGTATTATCCACATGAATACTTTTCTGGAGTAGAATCTTACTACTTTGTTCCTATTTCCTCACTTCTCCATGCCTCAATGCACTGCAGTTAAACTCTTCAACATATCACTCTCAGTAAAACTGCTCTCACCAGGAGCACTCATGACCTCTTACTTGCATGAGCATTTGAGTCTCACCTTACTGTACTTCTCTCTTGCCCTGGTGGTCCTGTTTCTTATACTTCTCTCTATTTAGGGCTATAGTAAATCACACTCTCCTAGTTCTATTTCTCTGTTATTCCTTTTATTTATGTATTCATTTATTTTGCTTATTCTGCCTTTTGTTTTTGCAGTGCTAAGGATTAAATTCAGGACTTCAAGTATGTCAGGCAAGTGGTCCATTGCTGAGTTATTTCCATAGCCTGCTTTTATGGATTTCTTTTCCTGCTTTGGTCCTTCAGTGCTGCTTTTCAGATTACACGTTCTTTCTGTGTGATCTATTCAATTTTCCTATGATTGCATATAATAGAAGCTAATGCTCATGTGATAGTGGTAAGAGGTGGATCTCAAGTCCTGAGGTTCTGCTCACATCGGTGGGATCAGTGCCCATAGGAAAGAGGTGAAGGGAGTGGTCTTGCCCCTCATGATTTATGAGGATGTAGCTGTAATGAATGATGTGAGGCAGAGACCACTCCACAGGCTTCTGTGAAAGCAACGAGGCATAAGATTTAATATACCTGGGTGCAGACAGACAGAGGGCAAAAAGACCATTTGTAGGGGAGTCTCTGCCCTCCATGTGTCCGGTGCTGACAGGAGATCCTGACCCAGAAGGCCAACAAGCTGTTAACATTGGGGTTTGCGTTTGGGTCATCCCTGCACATACCCTGCAATGCCTGAGGTACTAGGGCAGGTGGCCCATGAACTTCTGGCACCCTGGTTCAAGTCTGGGCTTTACTTGTGTCCTAACCTCCTGAAGGTCACAGACACAGGCAGTCTGTGATCACCACCAGTGCAGCCATTGTCTGGCTCCTGTACATGCCAAGCTACCTGCAGACAAGGAATCAGGTGGTCCACAAACTGTTGACCCTGCAATTTGTGTCTGGGTTCTGCCTATGCCCTGAACTGCCTGGGGACACAAGACCACTGGTCCATGATTGCACCACCAGTGCAGACTACTTCTGGATCATATACATGCCCTGAGCTGTGAGGGGCCACTGGATCAGACAATCTGCCATCAGCTGACATCACACTTTGCATCTGAGACCTGGGAGAACTAGGTACACTTCACCATATGCTGGAAGACCCCAGATTAAGCAGTGCATCTCAGCGGCCCTGAGGGTCAAGCCTGACCACCAGGAAAACTAGGGACACTAGTGATCTTTGCTGAGCTGCCAGGGAAGACAGAGACTGAGTGTTCTGCCTCTGGCATCAAACATGACAAGATCCTCTGCCCTCCCTGCACCCACGGCAGAGAGGAGGTCCTCACTCAGAAGCCCCAGGGACTTCACTGGCTGGGGGTGGGGCATGGAGACTCTCTCAGCCCCGCGCGCCCTGCGCTGAGAGAGCAAGTGCTCTGGGAGCTGCTGGACCCGTGGTTCGAGTCTGTGCTTGGCCCACACTGCCATGGTTCCCAGCTGAAACGTACGGA
>NW_004955489.1:1068345-1074639 GCF_000276665.1 Chinchilla lanigera | reverse complement strand
TCTGTACTGTTCTTTTGCTATTTCGTAAAATGTTGTCTGTCTGTTAATGTTTTCCTCCTTTTATTTTTAAAATTAAAAAAAAAAAACCAGGACAAGATGATGGACTAAAACGCAATCTCACTACTCCACCCCAATCAGAACAAGTCCAGGAGATATCAACATATGAGAACTTGGTAAACACCATCTGAAGTTGCTGAAATGATTGCAATGGAAGTAAAGAAACAACTCCATCATGCCATAGAAGAAATCAGGTCAGAAATAATCTCTCAGGCAAAACATTAAATGACAATAATAATGAAAGAATTGTTCAGCACATCTAAAGAAGAAATATAGATGAACATAGGCAACAGATGGAAACGTTAAATGAACAATATAGGAATGAACTAGAACATATTAAACAGACTCAAAGAGACATCCAGGAAATCAAAGCATCCACTGAAAGCTGGCAAAACCACTTGAATGAACCCAAAGATAGAATTTTAGATCTTGAACACCACATGGCAGCTAGCGATCGTGAAAGAAAGGATCTCTTAAAATCAACAAGGAACCAGAAAAATCAATTCAACAGCTACAAGATGAGGCAAAGAGGAATAATATAAGACTAATAGGAGTCAATGAAACAGCAGGAGGCAGCACAAATGACATAAAACGAATATTTGCAGAAATTATAGCAGGAAATTTCCCAAATATGGAAACAGAATCTGATATAGAAGTAAATGAGGCATATAGAACTTCAACTAGTCATGACCAAAATAAAACTACACCCAGACATATAATAGATCCCAGGTCTCAAGCAAAAGAACAGAATATTAAAAGCTGCTAGAAAAAGAAACAGATCACCAATAAGGAAAGCCTAACCGAATCACAGCAGATTTCTCAACATAAACCATCCAACGGAGAACAGCTAGGAGAAAAGTATTACAGGTCCTGAGACAAAACAGCTACCAACCAAGACTCATGTATCCTGCCGAACTATCCTTCAAATTCAGTAGAGAAATAAAATATTTCCCAAACAAAGAACAACTGAAGAACTTCATGAGTGCCAAACCATCTTTACAAAGAGTACTAAAAGATATACCAGACAGAGATAAAATGACCACAATTTCAAGAACCAGAACTCAGCCACCTAATCTTTCATAAAGGGGCCAAACAAACTCACTGGAAGAAAGATAGCCTCTTTAATAAATGGTGCTGAAAAAATTGGCTTGCCACTTGCCAAAGACTGATAATAGGTCCAAGTCTATTACCACGCACCAAACTTAAGTCAAAATGGATCACAAATCTCAATATTAAAACAGAAACACTAAATCTATTGGAAGAGATAGTAGGTAAAAATCTTGAAGACATAGGGGTAGGCAGAGAGTTCATGAACAAAAACCAAACCGCACATGAAGTACTTCAAAGAATCAACAACTGGGATCTCATCCTACTGAAAAGTTTCTGTACATCTAAAGAAATCATCAGCAGAGTAAAAGGAAAACCCACAAATTGGGAAAAAATTTTAGCTGACTGTCCCTCAAACAAAGGGCTTCTATCTAGAACATATAAAGAATTAAAAAACATCATCCCCCAAAATAAAAAACCCAGTCTAAAAATGGGCATCTGAGATGAATGCACATTTCTCAGATAAAGAAATACAAATGGCAAATACATACATGAGAAAATGTTCAACATCATTAGTCATTTGAGAAATGCAAATTAAAACAACATTGAGATTTCATCTCACCCCAGTAAGAATGGCTAGCATTAAGAAATCAACCAATAACAAATGCTGGTGAGGCTGTGGAGAAATTGGAACTCTTCTCCACTGCTGGTGGGAATGCAGACTGGTGAAACCACTGTGGAAATCAGTTTGGAGATTCCTCAGCAAAGTATGTGTAGAGGTTCCATTCTACTTAGCTATTGCCATTCTGGGTATTTTCCCAGAGGATTTCCCATATGTCATATCACAGTGATATATGGGCACCCATGTTCATAGCAGTGCAATTTGTAATTGCTAAAATGTGGAAGCAACCCAAATGTCCATCCACCGAGGATTGGATAAGAAAATTGTCGTGCTTTTATATAATGGAATATTACTCAGCTAGAAAGAAAGATAAACTCAAGGCTTTTACAGGTAAATGGTCACAACTAGAGACCATATTCATAAGTGAAATAAATCAGACCTCCATGTTTAAGCAACATTTTGTCTCAGTGTAAGAACCTGAAAGAGTGAAGAAAAATTCAGAGGTATGATAGACATTGTGAAACGAATGGAAGATGCTCAAAAGTAAAGAGCAACTGGGATAAGGGAAAAGAGAAAAGAAAGAAGGGGATATCATATATTAAAGTATATACAGGATAACTAACATAGATGTACTACTGACCTCTATCGCTTTACTGAAAGGAATAGTTAATGATTATTTATCTGATCAATCTTGCATGTCTCTATCTGTTTTCCTGAGAAACCACTTTGAAGATATCAATACATAATACAACTATTGTTATTTCCTACCACTTTGTCTGTAATTCAGTATTGCTTTATTATTCTTATGCTATTTTGTAAATGGATGTCTGTTTGTTAATATGTTTTCCTTCTTTTATTTTTAAAATAAATTAAAATTTTAAAAAAGACCATTTGTGGGGAACAACAGGACGTTGGGGCACTTTTATAGGACTTACGCAGGAGGGATCTGCCAAGAGACATTAGGTGAGGCAGTCTGAGCAAACATCGGTCATCAAAATTCTCAGTGTCTGGTCTATCAGTGCTCAGTGTGCTCAGAGTCCAGTGCTGGGAAGATTCTGTGCTCTGCCTTAGCTCTGCTTTACAACGTCCTATCCTGAGTTTGCCAGGGGCAGCAGCACCTGTGCTGAGCTGGATTTTTTCCTGAGAATAATGTGGCTGCTGATAAACAGGCTGGGTTCTGGGAAAGTCATGCTGGAGTCAAACCTGACAGTAGCAGCAAGTGCCCATTTATGAAGAGAACTATTATCAGACTCTGAACCTGTTGGTGCCTTCCCTCATCTTGGCCTTTTCAGCTTTTAGAACAGCAAGAAATAAATTCTACTGTCTGCAAATTACTCAGTCTAAAGTATTGTTATAGTTACCTACAGTCACTCAACCACTACCAAATTCCTTTCTCCTGCCCTGGTTTTAATTACATACCCAGCTGGCATAACAGCTTCATTCAAGTTTCTTCACCTTTCTCCTATTTTGGTATGATTTTTTTTTTCTCCTATTTTTCTGTTTCTTCACCTTTCTCCTATTTTGGTATGATTTTTTTTTTCTTTTTGACAAACACTGTATTTTTGTTAAGAAATGTTTAACTACCCAAACTGTAAAAATCATTGTTTTACTTTTTACATTTAGGTCTACATCCTATCTAGAATATTTTTTGGAATGAGTAGATAATAAGGACCCCCCCCCCAACATTCAGCTGCCACAGAACCATTTATTGAAATGTCCATCTTTCTCCACATTACTGCAGTGTGACCTTTGCTTAAATAAAATATTCCCAGAAACAGCTGGTTGGAGACTCTGTTTGGTTTCCCTGATCTCTGTCTTTATGTCTCTATTATACTAAATATTCTTAAATCTTAATATCAGGTGGGATAACTCCTCCAGTTTTATCCTTCTTCTCAACTGTCTTGGTTGTTCTTGGCCTTTTAAATTTCCACATTTATTTTAGAGTCAGTTGGTCAATTTATACATACACACAACCTACTAGGACTCTGAGATTAGAGTAATTGTACAGGTTGATGTGGGTAAAACTGATACATTCATAATACTGACCTTTCCATTCTATTATAATAGTGTATTTATTCATTTATTTGCATCTTCCCTAATTTCTCTCAGTAATTATCAACATGGAGTTCTTACATATCCTTTGTAAGAATTCATTCCAAAGCATGGTGTACTGTCATAGCCCCAAAGATATCAGGTCTCAATCCCTGGAACTTCTAAATATTACTAATTTGGAAAAACGTTCTTTGCAGATGTTATAAGGATTGAGGTATTTTGGTATGAGGAAATGATCCTACATTATCCAGGTAGGCCCTAAACACCATCCTGCTGTTCTTACATGAGGGAGGTAGAGGAAAATGTAAGACACAGAGAAAAGGCAACACAAAGACTGAAACAGGTTGGAGTGAAACCCCAGAAACCAGAAACCAGGAGCATGTACGCCCCAAGCCTCTGAAGGGAGGACAGCCCTTTGTCACCTGGATGCAGACTACAGGCCAACAGCACTGTGAACGAGTAGTTTGTAGCACTGTGAAAGTCTGTTTTATGCCACTGAGTTTATGGTAATTTGTTACAGCAGCCAAAGGAAACTAACACATTAGATATTTGGTGTTTTTAGTGTGTTTGTATATACTGTGGTATCATTTTAATAAAATTACTAATTGGATAGTGCTAGTGTATATAAAAATACAATTGATTTTTATATATGAACTGTACCAACATAATAAATTCACCTATTAAAACCAATAGGGTGTACTTTATTGTACTGTAAAATGATAGACTGTCATGGTTTTGCCAAATAACTGATACATACCTTTCCAACCCTTGTGTTTTTCACCCTTGAAAGTGCTGAGATAGCAGTACAATGAGAAAATATGTTCTTATTTATTGACTTTGAAACTATGAAAAAGTACTATTGTTTCCAAATTTAAAGTATGAAAATAGAAAAAAACCTTAAAATACAGAAAAAGAAAACCCAGTCAAACTAATCAGCATCCTCTACTTAACAAACCCAAATCTTGCAATTCTGCATAACTGGACACTATTCGGTGATTCATTCTTGAAGTTGTCTTCTCCCTTGTCCAATAGATCTTCCTCCTGTAATGTCTTAAAGAAACACAGCCCCAACCATTTTTTCCTTTCTCCCAGAACTTTTCTTTCTACAGTTTCCTTGCTAACTGCTGGGTAATCATTTTAAGACCTCTTGTTATTCTTCAGGAACAGGCCAGCTTCAGGTGTGTTCCTTCTCTTCAGGAGTACAACTGGAACCTGCTTTCCTTTCAAAACTGCCAGACACCTGCACCCCGGGTTTGCTCCCCACGGAGGAGCGTGGTCCTGTCTGCCCTGCCCCCTTTGTTGTACTCCAGTAGAAACTTTCACTTCACACGTTTTACGAATAAATAAGAAACTAAGTCGCAAATGTCCCATAATCTTCACAATGTTTTGGAGCGTGATGTCTGCAGATCCCTTTCTGTACAAAAGAACAAGGGGACGCACGGTAGAGCCGGGGTGTCAGAAAGCGGGCTAGTAAGACCCCTGGGGGTGGCATTCATCTTGGTGAATTCCTCCACTCAGGCTCTGACTTTTGCGGTACCACGGCCAAACGAGCTGAGTCATGCTCACCAGCAAGCAGCTCGAGTATGAAACCCGAAATAACAATGCTTTCGTTTACAATGAGAAATGCCAAGGGAAATGGCTATGCACTTGCCGAGGCCCTCGAGGTCTCCTTGTAGGAAGACCATGTTGAGTATTAAAATATTATCTAAAGCTGTGTTTCCTGAGAAAAGGAACAGAGCAAAAGATGTCGCTGTGTGATTCAAATATTTAATGGAATTGACAGAAAGATGCGCCGCTCTCCATTACCAGCCGGGGTTTCTGCCCCTGGGCGCGGTGCTCCTCCTCTAAATAGGGGCCGGCCAGACATCTGCTTCCCCCGGCTTTCTGGCGGTTCCTAAGTTGAGCTGGTACTTCAACAATCGCTTGCACCGGCCAGACTCATTTCTGGTTTTACCCACTCTGCACTGATCTCTGACAGAACTCTAGGCACCGCCTGTGTTTTCCAGCGCGTGAACACCTCACGATGCTCTCCAGCACAGCCCGGCGCATCTGCATGCTAGACACTCCCAGTCCAAGCGCTCGCTCAGCTCGCGGAGAGGCGCGCGGGCGATCTGTCACGCACGGCCCCCAATGCCAGGCGGGCTGGCACGCAGCAGACGCCCTCGGACCTGGCGAAGGCGTAGCGGGTGCCCTCGTCCTTCCCCCGGCGCAATGCGGAGCAGCCTCGGCGGGCAGGCGCGGCTCCCTGCAGGCTGGAACCCCTCCCGCCGACCCGCTCAGAGCCGCGGACCCGCTGCGAGCCGCGACCACAGGTCAGCGCCCGCCGGGCGGGACGCCGCGCTCGCCTCCTCTGCCCGCTCCCGGCGCTCGCTCAACTACGAGCACAGCAGAACAGCCCGCGAGGCGAGGTGGGCGGGAGGCACAGGGAAGGAGGCCTGCGGCCGCACAGCACGGCCCCAGCCCAGATCGCCTCGCCGCCCGGGCCGCGGGAGTCAGGCCTGCGGGGCCAGGCCGCC
>NW_004955489.1:1034959-1066807 GCF_000276665.1 Chinchilla lanigera | reverse complement strand
CGCCCCGGTCTGCGGTCGCGGACCCCGAGCTTGGCGGGCCGGCGGGGAGCGGGGCGGGGTACGGGGCTGCGGGCGTGTTCTCGGGGCCCCGCGCGCACCGGGAGTTGAGCTGGGAATTTTCGCTGCGCTCCACCCCGTTGGGGCGACGCGGAATGGTCTTCACCGACCATGTGAGGAGCGGAGGCGCGGCTGCCCCGTCCCGAAGGAGAGGCCGAGCTGGTGCGCGTCGGGACGGGAAGACTCCGTGGGGGGCTGCAGGGACCCGAGGGCTCGCCAGGCCGGGGCTGCGGCCCGCGCGGCGCGGCGTCCACTCCAAGGCTAGCGTGTGTGCGCTGCCGGGCTTCGCTCATTGCAGACGTTTTGTGCAACTAGTTTTCCCTTTTGCAGGAGTCGGTAGGTACGGGTACTGGACATTGCCTTGCCGCCTTCGGGTTTAACTTGACGTTTGGAAAGAGCTTCCTTTTAGGGTTCACTTCCCAATTTTCAGCTCTTGATTTTGTGCTCTGAGCAAGTCAGGGGACTCCTCTGAGCCTCAATTTTCCTTCTTTATCCGAAAGCTAACTTTGTCCGATTTTTGCCAGAACCAGACTCGACATTTATGACAGTTACTCAGTAAAGGTTAAATTTCGTAACTATGAAGAGTGATTTTTCAGTGTACTTATCTTTGGAGCCTTATCAATACTGTGTACTTGCTGTTGATTATGTTATTTGCAAGTTAGAAGTCTCAATCAGAATTATTTCATAAGTTAATAAATATACCTTTCTTTTGGCCCCATTAAGTCAGTTTTAGTCGGTATTTATTTCCTAGACGACTATATGCAGGGTGATCAGGATCTTCTGATTAAAAGCCAGGCTGGGGCAAACTTGCCGCAGGACCAGCATTTTTTAGTTAATGATACACTAAACCATGGAAATTTTTCAAAATTTGAAGAATGATTCATTAAAATAAAATTGGTGGTTTTATATGACCTCTATTTGGATTAACCAATTTAATATTACCTTGGTTATTATGAAATTAAACAGATTTGTGGTGGGAAAAGAAAAAAAACCACTGAAATGTTACTATTTTTAAATAAGGTAATGCACTATAATTAATACTCTGTTGGAATAAGGATAACTATCACAGTGTTTTAAGTTCACATGTTTATTTTCTATTTAACAATCTCCAGTTCCAGGACACATTAAAATTCACCATTTATGTTTAGGTGGGGTGTTGTGTTGTTACTATAGCCCAGTGGATGAAACAAAAGATCAACACCCTGCTCCCCACTAGAGATTGAAGCCAGGACCTTTGCACTGAGCTTACAACTTCAGTCTCTTTTTTTATTTTTCTATTTTGAGACAGGGTCTCACCAAATTACCCATGCTGGACTGGAATTTATAGTCCTCCAGCCTCACACTCCAAAGTGCGGGAATTACAGGAGTGTGCCACTGTGCCCAGTTTATTAGACACTTTTTACAAGGAAATATTTCTGTTCCTGAGTGTTCTGTTCAATGAAGTTTTTATTTCGCATTATTCTAGTATAATTAGATGAGAATTTAAATATATTATCTGGGAAAAGATAATAGAGGAAGAGATTTATTAATGATAGAAACAGGAAGAGCTCCTCTCCTTTTCTGCTCATTTTCCCTTTGTCTCATGAAACATTTAGCCCACCTTTCTGGAGATGATTCACGATGTCCTGGAAGTCACTTGGAAGAAAAATGCCCTAGGTGCTAAGATGATTTTGACAAAAATGGAGAAAAATTACAGCAGGATTTTTCATGGAGAGTATTTTTGTTGGAAGAGATGATAGTGATTATGATAGTAATTGAGCACGTAAAGAAGGAATTATAAACTGATGACAGTTGAGACCGATGTTGGAATTAGGGATACTTCCCTTTGTTAACTGGTCATTGTTACTAATGTCTTTATAATTTACTAACTGGATTTCTGATCTTTGCCAGGATTATTTACTAGTTCTTCCTAGCTTTCTTTCCAGTGCCTACTGACTGTCCTGGTCTCAGGAGATTTTTGTGGTGGTTGTGTCTCTGTCACTATGCCTTTCAGCTAGGGGCAGAGTTGCCTTCTGTGAACTGCCCAAGTTCTACAGGTTCTCATTTTTCCTTCTTAAAAGGGAGGTAATGTTAACTGTATCACAGGACTAATTGAAAATTATGTATACAAAGCAGGAGTTTTGCTTACCCATAAGAGAATTTTGAGAAAAAAATTCTCTTATTTTAAAGTTGACATCTGTCAACTGTTTAATAGAAAAATGTGATCTCTAGTACGTTAAAGATATTAGCACTTTGAAATAAAGCTATTATTTTCAGTGCATCCCATTAAATATAAATACTACAGTGATGCAGTGGTGTCTATTCCATAAAATATTTGGGTAGGCTTCTCAGAGTCTGAAAGTTTATTTACATCATTCCTTTTGTCTTTGAAATCATTTCCATGCATATTCTCCACAGAACTTTAACTTCCATATTTGTGTGCCTAAAGGTGTTTTATTGATCGCCTGCCCAACTTTTCTACTTTTGATGTCCCAACGGTCCCAACTTTCATGTATTCTTGGGACTGTATATTTCTAAGTGTTAAAATCACTCTGCTTGAATTAATGCATAATTGCTTAAAACAGTAGTAGTTATGGTATCTTGAGTAAAGGAGGACTTTGTTGACACAGTGTTTGGAACTCTGGAGCTTTTAAATTTTGTGGGCAATGGATTCTTGCAGGATTTAGAAGGGGTAACAAATGCAGCATGCCCCCACCTTAAGGTGAAAGGGCATTTGTGAGAGGGATGACAGAAGTGGCCTGAGTGTGCACAGACCTCCCATTACCCACAGTGATATGCAGAACTTATGCAGACCAAGACAGCCTCCTTAAGTGAAGAACATGAGCTTTTCACTGGGGAGGTACTGGTGGGGCTTCACATTGGTGTGTCCCCAGGTGTCTGCACTCTGCTGCAGTACTTCTGGTCAGTCACTGAGAAAAGTAAGAATTACCTCGACCCTAGCCTTGTGGTACTGCTAAGTTGGCCTGATAGCCAAGATGCGTACCAGGAGATAGTGCACAGAGCATGGGTGTACTGGGCAAAGGGACAGTTCCCACCTGTGGCAGGACTGAGTGGGGCTGTGTGACATCCCATGATTCTGCTCAGATTATGTGTAATTTAAAGCAGATGCATTGTTTATTTCTGGAATTTTCCATTTAAATTTTTGGGCCATAGCTGACCATATGAAATATGCCTCAGATAAAGCTAGTATAGTTTAGACTCCCTACAAGTTCTCTGGCAGATTGTTTTGGGAAAGCAAACATAGGAAAGCTGAAAGTCCGAAAATTAACTCACTTAAAACTTATGCATGCCAAGTACCCCTGCAAAAGTCAGTTTATCCCAATTCAAAGTTGATATATTAAGTATATAAGTTAGAGCCTATTATGTAAATAGCAGAATTTTTAAAACTTGGAGCATCTTATTCTCAGGGTTGTACATTCTTTATTCAGTATATTTGCTCAGTGATTTCCATTAAAGTCCTTTTGATGCTTTAAACAGAATCTAAAAAGTTGTAAGATTTTATTTTTGTGCTTTGAAATTTGCAGTTGATGTAGAAATCCTAGCTAACCAAGTTGTTGTTAGTTGTTGTTAGTTGGTTGTCCCCAGTGGTCTCATAAATGTACTTTGCCAACTGCAGTCAAAAGAGACTTAAAAGATTTCAAAGGAATTAAGCTTTTAAAGTTCTATTTAAAATTTTAAAAAATTACTTATTTTTCAGAACTGACATGCTATTATAAGTCTCAAAATTATAGTAGCTTGCCATGTAGGTTTTGGTTTGTTTTTTAATCTGTTCAGAAGATAGATACTTGTTGGTGAATCGGATTTCATTTTCAGTATTATTTCTGAGTATCAGACAGTATTGTGACATAATACTAAATATTGTAATAGGTAAAAACATAAACATTGGGTTTATCTCCTTTAAATATTTAAGTTCATTTCAACTCTTATACCAGGAAAGGGTAAGTTTATTGGATAGAAAACATCCTACAACATGCCTTATTTTTAATAATACAAATTACCTTCTCCTAATCTCATGGGAGAGAAATCTGATCTGAATTATCAGGAAAATAAAAAGGTTGTTTCAGCTATTCAGTCTCATCTTCAAAGGCTTGATGAGAGAAAACATCAGCCATTTGAGTTAGAGCCCTGTGAGATTTCATTCGTTTATTTTATTTAATTGACAAGAAGGCTTTCCATTATAGAGAAAGAAGGGAACTTAAGAAAACACTGTTTTCAATAAGCATATATTAATAATGGTAAAATCTTATGTAGTGTTTATATGTCTCTTGTAATTTCCTGGCAACTCTGTAAAATAAATACTCATATTGTCACTGTTTTTGGAGATGAGAACTGTGGCACAGACTGATTAACTAGATTTATCCAAAGTGACACAGCTACAAGTGGAACAGCTGGGCTTCAGGTTTTGGTAGTCTGACTCTAATCCACGTTCTTAACCATGACTCTAAAATACTGTTCATTTCTGCAGCATCAGTCATCTCTTGGGCCCAGTTGACACATACATAATTGAAAATGCTAGCGTCCAGGGTGAAGAACACTGTGAAATGCTTAATTAGGCATTCTTTGCTTTCATTCAGGATTGCCTTCCACCCTCCCATGCCCCAGTGTTAGAAAGCTTTGGACTACAACTTGGGTGCCAGTTTCTGTCAGTCAAGCCCTTAATCACAATGCTGAGAATTTTTTTGAAATGTAACCGATTCTTCTTCATAGGGAGTTTTTTTTTAAGTGTAATACATGTTTAAGAAAAGGGATTTCATGAGACGTTTTAATTCAGACTTTTTGTCATTCAAGAATGAATGCAAAAAAAAAAAAAAGAATGAATGCAAGGAAATACATTTAATTATTATATTACTATTAAGACTTGAGACTTCTGAGAACCTTTCTTTGTTACATGGTATATTCTGTTAAGTAAGATTGGAGTGATCTTATTGTAGCAATCTTATTATGCAAAAATATTTCCATGTGAAAGGATTGACAGGGTATTCACTGGATAACAGTTTTTATTCAGTAGAAGCTTGGACCAACTGAAATAAAATTTCTGTTTTATTTCCATTGAGTAGGTTGGCCAATTTGCATTTTCTAACGTGGTTAAATATTAAACACATATATCTTAATGTTGAAGTTTTAAAAGACATTTCCGAGTTTATTTTCATTGAATAAATTTTAGTGAACTTCTAATGTGCATTTGTTAATATTCTAAGCTTTTTTAGATTTATTTTGTAATTATAGTTTTTCTAATACTTTGATAATGTTTCTCCTTTTATTTCTTTCCTTGATCCTTAATTTTTCTTTACCATAAAACAGACATTTAAAAAAATTTAGCTTTATATTTCACTGACCCTTTGTGATTTTTCAACGAAAATTTGAACATACAATAGTAGTATATGATTCTTCAAAAATAAATTACTGAATGATTTTAAGTTATTGCCTGATATGTAATTTTTCAATATGGATATTATAGTACTAGTTTCTTTATCCCTAGAAGTGAATATTCTTTATTCCAAATTCCTTATAACTTTATAAAAAGCACAGTTTAACTTCAGTTCTATTAATGTGTTATGTGAACAATTTTGGAATTTTGGCCATTCTTTCAGTACCTCATAAGTCAGTTATGACATGTTCATAAATAAGTTGTCTTAACACGTGGCAGCAGTGTTTGTCAATAGTTTTAAATAGCCTGCAGCTAAGAATTAGGTAGGATTAAGTAGAAGCCTTATACTTAAAAGACAGAAGCTACAGACATAGGCTTTGCTGAAAGGTAGCAGTATTGATTTGTTCTGTTTGTTCTTAATTAATAGAAAATTTTCTGACTTTTAGGTTATAACAGATTACAAATAAATTAAGATGTATATGCTTTTATATATAGATGTATACTTGCAGATTATATTAAGAAATTATTAACATCTTTGATTTTTTTTTTATGAATCTGAAATGTAGTAAAAGT
This sequence comes from Chinchilla lanigera, assembly GCF_000276665.1. Taxonomy (NCBI): domain Eukaryota; kingdom Metazoa; phylum Chordata; class Mammalia; order Rodentia; family Chinchillidae; genus Chinchilla; species Chinchilla lanigera. The sequence continues at coordinate 1,060,809 of NW_004955489.1, read as the reverse complement.
AAAAAGAAGTAGTTGACAAGCTTATCAAGGAATAAGATCAAATAAAAGCAGACATCAGTATTTAAAAATTACAACAATCTTGGTCCTTTTAAATATGGGACAAAACAATCCGTGAGGTATTCTCTGTAGTTTGTTGTTTTTTGTTTTTTGTTTTTTGTTTTGGTACTGGAATCAAACTCAGAACCTTGCACTTGCCAGGCAGGCACTTGTGCCTCTGACTTCTATCTCTGGTCATCTCTGTAGTCGAAAAAGTCAGAATTTTTAACCATGATCCCTAAGTAACATATAGAAGGTTATATTAAATTTATTACTCTCCCATCAAGACGAACAGATGTTCTTAAGAAAGTCTTGTCTTTTTAAAGTTAGTGTCTTGGTCACTTTTTTCCTTGCTGATGTTTGCGGAAATTAACAATACTTTAGTGTCATGGTCAGACTACCAAAATTTGAGTCCCAGCTCTGTCTGCTGCTTGCTGGGACACAATACCCGACACAACTTAAAGGAGGACACTTTTATTTTGAATCATACTTTTTAGTCAATAGTTGGTTAGCTCCAAGGCAAGAAAACATGGAAGGGTGTGGCAGAGGAAAGCTGTATACCGCTTGGCAGTCAGGAAACCAAGAGTTAAGGGAAGAGCTGGGTGGGAGTTACACACAGGCCCTGCCACCTACTAACTCCCCTCTTCGACCAGACCCCAACTCCTAACAGCAGTCTGCTGTACACCCCCATAGTCCAGACACCTTTCAGAAACCTAACCTGTGGGTGCATGAGGCTTTGGGGGACATGCGGATATAAACTGTAACAGTGGGTAAGCATTAGCTTTTGCAGAAATGTCCTTAATTTTCAGAAGTAGGATATTGCCATCTTTAATGTAAACCTGTTTTCTTTCTTTTTGTTTTCCTATACTTTCTTGTCCTTTGCAGGTATTGTACTAAGACAAACAAAACTTGCTTTGTTTATACTATTTTGCATGTAAATAAATCCATCATATTCAAAGTAATTAATTTTTTCCCCAGGTGCTACAAAGTACACAGACAAAGACAATGGAGGGATGCTTGTATGGTCTCCCTATCACAGTATTCCAGATGCCAAATGTAAGTTTTCTGGGATTGAGTGCTAAAATCAACAAGAATCTATCAGCCAACTCAATACGGAATTTATATTTGTTTTTGAGACTTTTAGATTCTCATAAGACAATTTTGTGTTTTCATTTTTTAATAGAGGTTATTATATTAGGATGTTTTTTCCTTTTGGAAGATAGAAGGTTGATCATTCCAATTTGTGTCAGGCCTGTGGAGAGTGAAAAAAACCTAGCATCTGATGGCATCGGTGCCTAAACCTTCAATCGGGAGGGGGTAACTGTATAACCAACCGCAAGGCTTGTCCTCTGTCTGTGGAGGTGTAAAGAACTGCCTGCAGACTTGAAAGAGCCCACTAGCGTTCTCATTTTAAAGAGGAAAGGGGAAGGAACTGACTTCAGCAGCCATCAGGTCATCTTTGTGCTCTCCATTTCTGGCCGGAGACCTTCTGGATCACTGACCATGCACCTCTTGAATCATGGTGTGGCTTTAGACTTCAGTGTGATGTAGCGGACCAGATCCTTTGCGGCACATCAGATATAGGAAACGTACAGGTAACAACACTTAAGATCCCCACCCCTCCATTCAGTTACTATTGAATTTATTAAATAATAGCATCAACAACATTGAACAGTCATTCTGGCAGCTATAAAATAAGTTCATCTTTTAAAAATATTTACTAACATCTTAAAGATGTCTCTATTGTTTGCATAGTTTCAAGAAAATTAACGATGTCCTGTGTATCATGTGCATAGTAAGTCTGATGCTTATTGATGCAGCAAGAGAACTAAGACTTGAAAACGGAGTATGCATCTCGATACCTGATAATTCTAGCTTTAGAACACTAGCTAGAGGCTAGCAGGTAATTGAGAAATTATGTGCCTTTGAGGCATTAACAGAAACCTTAAAATTGTTCAGTAGACCTGGAACTGTATACCAGAAATCAGAAAGAGACTATTGGGTTTCTAGTCCAACTCTTATTACACATAAAGGTTTTCATCACAAAGGGAACATCAGGGTGTCTTTGAGTTCTGCGAGTTCTGCTGTTTTATACAGTGGTGCATTTCTTAGCCAGGTGGAAAAATTCAGAAAGCTAACATGCAGTGATAGTATGGTATCCATGTGGAAGATGGACAAACATAAAGATTTCGGGCAAACATTTTCAACTGTGGTTATGTGTATGTTGGAATCATCTGGGAAGTATCTTTTAAAAGTACTGATGTCGAGGGCTGGGGATTTAGCTCAGCGGCATAGTGCCTGCCTGGTAAGCACAAGGTCGTGAGTTGGATTCCGGGTACCGGGAAAAACAAAAAACAACAAAAAAACAAAAAACACACAAAAGTACTGATGTCTAGTCTCTCTCTTAAACCAATTAAATCTGCATCTTCAGAGGTCAAGGCTGGGTGTCTGGCTTTTTAAAAGCTCCCACAATTTCTTATGCATAGCCAGGATTGCGAACCACTAGTTGAGTAGTATTATTTAGCTTTCCTATCTGTAGGCCTGTAAGATACTTCTGTTAAATTAATTGGCATATATTTAGTCCTATCATGTATTTAATTAAGTACTGTGGGTTCTAAGCAAAATGTACTATTTGGATTTTCTGCATCAGAAGCTTACACTTGGGGAGATTAACAACATCCATAAAAATAGGTGCTATTCTAAGAGCATATTGTTATGATAGCATACTCATGCACTAAGCTATACTGACCAAATAGGAGTGAGTAGCAGGTAGTTAGAAGTACTTAAAATATACCAGGTGCTATTCTGAGCACTTACATATGTTAATTCATGTAATCATAAGAGGAAGGTACCACTTAATCATCAAGTTACTCCACCAAGGTAAACTAGTAACAAGTAGAAAATCAAGCCCTGCTACACCACATGTTTCAGGATCAGAACTTGGAACCACTGCTTCTCAGAAATGTTTTTAAGTGATTTTACATATATAATAATATTAAAGGATTAAGGAGTTATTATGTGGACTTTACATAAAATTGAGTTCTAAATGTGCCAGACTTCTTAGCAATGAGGACTTACATTGCCAATGTATCATCATTAAAACTGCTTATCTGAATAGTTTTGTTGGCTTAGTTACATATGTAGGATAACTGAAAATAGAATATTTAAGCACATTTGTATAGCAACAGGAAGAGCTGAAGAAAATTTTAGGGATACTGAAGCATACTTAATATATGTCATTCTATGTAGCTAGCAAAATTATAGATAAATAATCTTTTATATAATAGGATGGTAAAGGCTTTGGGCCAGGTCTAAATATGGGAAAGGGTCTCAAATAGCTAAATAACTTCAAATAGAGACTATACTAGAAAAATGAAGAAATTACCTTAGTATTGTATACTGTAATTAGGTTTATTGTCTACTCAGAGATTGATCTTTTTCTACATACAGAAATAATTACATTATTGAATTAATAAGTATATGATACATGACCGTAGAGATGGCATATTAAATAACATGTTCAACCAGAGGAACTTGTGATCCTGTTCACATACCTCTTTTTTGTAATGTTTAGTGGAAGATGGCTTTGGGTGTTTTTGTTTTGTTTTTTCTTTATCCCTGGAATAATAAATAGTTTTATTTTGCCATGTTTTAAAAAGGTAGATCTCGGCAAATTAAGTAAATGAGAATAATTACCTAACATTTTCATTGCAGTGGATGAGTATATTGCAATTGCAAAGGAGAAGCATGGCTATAATGTTGAACAGGTACGTATAGAAACTTTTTTTTCCTTTTTTTAAATATGGGTTTCTCTGTGTTGCCCAGGATAGCCTTGAGCTCCTGGGCTGAAGCAATCTTCCTGCCTCAGTCTCCTGAGTAGCTGGGACTACAGGCACACACTACTGCACTCTACTTTGAGATAGAGATTGTTAAATCTCATTTCAACTAAGTGTCATTTCAACCTTGATTAGAATTAATAATAAAATAGGTAATTTATTTTTACAGAAGAAAGGTGAAATATCTGTATCTTGAGTTACCAAGAGCTATCATGTCAATAACATGATAAATTAATACCATTTTTGTGAAATTGAGATGTTCAACTTTTTTGTGGATTTTGAAGCCTTTGACTATTTTGTTACTAAGCCTTGTGTTTCTGTTAATATATATTTGAGACAAAGTTAAAATGTGATTGCATATGTGGTCATTCTCATGTTTATCGCAAAGATCTGTTATCAGAATTCACTTTCAAACTCACTACTTAAAAATAATGCTTTTTGAAGAACAAAAGTTTATCCTCTAAATGATATTTAATACCTTATAGTAAAGATAAAAACCTACTTACAGTAAAGAGGAAAGCATGGAATTTCCAGGAATTGACTATGTCAGATTTTCTTATGGCTTGGTAGTCAAGTTACCAAAGTTAATTACATACTTTCCAGTAAGTCTGTACATTATACAATATGAAAACTAAAAAGTATACGTGGTGATACATTAAATTGTTAAAGTAGCACTTTTGGTACACTTAATTCTTGAAAGTATTTAGCCTGCAATATTCTTTTGAAAGGTTAATATATATTTATATATATATAATATATATTAACCATTTCTCTAGTACATCCCAACTGAGTGTTTCTAGTTTTGTGTTATAACTGATAGTTTCATTCAAGTATTAATTTACTGGGTATTTTCCTTCTAGCATTTTTTCCCCTACACACTGGCAAATCAATAATGAAAGTTACACCCCAGATCATTGTTTTTCCTAAATTCTGCAGCAGTCTGGTATGTATGTACTTCGACTGTTTTGAGGCCATGATTTTAAAAGTCCTAAGCTGAGTTTTATCTCTGTTGATGTCAAGCTTAAAATTTTTATCTAATGTGTGTGGAACTTCGTAAATTTTGTGTTGAATTTAATGGAATGTAAGTCCATTCAAACCAAGGGGAATGATTTCTCTTCAAGGCACTTGGCATGCTGTTCTGGCATAAACATAACATTGAGAAGTCCCTTGCTGATCTCCCTAATTTCACTCCCTTTCCGGATGAGTGGACAGTCGAAGATAAAGTCCTGTTTGAGCAAGCCTTTAGCTTTCATGGGAAGAGCTTTCACAGGATTCAGCAAATGGTACGGTGATTTTAGTCTTTTGTAATATATCTTGTGATATTATTGAATATTTCTCACTTACTAAATGTGAAAATGTTTTCCAGTTTGATTTTTAAAATATATTGAAATATATATTTACTTGCATACAGTTCTATTTTTTATGATTTATGTATGACAGTGGTGTAACATTATCATTTTTGACAAATATATGTGTGTCATAGCTATGAAATATTTGTTGTTCCAGAAATAAAATCATCACTTCAACTTTATTTTTAAATGTTTCGTTTTTTGACATTAAGATTTGGTTTCCTTACATTTTTTGGTATGAAAACCCATTTTAAAAATTTTGTATTATTTTAGTATTGTTTAGGTGTTGCTAAATTTTTGATTAAGAAATACTTAGTATTTTATCAAAATAATATATGTCTGAGAAGTTACTGTGTTAAACTATTTTAACTAGAATAAATAAAAATTGGGTAATGTTTGCAGATACTTTTAGATACCTTCTGTGATTGAAGAGAACATTTTTGATAGGGAATTTGTCTCATTTGCTAGTATGACAGATGCATGTATGATCATTAGTTACTTTAATACACAAACACTATTTGGTAGCTAAAGTCTATTTGCATTATTTGTCATCTTAAGACCTAGATTTAAAACAGGATTAAAAAATTTATCAAGTGTAGACTAGCTATTCTTGAGAACATTTTGCTAAATGATTCAAAAGACCACATACAGTATGACTATTTATATGAAATCTCCAGAAAAGGTAAATTCACAGAGACAGCAGTAAATTAGTGGTTGTCAGGGACTTGGGGAAGGGAAAATAGGGAGTAACTGCTAATGGGTATGGGGTTTCTTTTTGAGTTTATATGGCATTAGATAGAGGTAACAGTACAACTTAGTATACTAAAAGCCACTGAATTGTACACTTTACCTGGTGAATTTCATGTTATCTTAATTATATCTCAAAATTCGCATTGATGGACTGGGAATTGAGTAGCTCTTGAAGGAGAGGAATATTGAATACTAACATGGCTATGCTGGGAACTTCTGGGGACATTGTTACTAAATTAGTGACATCCTCCTCTTCTCCCCCAGAACAGTAATAATACCACTTCAGAAATATGAATGACATCGGTGTATTGGGGTATTGTGACTATTGTCACAGCACTTTCTAGCTCTTATAATTCATAAAGGTACCTATCAAATAGTTTCTATTTATGTTTTTATTATCAAAGAATAATATTATTCATTTTGTTAAGAGTTTAATGAATTAATCCTGCTAATGTTAACACGATTTTTTTAAAGCTTCCAGATAAGACAATTGCAAGCCTTGTAAAATATTACTATTCTTGGAAAAAAACTCGCTCTAGGACAAGTTTAATGGATCGCCAGGCTCGTAAACTAGCCAATAGACATAATCAGGGGGACAGGTAGGTTGGATCCCTCTATTTAGTTATAGTGTGAGGGACATTACATTAGATTGCTTATATTTTATAAGGCACAAAAGTTGTTACAACACACTGTGTATTCTTCCTGTTCTTACATTCATGTCTGCTGTGCCAGGAAAAGCCAAATAGCAAAAGTCATAACAATAAGAACTCTCTTCAGTTCTCCCAACCATAGTACATGTTTCCTTTTAGTATTGATGTAGGCAATACATATATGTAGAATATATAAAAACACTATATTGTGGAAGGGGTCCTTCCCACAATTACATGAGTAACTGAAGTCCCCATGATGGTAGCTATATTGTCCTGGTAGTGTAAAATCATTTGTTGGCTGGGTTTTGTCTGCCTCTAGTCTTCAACTAAAGAATCAAAACTATAAGTATTACTCAAATTGTTTGTGTTCTCTTTTTCAAATAATACTTTTTTCTAAATCTCTTTCCATTAAGTATTTTTTTAGCTAGAAATGTTTGCTAAAATGATTCTGTAAGCCCTAAAAGATGTTTCTAAACACTACAGAAATCTAAATTATGAACTCTTCTTCCTAATGTTTCTTGTTCTGTTAAGAAATATTTAGTAAAATTATTGGAAGTAATATTACGGTTTGATAGGCATAGTGGAATAAAAGTAAAAATAACCCAGCTTACCAATCTTTCCTTCCTAGTGATGATGATGTGGAAGAAACACACCCAGTGGATGGAAATGATAGTGACTATGACCCTAAAAAAGAAGCCAAAAAAGAGGTAATAAGCACCAGAAGTCCTTGTCAGTTTTCTATAAATCTCAAAAGCGATGAGTATTTCATGTTAAGAAAAACCTTTTTTATATAATGGTTTTGGACAGTGATTGCAAACCTTTTAGAGACCAGTGCCCAAACTGCCACCCCAAACCTATTTATTTATCACAAAGTGCCAACACTGCAGTTAAACCTGACTGAATACTGAGGTTTTAGTTTAGAAAAATAACTCAAACATTAACGTCTTTTGTCTTAAAAACAAATAACAAACATGCTAAATGTTTGCCACCAGCGGTTTAGGAGATAGTAAATTTCAGTCCCAGCTTGAGGATTTTCAGTCACTGGAACTGCAGTTAACAGCAGTATTTTAAGTGATTTTGGGGTTATCTCTTGTTAAATACAGAAGCCCTGCCGTAATTCCTAGTCTTTAATTCATAGAAAAGAAATAAAACCACCCTTACCCTTGACATACTGTTATGTATACAATTAAGCTTTCTGGGTTTATTACCCAGTTTTTCTTGGAAACATTTTATTTGTTCCATTTGGTAAATTAGAGTAGTAAAAGAAATACTGAGCAGCAACGAAAATTAAGAGCTATCTCAAAAAAAGAGATAGAAGAGTCCTTAACTAGAAATGTACTCATCTCCTGCAATGGGATGACAAGAATGACAACTAAAAATCATTAAGAAAAGGCTAAGTTGATATACAGGCTCTGTTTACTAAGGCAAGGAATTACAGTAATACCTCTATTCACAAACACTTCTGTTTGTGAACAATTTCGTACGTAAACAAAAGCATTCCACAAAATTTTGCTTCTGTCTACAAACTCCACATCAGGTGACAAACATGATTGTGGCCATCTTCCCCACACAAACACGGCCATCTTCCTCAAATTTTTAAGACATACTGTTTGTAAACTGAGGTACTGCTGAACAACTGGAAAAGAAATACAACCAAAATGTTGATAAAGGCTTGTGAAGTACATAAGCAGCTTCACAATAATAAAAATAACATTGAAATTGGAGACAATAGATCTGAGTTTGTTTAAATTTATTTTCTACTTACTAAGTATATGACCTCATCCAGTATGACTGACATTTTTCTTAAATTCAATTTCATGGCCTATTCTGACCCTTGACATCACTTTAAAATCTTCCACTAATGAAATTTAAATTTACTCTGCCTCACCCTGGTATTTCATTCTTTCTACTATGGAATATTCTGAAGTTCTTTGATTCCTTCATCCCTCCTCCACCCGCCTGCTTAAACTTCATTTCCTTGAGCTATAGACTGTAGAATGGTTCATTACTTGAATTGCCTTCTTCCCCATTTCCCTATTTAGTTTACTACCCATTTTTCTTACTCTTCTGCTGTACCTTTTCTTTTGTATCTGTGTAAATCCAAAATCCTGGATCAGTTGCATTCTTGGACTGAGAAATACAGCAAAGGAGAAATGACTCAATTATGTGGATTTTTACTACTACAAAAACATAGTTTCTAATCTCAGGATCATCCTTAGTGTCCCCTAGAGTTTAACTTCTAGGTCTCAGTTGTTTCACGAGCAAAATGAAAGTGGTAGGATTGTTTTGAAGTACCTAGGCCACAGTAAATCTTGAATGCAAGTTGCTGTTCTATTATCTGGCAACTATTGTAAACATTTATTGTTTTCCACATATTGTCTGACATCTCTTGACCCCACTGCTCCCCTGCAACACCTGGCAGATACTTTCACCTCGTACTTCACAAGAAAATACATGCAGGTGCTGCCTCACAATCTACTGCTTCCTCTAACACTCTGTGCTACTACACTACCCTTTTCTTCTCGGCGTATTTGTGCTTAGAACACATTACCCTTCTTTTCTTCTGCCCAGTAAACTTTAAACTCTTTGTAGTCGGTGATTGAATTATACATCTTTTATCCCCCAGCATTTTGCATAGTAACTGGCATCCAGCAGAGATTCAATAAATATTTGTCAAATGAATAGTCTTGTGCCCAAGTGCCTCTCTTTCTCAATAAGAAAGGTTCCTACTTCTGCTTTCTACAGTTTCACTGCCTGTACAGTGGTGTCCATTTCTTCCTGTCCTGAGACTTTGTCCATCAGTAAACCTCTTTTTCCCATACTTCTAGCATTTGCATTGAGCCCAGGAGTGTGTTCAAGTCTCCCTCTAAATGCTTGACTGTCAGCTGCTCTAGAAAACAACCATGTCACTTAAGAAGGCAGCCACTGCCTCCCTTGAGCTCACCTCGAGTGGGCGTCTTCTGTCCACACTTTACTGAAAGTGCACAGCGGCCAGCTGGTGGCTTCTTCACCAGTTGGTTAGGAAGTGGCTGGTGACTCACTGTGTTCCACATTTGCTTTCTCATTTCACAGTTCTGAGCCTTCCCTTCTTTAGAATCTTTTACTTTTGTATCCCCTTGCTGGGAGTCCTGTGTATCTCTTTTACCACTGTGTCTCAATTTTAGTGACATTTTTCTTTCTCCTTTATTCATTTTGCCATTATTGTATTCAACTGTCTCAACAGCTGACATTTGTCCTCAACTCTCTGCTCTGTTATTTGCCTTGTTGGGTCTCATCTCTTGTCTAGATTGCCCTATTTTCTGTCTTAGTGCCCTGCTTCCAGAATTTCCAGAGCACCTTCCCTACCCATTGGCCAACATATTACCAAACCACGCTTAAAAATCAAATGTGCTATTTGCACCCCTTCCATTGCTTTGCTGTAGGATCAAATGCTAAACTTTCCAATGGGCAGTCCCCGTCCCACCCCATGTTATTCAACTTACAAATGCCTTCTACTTCCCTGATTTTTGTCTTATGCTTATGTTGGTCCCTTTTCTGTGGAATTTACTTTTTCACCCCAATTGGCCTACAGAATTCCTCATGCTTAAATAAAATGTAAGTAACTTCTTTATGAAATCTTGTCCCTTACCTTGAATTGACAACCTCCTTATTTTTCTTTAAACTTTTTGTACTTCTAATTGCTGTTATCAGTACCTGTTTATAGGTCCTCCCCCATCTCTCCTCTAACACACACATGCATGCATGCATGCATGTGCACACACACATACCAACACACATGCCTATCCCTAGGTAGTAAGTTTTGTAAGAGCAAGAACTATATATTTTACCTATCTTTTTATTTCCTGGGCCTGATACGTGGTAAGCATTCATTAAAATTATTTATGGTAGATGAGAATGTATTTTATAAACTTACTGTCCAAATATGAAAGATGAAGGATTTGGCTTTAATTATCTATAGAGTACTGTTTTGGCTAACTATGCAAGATTATGCCCCTCCCCCCCCCAAAAAAAGGTGATACCTCCTCTTTTGGTCTTCTGCTTGCCTGTGAGGTGAGTATAAGTTAAGAGGCATTAAAAGAGTGTTGTCAGATTATGGCCCAGGACTGGTGCTGTATGTCTGCAGCTTCACTGATTTCTCTGCCATTTCAAAAATAATAGGGTGCCAGGCAGGGAAAGGTACCACACCATGACCTTTAACACAGAGCTTTACACTTGCTTTTGCCTGTTAACATAGTACATAGAAAGTTTTTATTTTAGCTTTTAAAAGTTGTGCACTATGCATCTCATAGAATAAGTGTATCCATTGCTAAATTTAAGAAATAAAAATTTTGTTTGTATGTTTCCTCAGTTCTATACCCTTCTTTTCTCACCAGAGGGAACCACTATCCTGAAATTTATTATCTATGCCTTTTAAAATAGTTTTATCACATATGTATGTTTCACTGTGTAAGTGTCATTTGATTTTGTCTGTTTCAAACTTGTTTTTTGGTACCAAAACTCAGGCCCTTGTGTTTGCCAGGCAGGCGCTTGTGCCTCTGAGCTATATCCCCCACCTCAAACTTTTTAAAAATGGAATCACTGTGTTTTTTTAGCACTTGTTACTTTTGGCAATTCATTTGCTATACCTTAGCATCCCACTCTGTGTGTGTGTGTGTGTGTGTGTGTGTGTGTGTGTGTGTGTGTGTGTATAGTAATTTATCCACTGCTACCAATGGGCATCACTTCCAGTGGGGTTAATGGGGGGAGGATGCTTTGTTTTTATTAGCAATGCTGATAGGAGATTGTCTTAGATGTGTGTATGCAGTCTTTTGGGACAATAGTTGTCACCAGGATTCAGCATTGTTCCCATAAAGGACATCCAGAAATTATGCAAGTGTTTTTTGCTGTTATGGTTATTGTTGGGCACCACTGTCATAGAGTGGGCAGGGAAGACGGATGCCAACTGTCCTGAAGTGCACAGCACAGATCATTCCAGGGAATGCCCACAGTGACTGAGCAGCAGTGCCCCAGGAGTGTTTAGAATAGAATCGCCTGTTTTGGGGGATAGCTGTTTTCAGCTTAACTGGGTAATGACAGATCATTTCTATATCTGATATACTTCTGTTGGTCAGTGAGTGTCCATTGTCTACTTCCTTACCAGTATTTTATAATGATCAGAATTAAAATGTTTTAAATCTGGCAGTAAGAGGTGATATCTCAGGGTGCTCTCAGTTTCGTTCATTAGAATATTAATGAGGCTGAAAACTTCTATGTGTTTATTGACTGTAGTTTTGTTTTGGTACTGGTGATTGGATAGTATATCTTTTTAAGTGCTTGTTTTCTGTGGGTTTTTAAGTGCTTTTTTAACTGAATATTTATCTTCTTAAAGACAGAAAATATTACAAATATTTCTGTGGAATTCTTTTTCTGATTAAATGTATATGTCAAATGTATATGTTATTTTTTTTTTTTCTGGTACCGGGAATCAAATTCATGACCTCACACTTGCCAGGCAGGTACTGTGCCACTGAGCTAAATCCCTAGCCCCTCAAAGATTGTTTAGTGGTTTGTAGTTTTATCTTTTTATGTCTTGGTTTAGAACAGCTATTTTATGAAAAATATGTGCATTTTCAAAATTCCATATTCTGTTTTATATTTTTGAAAGCTTGTCTTCTTTTTAAAGTTTTCCTTTTTACCTTTGCTCCCTTGACCTAGCAGTGAATAAATTTTTTCATGGTGAGGTAGAAATCCATTTTCTCCTGTTCAGTTGACAATACGTATTATTGTATAAGAGGCTTCTGTGTACGCATTGCCCTCTGTTCTGCTTGTCTTGTCAGTTAAATACCTGATCAACCCCACTTTGTCTTAATTATTACAGCTTCCTGGCAGATCGTGATAGCTGTAAAGCAGGTTCCACTGTGTGGTGGTTCTTAAGTAGTGAGTGCTATGGTCAGCTGATCTTGAACCTTCGTTCTTCTGACTCATCACAGTTCTAAAGACAGTCCTGCTAGGTCTTCCCTCGACTCTGTGTAAAAGGCACAGAAGGCAATCCTTTGTATACTTTATTTATAGATTACTTTGGATTTACTATGTGAGACTTACATTACCTGAAAATAATAGCAGTTCTGTTTTTCAGTCCTTCCTTGTTTCCTTCCTTTCCTCCCTCCATCCTTCCTTTTCTTCTTCTTTCCTCGTCTCCTCCTCTTTCCTTTCTTTTTTCTTTTACAGGTACTTTCCCACTGAGCCACACTTCTAACTTTGCTTATCCTTCCCCTGAACTGATTAGAATTACCAGTATAATATTGAGTAGATGATATGATAGCTATTTTTTTCTTATCCCTCATTTTAGAATGATTTTCCAGATTCACCAGCAAGTAGGGTGCTGCTGAGGGTTTTTTAAAACTCATTTACATTGCTAGTGCTATAGTTGGTGTTAGCTGCTGGCTGGAGCAGTTTTGTGCAACCTTGCAGCCTTGTGGTTGAATCAGTGTGGTTTCTTTAACAGAGTGGCTGGTTTCTGCCAAAGCACTCAATCCTCAAAAGAACTGAGTGGCAACCCAGCAGTTTCTGGCCTAGCCTTGAAGTCACTCTATGTCTCTTCCACATTCTGTTCCCTGTAGGAGAGTCACTAACATTTCCCCAGAATAAATGGGACTGGATAGAGAACCCTGCATCTCAGTGTCAGGAATGTTATGGTTTGTGACGTTTCAAACCTCCAAGCCTAAAACATGGAATTTTCATAAACATTTTTTCATACATATTTAGGGAAATACACTGTATTGGTTTTAAGGTTTTCCATGTCTCCGTTAATTTCAGCTTCTCAGTTTTGCAGTTGAAATCTATATTCTTACTGCTTGCCAACTTAGCAGTTTGGTTATTTTGGTCTGTTCATCTTACCAGTTATTTGTTTTTCAATTATTGAGAAGTAATGCTTTTTTAATGTTTTGAAGTATAGTCATTAGATGCATACAGATCTAGAATTATTTTTTCCTATTGCTGAACTGAGCCTTTTATCAATATGTGGATACATTTTCATCTCTTAAGTCTTGCTTTAAAGGCATGATATAGCCCCATGTTAGTTTTGTTAAAGGTATAGTTCCCTTGTCTTATTTTTGTTAAGTATTAGCCTGGTATATACCTTTATTATTTTAACTTCAATATTTCTGTGTCCTCGCATTTTAAGTATGTGTCTTACAAAGAACTTATAGCTAGTAATTTATTGTTTACCTGAAAGGTTTAAGCCATTTATATTGATCATAATCCCTGACATACTTGTATTTTTTTTCCTATTTTTATTTTGTATTTGATGTTTTCCAGTTTCCTTTGTGCCTTTTTTTTTAAGGCATTAGGAATTCATTTCTTATTCAGTTATTTTACTTTTACTAGTTGTCTTGAAGATTGACAGTTCCTTTAATGAAATAGACTACAATAAAACTCCAATTGTTAGCTAAGTTTCATTAACTTTTTAAAAAATTCTTTGATTTTTTTTTTTTTCCTGGTCTTGTGTTGTCCTTTGTGCAGGTTGCTCTTCAATGCCTTCATTTTCTTGATTTGTAGTTTGCTTAGGTCTTGTTTCTGCGTGTGAATCCTTCGGTAAGTTTACCAAAAGTATCGTGTGAGACATTTTCTTCCTTGGCCTGAAAGCTCTGGCCGTTTTCATGGATGAATGAAAAGGTCATCCGGTGCTGGATGTGTCCTCTTTAGAACCAGACAGAATGAGGGTTCCATGTCTTCCAGTTCAGTCCACGGTGCTCTGCAACCAGATTTCTTTAACAGTGGCATAGGGCTTAGAGGGTAAACCTTCCCATTCCATGCAGTGCAATGCAGAGCATGATCTTATCTAGCAAGCAGATCATTTGATACTGTGGGGCCTCTGAAGACATCAGTAAGATGTGTTAGTCTTCTCATCACCAGCAAATACCAACATGGGTTTGTTCCTTCAGGACATTTAGAGACACAAGTTTCTCAGTACCTAATTCAGTTTGTCCAGCACGTGGTAGTCATACATACAACCCTACGAGGTTATTTGGCAGCTTCTTATTCGGGTTAAACATGAATAAAAAATAGCCTGACTTCTTTAAAAAGAATTCCAGTGTTATCTTGTCCTCAGAGGGTCTTATAATATGATTTTTTTCAGAACACTACTTTTTTTTTCAAAATATATATTCATATCCCTAAGCACTGTGTCACTGTTGGATTTGTATTTTCCCCTTTAATTTAATTAAAATACGGCATTTTTAATATTTTTCACTGTTTCAGTTCTGTCTTCCTGAGCAGTCTCTTGGCCATTTCTGTTTGGGGCTTTATGTCTCGATCTAAAGTCCATTGCTGCCACAGCCTTAGTCCAGTCAGTGCATGTACACCACACCGGTGTGTGAGATGCTGCTCTGAAGATTTTTATCCCCTGTATTTAACTTAAAATTCAATATTGTTATCTTTAATGACTTTCTGATGAACATGAAACCTTTAGAATGCTTTGACTCTTTACCACTGTCCCTAATTTTTATTATTTTTGTCTACACTTTTAATCACATGTTGGTGTTTAAAATTTTTCAAATTAAATATATAGCTAGTGTTTTGCATTTACTTACATGTTTAACTTGTTTTGCTTACCATTCTTGATTTTCTTTTTTGAGACAGTCTCACTATGTTGCTCAGGCTGGTCTTGAACTCACTGTGCAGCCCAGGCTGCCTCCTGCCTCAGCCTCCTGAGTGCTGGGATTATAGCGGTGTGCTGCCACACCTTGCATCTTCAATTTTAGTCCATCCTTAGGAAGTAATTTCCCTTTTTTCCTGATTTATTTCCTTAGAAGTTCATGCAGTGAGGATCTGTTGGTCATGGACACATTTCTGAGACTTGAGTTTAAAGTGCATTCTAGCAGAGATGTATGTTTATTGCTGCTAAATGTCTACAGGCACTACCAACCTGAGACACTTTAAATTTTTGACTTGGGGCTTTTCAGACGAGACAGATCATACAATTTAAGCCCCAAACCTGGTTGAAGGCAATATTGTGGTTAAGGATTCTCGGGAAAGGTTTGTTTTCTTTCTTTCCTTTGTGCTCAACCAAGAATGAAATGAGCATGAGCTTAATCATCCTCTCCCTTGTGTAGCACACGAGTATTTTTTTCGACTTTACACAGTGAATACCCTTTTTGGCATTCTAGGTTTGTGTCATGCATGTCATATACTAGTTGTCTGTTGAAGCCTGGGCTTTGGGCAAATGCTAGCCCCTGCATGCTTGTTTATCCCACTAGATTCCTGCTTTCCCATCATTTCTGGCCTTCGAAAAATTGCCTCACTTTCCTGAGCTCAGAAGCAAGTTTTGAGGGGTGGGGCAGACTTGATCTAGCAATTTTAGATATGCTATCTGAATATCAAATCTGCAGTAGTGTTATGAGCTTTGAGCAATAAAATGAACTGTCTTGAATTACACAGTTTTACAAATTTTACTCAGTTCCTAAAGAATTGGGTTACTAAATCTATTCAGTGAAATAAATGTCCACCTGTTTGTTCTGAGGCACGGGGGAGTTGAACCCAGGGCCTGTGCATAGCACTAGTTTACTGCTCTATTTTTTTTATTTTGAGATAGGCTCACTAAGTTACCCAGACTGGACTTGAACTTGTGGTCCTCCTGTTCAGCTTGTCAGAGTGCTAGCATTATAGGAGTGTGCTGCCATGCCCAGCTAGACAAAAAGAAGCACATAACAACATATTTTTTATCATATTTTAAGAATATTCCAAGTAATAATGAAATACTACTTAACACTTCATGGTTGTCATTGTTAGAACAATTTTCCTGATGTCTCTTGGGGCATAAATAGATTTTATTTTATTCATGAATTTGGAGTTAGAAATATCAAGGTTGTGATAATTATGTGCCCTTTTCAGCCTTTAGAGACAGTTCTTTCAGCAGCTTTAAAGTGAAAGTAAAATGTAACCTCTTTCACCAGCTGCCTAATCTGCCATGTTATTATTACTGCTTTGAACCTTTTTAATAAACCACATGAAATTTTGCCCATGTCAATATAAAATCAGTTATTTTCTTAATAAGTCAGTACATAAGGGATGTCCTTTCTCTTCCTCCCTGTGTATGTTAGTAATACTGAATAGAACTTCGTTTTGGAAAATTGGTGTGGGTGTATGACGTATCTTTTTCATTTTCAGTTCTGTTACCCTCCTTTCCTTTTCCTCCTGGTTCCCTTCCTCATCTCTGAAAGTCTACCTTCTAAGTTTCCTGTCATCTTTATTTTATTTATTTGGCTTCTCATATAAGATAAAAAATGTGATACTTAACTTTCTGAGTTGGTTTATCTCCATTAACATGATGGTCTGCAGCTCCATCCATTTTCCTGCAAATAATAATATGTTTTAAATGTTTATGACAATAACATTCTAACATATATATACATGTATGTATGATGTGTGTGTGTGTATATATGTGTGTGTGTGTGTGTATATATATATATGTATGTATGTATATATATATATATATATATATATAAACTTTTTTTTATCCACTCATCCTTTGATAGGTATCCAGGTTATTTCCACAGCTTAGCTACTTGGAATTGTGCTGCCATCGACATGGGTATGCATGTATCACTGACTATAGTATGCTGTCTTTACTTCTTTGGGGATATTCCCAGGAGTTGGAATAGTTTAATTAAATGGCAGCTCCACTTTTAGTTTTTGAGGAACCTCCATACTGAGTTCCATAGTGATTGTACTAGTGTTTACATTGCCACCGGCAGTGTAGGAGAGACCCTTCCCCCACCCTTGCCCAGTGTTCATTGTTTTCTCTGTTCTTGATGATAGCAGTTCTGACTAGAGTGAGAAGAAATTTCAGAGTGTTTTTAATTTGCATTCCCCTAGTGAATTCTGAACATTTTTCAAAAGATGCTGAACATTTTTTCTTATATGTATTGGACATTTGTACTTCTTTTGAGAAATGTCTATTCGGTTCATTTTCCTGTCTTTTAGATTGTTTGGTTTGGAGGTTGTGCTGTTGGAGTTCAGGAGGTCATGCCTGTGCCTGTGGCTTTAAGTGTTTCGTCTGTGTTTCTTCCAGCAGTTTCAGAGTTTCTAGTTTTATACCTAGTCGTTGATCTGTTTCAATTTGATTTTAGTACAGAGTGAGAGGAATCTAATTTGAATCTTCTGTATGTCTGTGTCCAGTTTTCTCTGAACCATTTGGTAGAAGGCTGTATTTTCTCTAGTGTATGATTTTGGGCCCCTTTGTCAAAACTCAGCTTGCTGTAGGTGCATGGACTTGTTTCTGTGTCTTCTGATTATCCTGTTGGTGTGCATATCTGTCTGTTATGATGGCTTTGTAGTATAACTTGAAATAGAGCATTGTGATGCCTCCGGTATTTTGCTCAGGATTGCTTTAGCTATTCTGATTCCATATGGATTTCAAGATTTTTGTTGTTGTTGTTCCATGAAGGATGTTGTTGATATTTTAACAGAGGTCACACTGAAGCTGTGTAGATTGCTTCTTGTGGTAATATGGTCATTTTTAGTCCAGCCAACCTATCAACAAGGAATGTCTTTATTTTCTAATGTCATCCTCAGTTTCATTTTTTAGTTTCTGTAATGTTCATTGTAGATGACTTTCATCTCCTTGATTAGGTTGATTCGTAGGTATTTATTTTTGTTAAAGCTACTGTGAATGAAATTTTTCCGGTATGTGTTTCATTGGGTTCACTAGCAGTAGTGGCAAACCTGTGGCATGCGTGCTGCAGCAGGCTGTTTGCATCATTGAAAGCTCTAAAAGGTTCACCATCACAGGTGTAGGGGAACACTACTGAATTTTGTGTATTGATTTTGTATCCTTTGGCTTTGTTAAATGTGCTGATCACATCCAAAAGTCTTCTGAGGGAGTTGTTTTGGAGTCTTTTATGTAAAGAATCATACTGTCTGCACATAGATTGACTTCTCCCTTTCCTATTTGCATCATTTTTATTACTTTTTGTTGCCTAATTCCTTTGACTACAGTTTCAAGTACTATATTGAATAGAAGTGGTAAGAGCACATGCTCTTGTCTCATTCCTGATTAGAGAACAGTGCTTTCAGTTTTTCCTATTCAGTATGATAATTGGCTGTGGGTTTGCCATACATGGCTCTCATCAATTTGAAGAAAGATCCTTTTATACCTACTTTCCTCAGGGTTTCTTTTTTTATCACAAAGGAGTCTTGAATTTTATTGAGTGTTTTTCTGCATCTACTGAGGTATATCCCCAGCCCTTTTTTCTATTTTTTATTTTGAGAATTTCACTAATTTGTAGAGTTGCCCAGACTGGGCTCAAACTTGTATGCTTCAAATTTCTTGCCTCAGCCACCAAGAGTGTTAGGATTACAGGTTGCATCTGTGTTCATCAAGAATATGAGTCTGCAGTTTTCTTTTTTCGTTAAATCTTTAAACATATTTGGTGTCAGGGTAATGCTAGCTTCATAGAATGAATGTGGAAGTGTCCCTTATTTTTAATTACATGAAGAAGTTTGAGGAGCCTTGGTGTTAGTTCTTCTCTAAACTTCTGGTAAAATTCAGAAGTAAATCCATTGGTCCTGGGCTTTTCTTATGTGCTAGGTTTTTATTACTCTATTAGTCTCATTACTTACTAACAATCTCTTTAGATATTTTATTTCTTCTTGGTTCAATTTTGTTAGAACATATATGTCTAGGAATTTATTTCCTCTAGAGTCTCTTTATTCATTACAGTATAAGTTTTCAAAATAATTTCTAATCCTCTGGATTTTGGTGGTATCTGTTGTAATTTTACCTTTCACATCTTGTTATCTTTATTTTTTGAAAAATTTTATATTTGACAAGCTATAGTTTTTTGCTTAGGGAAAATACATTCCATCTTAAAGCAAACAGGAATAGTTTAGAGTCTTTTTCTTTCATATATTCATGGTCCTCTGGGCCTGGATACCAAATACTTAATGGAGTAGCTTAATTGGGGAAGCATCATATTATATGCTTCCCCACCCCAGTTGGTGAGTGCTGCATGTGCCTGTTTGGACTTCTACATACTTGATTAGAAGTATTTTCAAGTGTACTTAGTACAGCACATACTTACACTGATAGTAAACTGTTCACAGTTTGTAAAAGAAGTAAATGACCTATTACTCTGTCTTCATCATTGTAGGGTAACAGTGAGCAGCCAGTCCCAACTAGCAAGATTGGACTGGGCAGGAGAGAGTATCAGAGCTTACAACATCGCCATCATTCTCAGCGCTCTAAGTGCCGTCCACCAAAGGGCATGTACCTGACCCAGGAAGATGTGGTTGCAGTTTCTTGTAGTCCCAATGCAGCCAACACCATCCTGAGGCAACTGGACATGGAACTGATCTCACTAAAACGCCAGGTATTTTTTAATTTAATTAAATTATAATTAAATAATAAATAATTAGTTAATTAATAAATTATAATTAAAATTCTTTAATTTAATGATTCTGACCATTTTTGCTTGCTCACTTCCACATAGGAGAGGCTCTGTTGTTCACAGGTTTTTCTCAGCCATCCAAATGAATCCCACTAATTGAGTTCTATAGTCTTGGCCAAACTGTGTAGCCTTGGTAAGCTTCAGCTCCCTGTCTGGAATAGCGGGGAACAATCAAACCTCTCTTATGTACTGTTGGGAACTATTTGCAGTGACACATGTACATTATTCAAGTGTTTGGCACATCTTAAATGCTCAGTAAGAACTGTTGTCTTCATCATCAGTAGTAGCAGCTATAGTCTTGAGAGAATATCATCATGATCAAGTGGTGGCTAAGAATCAGGACCTAGAGTCTATGAACCTTTAAATTCTGATTTAGGCTACACTGTCTCTACCTGTGTAACCTAAGAGCGCTATTTAACTTCTCAACCTCAGTTGCCTGGAAATGAGAATTAAAATATGGTTGTAGTAATCCAAGCTGCTCAGAAGGCAGAGGCAGGATGACCCTAAATTTGAGACCTTAGCAAAGAAACCCTGTTTCAAAATAAAAAAAATTAAAAGGGCTGGGAATATAGCTCAGTGGTGGAGCACTTGCCTAGCACGCTTGAGTCTCTGAGTTCAAAATAAACTGCAGAAAAGAAAATAAGGTGGTCAGAAGGAATTCAGTTAGATAATATATAATAAGTACTTAAAGCAGGGCCTGATACAAGTTCTCTGTGAATGGTTGTCAGATCTCTGCCTTTCTTGATCTTCTTTTCCTGTGTTTGTTTGCTCTGTCGTTTTCCTTCCTCTCTTAGATCTGGGTACTCTCTGAAATCAACCAGCCCTACACTACATGCCCTTAACTTTTGAACCTGTTTTTTCAAGCTGTGACTTTTCTTCCAAGATTCACAGCTATAGTTCCAGCTGCCTGCTAGATCTTTCTCCAGAAGATTTTTTTGCTTCTTTCCTTTCTGTTGAAACATCAGAATCATCTCGTTCATCCTTGCCATTATCCCTCCTCTAGCATATGTAAACCCAGGTCGTCATCAGTTTATAGGATTTATCTCTGAAATGGCCTTTAAATTTTTATTCATTTGCTTGGTTTGGGTTTGCATGTTTGTTTTTGTTTTTTGAGACAGGGTCTGCCTGTGTAGTCCAGATCAGCCTTAAACTTGCCATGTGGCTCAGTGTAGGCTCAGTTGAGATCATCCTGCCTCAGCCTCCACAGTGCTGAGATTGCAGGCTGGTGCCACCATGTTTGGGCTGACTCCCCTCATTTTGACGCTGTTACTGCTAGCCTTGTTTCAGGCCTTCCCTCCTCTTGTCTGACAGTAACCATCTTGCTTACTCTTTCTGTCTGCTTGTCCTTAGCTCCAGGTGACACGGTTTCCAGGGCTGACATTTAAAATGTTGGCCTGATGAAGTCCACGCCGCTAGCTGCCCACCTTGAGGACATAGACAGGGTTTGTAAAGGTGATGTCAAGGATTTTGAAATTCAGCCTGAATTAGGAAATGGCTGAAGAACTTTAAAACAGCTGGGCTATGGTCATACCATATTTATATTTTCTAGCTGTGTACCTTTTCCTTTTGTGATGCATCCCAAATTTATCACTTTGTATTTAGAACACATGATCTTTAGAAAAGCAGATCAGATTTCCCTATCCCTTGGCCCTGATTGTTCACCCAAACTGGTCTTCTGTTTCTCTCACCTTCCATAGCAAACCTCCTATATGAATACCTGTATCAGCTTCTTCTGCTTTCTTGCCACCACTTATTCCCTACATCTTTACAGTCTGGGTCTGCCCATACCCTCTTCCTGTTCTGACACTGAAGAAGCCTGTCCTGAGATAATCTGTGACTGAACAGAGTGGTGCACACCCATAACCCCAGCACTCCAGGAAGCGGAGGCAGGAAGATGGCAAGTTTAAGGCCAGCCTGGGCAAATTAACAAGACACTGTCCAAAAAAAAAAAAAAAAATCATCTGTGAATGAATCGCCAGGTCTCATGTCTAATGTTTGCCACTGCCAGCCACTTCTAGCTTCTTGAAATTCTTTTCTCTGGGCTTTTATGACCCTACCTTCTCTTTAGATATATGTATTGTAGGGGATTATCTTGGTCTATAGTCAGACTATGAATGTCTGCAAAAGACTCCGGTCTTCTAGAGTACAACACTCTGCCAGGCATGATAGTGCACACCTGTAATTCCAGCACTCGGGAGGCTGAGGCAGGAGAATCACTGAGAGTTTGAGGCCAGCCTGGGCTACAAAGTGAGCTCAAGGCCAGCCTGAACTGCATAGTGAGAACCCCATCTCTAAAAAGACCAAAAGAAAACCAACACAACACTCTTTTCTAGAAAACCTGTATTATTTTGAAAGTTATCAAACAAAACAAAGGAACAAAATGTCCTAAGTCACTTGTATTCACACTTCACCCTCAATACTACAACCACACATAACAGACTGCTTTTTCTGGCTTTTAAAGAGAACTCCATTTTAAGCTTTAATCTTTTCCCTGGTTGTTCTTTTGACAGTGTCACATAGTAAAGGTTTACCTCTGTAGGTTTATCTCAGACACACGGACACATACACTGTGTCCAGGCTGATGCTCCTGCTCCCCCTTGCTTTCTGACTTCCCCGTCTCAGTGAGTAGTGCTGCATACACTCATCTGCTCAGCTGGCCAGTCATCCTGGAATCCTCCTCATCCTGCACAGTGAGGGAGAGCTTAGTTTTGTTTCAGACTTTTTCTTCAGTCCATCTATATGTACCACCATCCTTTCATTCCTACTGTTTTATGAAAGTTTTCTTAATTATTTAGTATTTCTCACCTGGACTGTTAAATTAATCTATTGTCTTCATTCCATTCTGTTCTCCATACTGCTGGAAATAGCTTTTTTATAGTGAAATGTCATGTAGTTCTTTGCTTAGGATACTTCGTTTCTTTCAGTCATTTGGTAGAATCCAAATTCTTTGGTCTCACCCAGCCTAACTTCTTGCCCAGGCCGCTGGGTGTGGCTCTACCCTTGAATGCTTTTCTTCTTAGAGCGCCTTCCGTCTCCACAGCCTGTGACCTGCATGAGCTCTTCCTGGTTGGGGATCAGCTTCTCTAGAATGTCCTCCCTGGATCTCCCTAGCACCTACCCAGCCACACATATACAGGCAAATTTACTGTTTTATTCATTCTCGCTCTCCCTCTTCCCACCCACCTGACAATGTTAGATGTTTTAGCATTTATCATATTTTTTTGTTCATTTCTCTTCCCTTTATTCTGTGAGATCCTTAAAAGACTTTACATTTTATATCTGTATGTGTATTGGACATGGCCAGCTTACCGTAGACCATCCAGTGTTTATACATTTTAGCTGTCTTGTGAAGATCTCACACATTCACAAATTACTTTAGAAATATTCGGTGGGAAGTGTCCAGGAAGAAAAAAATAATCTTCACCTTTAATGTTCTAAATGGAAATGACAGTAATGCTTGTAGAGTAATAGTGTAAATGCAGATATAGTGTAATTTAAATGCAGATTGTACCTTGTACATTTTGTGGCTTTGGAAAGTCTTTACTGTCTTACAGTCTTAATCTGTAAAGTGGTTATAATAGAAGTACAGTCAGTTCTGCTGTAACTTGTTATAAAAACAAAATTTATTCTATTGCAGTTAATATACCAGGTATCAATTACAGCATAGTGTGAGTTTTGTGTTATTTAAGTATGATCTGGTCAGTGAAAAACTGTACATAATTCAGGTGTGTACTGGCTACCTCAGTTCACTGTGTTATAAACCACACACATCCGATCTTAAAACCTTGATGTCATTTAAAATAACCATATTACCCCTTTACAAAAACTGACAAGCTGCAGCCCTTTTGATGCTCACTTCTCGTACCCAGCTTTCAGATCTTTTTCAAGGTAAAGTAACATCTAGTAGCATTTATGGGTTTGTTTCCCTTCCTTCCCTCCCTTTTCCCTCTTCCCTGCCTTCCCTCCTTAATTCCCTCCCTCCCGTCTTTCTTCACACCCTCCCTTTCTTCCCTGGAGATTAAATCCAGGGCCTTACACATACTGGGAAAATGCTGTACCTCTGAGCTATATCCCAGCCCACATTTTTTTTATTTTCTCAACCATTTATAATGTACAAAACTCTTCTCTCATTTTTCTTAGATTTCTCTCTTTTCTTATTTGTCATTGATGAAGTTTTTGAGTGCTGTATCCCAGCCTACTTTTCCCGATAAAACCTGTGGTTTTTATTGTGCATTTTGCATAGTACAATGCCTTTTTAAGAATGTATATGTTAAAGCAGAGCTGATTTTACTTACCTCACAGGTGGTTGTGAGAATCATTGTGCTTTATTATGTATAAACTACAAAGAATGAGATTTTATGCATAATAGATACCTAATAAATATTAACCACTATCATTCTTCTTATAAGAATAAATGTTATTTGGTTGAAACATTATGGTAGTGAGAAATGTGAGTGGAATTTAACTGGTATCAGTGTTAATTGACTTGGTTATAAAAGAAAATTCAGCACTCAGGAGGCTGAGGATCATTGTGAGTTCAAGGCCAGCCTGGGCTACGTAGTGAGACCCTGACTACGAAAACAAAAACAAACAAACAAAATGGTAAAATACATTTTAAAACAGATTTATGGTATTCAAAGTTACTAAAAGTCTTAATTCAAACTCTTAAATGTGTAAATTAGTTGCTATGTGGTATTTGTTGAATTGGGTGGTCTGTAACACCCTAGGTGTGATAAATATGTCTATTCTTCTGAAATAAAATTTAAGAGGTTTGGTGTGTATCCTTTTGTTTTACTTGAATGCTCAAAAATTTACCTGTTACATTACCTGATTCATGTTTTGGCTTATTTTATTGAAGGTTCAGAATGCTAAGCAAGTAAACAGTGCACTTAAACAGAAAATGGAAGGTGGGATTGAAGAGTTCAAACCTCCTGAGGTATGATGCTGAAAAGTAAATGCAGTTACACAGAGTGAAACCTTGTTCACTGGGTTCGCCATTGTTCAAGTGCCATTGGTCACGTGTATTGTTACTATTGTAAAGGTTTCTCAGTGTTAATAATTTGTTAGATATCTCTTCTCTTTTAGTCTGTAGATATTTTGAGATGTGGCTAATCTGTTTGTACCTGTTAAATTATTGCTTCCTGCCTTTATAGATTTTTATTAAGCAAAGCACTTAGTGAAATAACTATAGGAGCAGGCACAGCGTGTAGGCAACAAAGCAGGGTGAGGAGCCGTGCATTCTGGGTCTGCAGCGCAGTTTCCTCAAAGCCCTCTTCTGCCTGTGTGAATCCATGACACAAGCAAAGGAGTTCATTTCAGCGCATTTTTATTATCATTTAAGATATTTGTCTGTTGGCTCAGATTTTCAATTAGGATTTTAGTGTGTGAGCTTATATTCTTGTACTTATATCCCTGAAAATATAAAAATCTAAAAACAAGATATAGATTGACCCTTTTCTCAAACCAAGACCTAACGATGTAGTCATCAAAAGTACTTAAAGCTGTCTCGTTCCAATCACATTTTCACAGAAGTTTCTACTATAAAATCTTTTCTCTTTTTTAAGACTCCTGTGTAATTCTTCACACCTTGGATTTGCCTTTCTTTGTATATGATAACGTTACTTCATTCCCTGCCTATAGGGATTCCCTCCCTGTAGGGATTCCCTCCCTGTAGGGATTCCCTCCCTCTAGGGATTCCCTCCCTGTAGGGATTCCCTCCCTGTAGGGATTCCCTCCCTCTAGGGATTCCCTCCCTCTAGGGATTCCCTCCCTCTAGGGATTCCCTCCCTCTAGGGATTCCCT
>NW_004955489.1:995567-1034859 GCF_000276665.1 Chinchilla lanigera | reverse complement strand
TAGGGATTCCCTCCCTCTAGGGATTCCCTCCCTCTAGGGATTCCCTCCCTCTAGGGATTCCCTCCCTCTAGGGATTCCCTAATTGGAATTTTTTCCCCCTCTAAATCACAGACTGACTGAAATATGTGTGAGGATCTTGGGAGTGTCCAAGGGTAGCACTTCAGAAATAATGTATTCTATGCTGTCTAATCACTCATCCCTTTGAGAACGGAAGACTTGCACGAGGAAGCTTTTGTTTGTTTTGAATGGTCTCTTTTAAGAAGATTAGGTTATGGAAAAGTGCAGAGATCAATAAGCTCATGGCAAGCCCACTGGTAACCTGACAATTCTGTCGAGTGGCATGTATTTATTTAGGATCAGTGCAATACAAGAGATAATACTTTATTTTGCTATATTGCAACAAAAATTATTTTAAATTTTGTATTGAAATTATTTTAATTTTGTATTTGCACATTTAAATATATAATGCAAAAAATGTGAAATGTCTATAATTCATAATTTAAACATTAAATAAAATACAGCAGATACTAAGAACCTCTGAATACTAGGAAGAACTTTATGCTAATAAGTGTGAAAATTTAAATAAAATATACCGTTTCCTAGGAAAATTTCTTAGCCAAAATTCCCTGAAAAAGAATAAACAATAATTTATAATCACTAAATGAAATGAAAGAATAATTAACATTTTTCTTTCACAATAAAACACCAGGCTCAGATAATTTTATGGAAAAGGTCTATCACGTTTTCAAGGAATAGTCTAATCACAAATTTTTCATGAAATCGTAGAACAGTGTAATTTACTAGTATTATCTAAAGATAAAAAATTGCAGTAGCATTGTATCTTACTTTTATGCTACCTCTTTGCTCTTTACATAAATCCATACTAATAGGTAAAGCAGGTGCTATTATTTTACATGAGGAAAATGACATTCAGAAAGGTTATCTTAGACAAAGTCACACAAGTAGTAAACAGGTGGAACTCTGGCTGTATTTCAGATTTTTAGAATCGTTAGTTCTAAATTAGGGTATATTATGCTGCCATCTACTTTTGGAAGTTCTTGTAGAATAGCAAAATTGTGTATTCTCACATTTTAATGGAGTAATTGGGTTATTTATTCTGTCTTTTGACTTGTTATAAAAATAATGATCAAAAAGAAAAGTCACCAAAATCTTGACACTGTCATGCATTGAAGTTTGAATATTACTTTAGGATTACTCATTGATCTCATGACTTAGGGAAAAAATTATTTATATACACGTTTTATCATCTAGAAAGTCCCCAGGGTATATTTAGATTTATCATATAATTCCTCTTGTTTTTAGGATGGCAATTTAAATATATATTTCAAAGTACTTGATTTATAATCACAGTAATGACCTTGAAAAGTCATGTAATCTATTCTTTTACCTTTAGGTTAGACTTCACTAAAGAATGTTAATAATCTTTAAAATAATTACAGTAGGTCATTTTTTGGAAGTACCTCACAGTTACTAATGTGCATCACTTACTAAATTTGTTTTATTATTTTCACTTAAGGAAACACTTATTGGAAAATGTTCATTCAGTTGCACAAGTATGGGATTTTTTTGTTGTTTTGGTTTTTTTTTTTTGTTTTTTGAGACAGGGTCTTGCTATATAGTTCAGGTTGGCTTTAAACTCTCTATGTAGCCCAGGCTGGCCTCGAACCTGCTGTGGCAGTCCTTCTGCCTCAGCCTCATGAATGCTGGGATTACAGGCATGCGCCAGTATGCCTGGCCCACAAGTGTTTATTGATCGCCTGTTTCCTGTGAGGCAGTGTTAGGCACTGTAGGAAGTGTGCATGGGGAAGGGAGAACACATAGAGATGAAGACAAGATGAGGTGATTTTGCCACCCACTTTTAAAGAAAAGGCTTACAGTCTGGATATTAGAAGACAAACTGCCATAAGTTATATGGTAGATTCATAAGCCAAATGCTACAGGGAACAGTGGGGCATTATTCATTCGGGTAGGATAATGAAGGATGTCTTCCTAGAGTGGGGAAATGTTTCAACTGAGCTTTGAAGGATAACGTAAGAGTTTCACATGCACTAAGCACAGAGGAGGGCATTCCAGGCAGAAAATAATGTAAGCATTGAGGTCATGTTGAATAGTATATTCCAAATATAAATCTAATGGAGGAAATTAAAAATACTCTTTAACAAACCAAGCAACAAGTATTCCCTGAGCATTTACTGTGCATTCATTGCGCCAATTGCTATTAAGGATTCAGTGGAAGTATAAAACACCGTTTTTTCAAGAACTGTCTTGTCACCTGGACTTGGTGGCACATGGCACATGCCTGTACTATCAGTACAATGGGAAGTCAAGACAAGAGGGTCACAATTTTGAGCCTAATCCAGGCAGTTTGGCAACTTGGAGAGATAGGGTGGGGGACTACTCCATGCAATGGAGGTGGATACTAGGATCCATCTCCAGCGTTGCAAGGTAGATTTGGGAGAGGAGAGAATATTACATTGCTTAGGAAGGCAGACTTGCTGCAGAGGAGAAATGGATAGGCTGAGAGAGCAACGTTCACAAGATTGCAGAGGTGCTGCTTTGTGACAGACAAGTGGGCAGAGGCCTTGTGAAAGCTGGAGAGATGTGTGACTGCTAAGTCAAATGAGGAACCCTGAGGTTTCTTCCGTAGAGGAAGGATGTAATTTGAAATGTTAATGGTAGGCAAATTATCCTGGCAATGTTGTGTGTATTAGAATAGGGAAACTTAATGACTGCTAAAATACTAAGCATGAAATAATGGAAGGGAGTATAAATAGGGCTGGGTTCTAGTAGTGATGGAAACAGGTGAGAAATCTAAAAAAACATTCAAAGCAGGAAGTGAATGTGCCTTAAGAGTATGTGAGCATGGTGGGGTAGAGGTGGTATATTTTCTTATACTTCAATTTGTTTTGGATGGCAATAAGTAGGTGGAGCAAGGAGATGAATAAATCCAGGAAGTGAGAATAATTATAACTGCAAAAGGAGTGCTTTTGAAGCTAGAAATTTCCTCTCTATAAGTGTTTTTGTGCAAGACATTGTTGGGTAGAACTTTCAGCACTGGATAGGTTTAATGTTGTAACCTTTTCCAGCACTTTTGACTCAGAGATAGTAGGCATCTACTGACAAAAGTAGAAATATGTGAGGTCAAATGGATTTAACAGAAAAAAAATGTGGTAAAAATGCTGAATTCACCAAGGATGTCTCCGATTGTTCTAGAGGGCTGTATATTATTATTATATTGGATTGTTTCATTGTATGTTACACATTTTAAACAGCAGCAATTCAGACCAGGGTTTGCTATAGAGAAGAATATTTTTTGTGTACCACCTAGCAAAGTAGAACTACCACATAGTTTTGGATTCCTAGATATATTTTAGTCATCCTTTCTTTACATGAAATCTCCACCAAATTTTCTTGTGCTTAAAAGAGAATATAAAAACCAGTAACAAAACAAGAATAGTAAAATTCTGACCTAAATCTTCTTCATCCTTCTCCCTCTTCTGCTGCTTGTTTTGTTACAGTAGTCTCATCCTGTAGAGCTTTGCTCTTCTCTCCTGCATTTTCCCATCAAAGCTGCTGCTTAAAGGTTAGCATTGTCACTGAAGGCCAAATTCTGCAACTCCTGATTCCCCTTTTTCTGAGCCCTCATTTCAGATGACTGCTTCTCTTTTTTTTTTCTTTCTTTAACTTTTGAGAGGTTTGGGTCTCTTTTAATCAGTTTTAGCTTCTACATGTGCCCTGTGTATTTCTTTGAGCTGAGTGAAATTCTAGTTTTTAAATTTTTTAAAACATTTTTTGTACAGCACTGCCCTAAATTCAAGTCAACAGCTTCATGTGGAGTTGAACTAAAAAAATCCGTTCCAGTGCCAGAAGACTTGGTCGTGTGGATGTTTGAGACAACTCTGTGCCTATCCTTGGCCACCTTTGTAAGGACATTTCAAGAGATTGTGAAACAGAAAACATACAACTTTTAAAAAGACTTTGTAGGCCTATATTGGAACCTTATGTCTGAGTAAGGTTTCGGCCCATTATTTTTCCTTGTAAAAATTTCCCAGATTCTTCAAAAATGTATTTGAATAAGTGAATCTCTCTTAGCTTCACATAAACTGCACTGTACCTGAACATTCAAACACTTCATCCTCTCTGCCCTATGTTAGTCTTAGCCTCTTCTTCCCACACCTCTCAATCAGTGCTTATTAACTCCCTGGGATCTTAGCAGTGCCACCCTTCTCCCTGCTGTCTGGCTTCAAAGTCTTATTTTGCTATGCCAGTTTCATGCACACACGCTCTCACCCCCCAATAACAAGAGCAACCTTTCGCTGGTTAAATTTAGTGTGAGCTTATCAACCTTAGTTTTTACTCTCTTTCCTTTCACTGTGAGTTGGTTTGTTTTGGTTTAGTTTTTATTTTTGGTACCAGGAATCAAACTGAAGACCTTGTGCACTTGCTGAACAGACACTGAGCTGTATCCTCAGCCCTTGACCATGGGTCTTATCCTACTTTAAGCACCAGCAACCTTCCAGGCTTATTTGACACCTTTTCCTGACATACATCCTGCTATTCCTTATACATAGGATACCTTTTCTTTGCCTTCCAGAAACTTCTGTTCTAAAATCCTTCACAATCTCCAGCGCTTCCAGTTTTCCCTTGTTCTCCCCTACACACACTAATCACTGTGACTTTTTCTCCCATCTTTGCATTCCCCATTATATTCTGCACTTTTAATTTTTATAAATTGTTTCTTGTGTTTATCTAATCTGATGTTTTCATAAGTTTTACGAAGTGTAGATGAAAGCAATTTTTAATGGTTACATTATTTCTCTTTAGTTTGTTCTTTATGCTGTTTTTCCCTCTAGTTTCTGCCTTGGAGATTGGCTCAGGCACTGCTAGATGTTTTCTTACATATATTCTGAATATATCCTCCTACTTTGGTATATTCAGTCTTCACAGCAGCTTGTATTATATGTATAGCATCTAAATTCTCATTAGTCTAAGGAATATGTGGAAAAGCAAAAGTTGCCCAAAACAACACTCTCCCCTCTTGAGTTTGGCTGTGACCTGTCCCATCCATCTCATCAGCACCCTTGTCTGTCACTCTCATTAACAGTGTGAATGCAACACAAACCAAAACAACATTGCAAACTTTTCAAAGATGAAAACCTTTATGAAATGTGTTAAAGTGCAAGAAAATCACTTCAGCCACCCACAAAGTTGCTAACATATGAATATCCAGAAAATTAACAGTTGAAGAATAAAGGATGACTCAGACAGGCACTTCCAAAAAAGAATAATTTCAGTAATGAAGAATTAAGAAAGGCATTAATTATTGAAATCCTAAATGTAACCCATTTTGTGAATTTCAAAGCCAAAAGTAAAGCATCTTTTAAAAGCATATTAATTAAATTAGGTATTTTTAATAATGAACCATTTCTGTAAGCTTTATTTTCATGTATCAGATTGAGTTACAATCAACACTTTTTGTCATGATTTACTGTGAAATACTTAGACCTGTCGTAAAAAGGTTCCAGTACCAATTAACAGTAGACAGCAAGGACAGACACACATGCCCACATGCGCACACACAGACACACACACAAGCACACACTGGGGCTCTAACCAGGGCCTTTATGCTGAACTACCTCCTCAGGTTTTTTTTATTTTTGAGACATGCTCTTGATAAGTTGCCCAGGCTAGGCTCAAGTTTGGGATCCTCTTGCCTCAGTCCCTGAGATGACAGCAGTTTGAGGACTTCTTTTAAATACTTTTCATGACCAGGGTAGCATCAGGTTACCTACGGATATGTAATCAATAGCTCCTACTTTATTTTTGTTAATCTCCTTTTTAGGAGTATCACTTTTTTCTTTTCATTTGTTTTCATTTTTTAAGCTTTGGTTTACAGCTTTATTATTCCTTCCATATGTGTCTCAGGGTTTTTTAATCCCTTCTGTTTCACTTTTTGTTTTTACTGTTAGGTATCCTTATTACTGTCTGACCTGCCTCGTCCATGTTTAATCTCTGAAAGTCAGTCATTACTTTTCTAGGTTTTTCCTTCTTACTCTAGGCCTTATTTTTCTTTTTCCTTTTCTCAATACTTTTCTCTTTCTCCTCTAAGAAGTTTTGTCTTTTAGCTTTGAATTTCTGTTTCACTCTTCCTTCTAAATTTTACCTCTGTACTGTGCACTGTAGAAGCTGTTGCCACTGAGAGTGTGTGTAGGGTGGGAACTAAGCAGCCCTTTCTGGAGGAAACCACCTTCCTGTTTGCTCCACAAAACAGGTGTCACCGCAAGTCCCCTTGTTTCCGCAGTTCCTCCTGCAGTCTCTGCAAGCTGCTGTATTTCTGTTCCTCCATCTCTGGCCATAGCAGCTTGCTTTACTATCAGTGGATGTAAACTAATGAATCTGCTTAAGTGTTTTATATTGTAATACTACCATAATAAAAATCCTAAATTTATGAAGGTTTGTTTTTTGTTTTTTGTACTGGGAATTGAACTCAGGACCTTGTGCTTGCAGACAGACACTTGTGCCACTGAGCTATATCCCCAGCCCTTTAAATTTATAAGTTTTGACCCCCACAAAATTGGGAAGAATATTGGGAGGTCTTGGGAGAAAAAAACATCCATTATTGTCTATTATCAGTGGGTTACTTTCTGCTTTAAAGAAATGTTTTAGGACTCAGGTCAATTCTATGCTCTTTGCTAATTTGTAACAGTTTTAGGGTGAGAAAGGATAAGTTTAAATGTGAACAGAAGAAATGTTGGAGTCATAGACCCTAAGAATAAAGTCTTTTAAATGTTACAACTAAACTAAAAGTAATATCTGTACTGTGTGATAGGAACATTATAATCAGAAAATGGGTGACTACTGTAGTAGGTTTTCTCAACTTTTAATATCTCAGATTTAAAGCATAAATGTTCATTCTCCCAAATTGATAATTTCCCTTTCATTACCTTCCTGTGTAGGAAAGACGTAACTCTGAATATATATTTTTAATCCTTCTAAAAATGAAATCTTCTTAAATCTTTTAGTAAACTAATGTCTGTGATTTGGTTAAAAGTTTTTTAAAAATAAGCACTTTGAAAAAATGTCTGTCTTCATATCCTCATTAGGAAACTTCTCTTTAATTTTGTAGTCAAATCAGAAAATTAATGCCCGTTGGACCACAGAGGAGCAGCTTCTAGCAGTGCAAGGTATATTAAAGATAAGCAGTTACTGTTGTTCATAATTATTTTACTTGTCATGAAAGGTGACTACCATAGTTCTTCCTGCCCTTTCTTCAGAAGTGGATCGAGAAAGGGGTCTTGTGTTCACCACTCAGACCCGGTGACCAGGAGTTCTGTGTTGTGTTTGTGGGTATGACACACTGAGTCTGTGCATTTTGGGTCCAGAACTGACCGATGCCTCCCAGCACGAAGTAATTGGTGTAAGACAGGTGTGACCAACCCTGCTGCAGTGCTCTGGCCATTGGACTCTTTCTTAACTGTGTCACTCAGTGGTGACTCATAATGAAGAACAGAAAATGACATATAGTATGTTTTTTGTTTTTCTGATTACTCTGTGTAATAGTGTTTCTCTATTTTTTTAAGTGTCAGGTACTGAAAATATTAACAAATTTGCTTACCTTTCAGTGTATCATGCCTTAAGAGAAGTACCTCTAACTTTTTATATTATTTAAAAGAGACAACAAAAATACACATACAAAATTTTAATGCATTATTTATAAGAATACATTGTTGAGCTGTATGGCAAAAGATTTTATCTTATGAGAATACTCATGGGCAAATTGGAAGTACAAAGTTGGATTTTCTCATGTTTGAATTACTTTAGGTCAAATGTATATTTTGATTGAGTACTATGGATTTTTCTTTCCTCTTCAGGATAAACTGTTTACAGCAATGATTGTGTAATTTAAAGTGTGTCCACATTTTATTTCTTCTTGGGTGAATCCTCTTTGCATTGAGTACTTAGAGGTTTGTGTCTATGTTAACTGCTATGAGAGAGGGACCCCAGTGAAGCATACAAGCACACCTTTTAAAATCTTTACAAATACTCATCAAAGAATATATTTTATATATTCCACCCAAGCAACATTCAGAGAAGAGAATAATACAATTAAAGATTGACTCATACATGATTCTAGAGTTCAGAGGGAGTAAGAATTAGCCAGTCAACATGATTTGAAAATGTCAGAGGATGGTATCAGTAGGATGTCTGCCTTCCATTTGGCCATCCAGCCTGACAGCCTTTTTGTAGAGAAGAACTGGGGGGTCCTATGAAGGCTAGATCCCGGGTGCTCCTTGAGCATAGCCATCCTTATAGATCTAAGTTTCTGAATGAATCAGAAAAAGGTGTAGTTATGATGTTCAACATTAGCTGCTTTGATATTAGACTCTGATAATTCAAATTTTTGTTTAAAAATTAGCATTCGCAGTGAGTGTTTCATATTCGTTTAGAACCAAGACTTACAGCTTTAGCATAATTAGTGTGAGTAGGCATTCCTTTTATTCATGTAAAGCCTGAGTTTCTCCTGTTTTAGTATATTGTATGATGAGAATTGAACTCTGCCTTCTAGTGTTAGGTTGCATAAGTGTTAGTGCATTAATTCTGTACTGTAATACAAGAAATTGTCGTGATAGAAAGGTTTTCTGAAGAGGATTTCCTAGAAAGACATAAGCTAATATTTCCCTACATGACATTCAGAGTTCCACACTATTCTATAGCACTGTTGTCTCTCTTAGGGTCCACTGAATCTTACAGCAGGGCTGGACATGCAAAACTGCATTCGGGAAGGGCAGGCTAAGATACAGCTTGAGTTGTATATGTGGACATGGCTTAAAAATACTAGAGTATTGATGCATGTAATCAAACATTTCCTCTATCCAGACATACTCAGTACTCTATTCACATTTAAAAAGTACTCTTAAATCAGTAGTACTCTTTTTTTGTTTGTTTGTTTTTTCTTCTGGTACTGGGACTCGAACTCACAACCTGATGCTTGCCAGGCAGGCACTGAGCCACTGATCTAAATCCCCAGCCCCTAAATCAGTAGTACTCTTTTAAATCAGTTAATACAGCAGTTTGTATGGAACTCTGCGGCTCTTAGGATCCTAGAGTCCCCCTAGAGGGACTTTTTTACTGTGTTAAGGTCATGTTTTTACTTATTTTTACTTTGGAACTTTAGTTTTCCTTTTGAAATTTTTGATTTTTGTTATTACATAAAATAAATCAACATAAAGGAATTTGTGTCTAAATAGTTACTTTAGAAAAGATTAAAAAGTACCATTTTGTTTTATGTGCTCATACATTTATACAATACCCCAAAATGATGTCTTACAAAGGGTATAATCATATGGTAATGTCACCTGCACCTGAGTCTCAGTGGCTAAAATATATAAAGTATCTATTTTAGTATGTGTAGTTTGCTATTAGAAGCTATTTAAAAGCTACTTTTTTTCTTCTTTAATGTTTATGATATATCTTCATGTGGTGTTATTCTGATGACAATTACAGTTTTACAGAGTAATTTGTTTTGATACTAATGTTTTACTTTGTATAGCACTTTATATTCAAGACAGTTTTTACATGTATCTGATTTGACACTCATTTTGTAAAATGCTTTATAAATATCTTGCTCACAGTATACTATCACAGTGACCTGGAAAAAGAAATAATAACACTAGTGCTACTGTTAAAATTTATGATTCTATTATACAAACTTTTTTGTTGTAACTTTTTAAAAACCAAACATCAAGAGCACTTTCTTCCCAGGTGTGGTGGCACATGCCTCTAATCTCAGCATTCGGGAGGCTGAGGCAGGAGGATCTTTGCAAGTTTGAGTGGGCTACAAAGTGAGCTCAAGGCCAGCTTGAGCTGCATAACGAGACCCGTCTCAAAAAGACCAAAAAAAAAAAGATCATTTTCTTTGCTAGTTCGTAAATACATATTTCCCACTCAGTTTGCTACCTGACCTATTCACATTATTGTTAATTAAATGCTAACCGTTTGTGTAAGTTTTCCTTTCTTTCTCCCTTGATGGAGAGTCATGGGAGTCATGTTCTCATCCATGAGGAATATGTTTGTACTTTTGTACTTTATTATGTTCATTCTAGTTTACCTGTGTTACAGTTTCAGTAACCTTCTTCAGAAGTCCCCAAGCTGGGTATCATCATGCTGCTAATTTAGGCCACTTAAAATATTTGCCAAGAACTGTTCTTATATAATTTGTCATCTGTTCTAGCCTTAAGTATCTAAATTTTATATTTTAAATACATTGATTCACAGTGAGACCAGTCATGATCTTCTCATATTTGTGTTAATGGTAAAATATCCCTGTTTCTAGCTTGTGTCATATATATAAATGTTCTAATTTATGCTTTTAGAAATTATCCTAAGTTAATACTCATATGATAAAAATTCTTTTGAGCAAAAATTGAAAAAGAAATGAGATTCTAGGTATGTCTTATGTAAAATGGAACAATAATTAGCTGTTTTCAGAAAATAATACATTTAAATGATATATAAAACATTCTTCAAAGTGTGGAGGAGACAGAAGCATGGTATGTAGGATATGCCATATTTATTTCTTTATTTTTGTCTTTTTTAGACAGGGTCTCACTATGCAGTTCAGGCTGGCCTTCACCTCACTTTGTAGCCAAGGCTGGTCTTGAACTAAAAACGATCCTCCTGCCTGAGCCTCCCAAGTGCTGGGATTATAGGCGTGCGCCACTGTGCCTGGTGCCGTTTTTGTTTTAGACCACTACCTAAAATATTTTTTTTTCTTCTTTTTTCCTTTTTTAAAATATACTCATCTATTAATCTTGGTGCTATAAAAACTGCTTCCCAATTAAAATCTTCATGCTATTTTAGGATAAAAGTTTTTCCAGTTTTGTCAGGATCTCAATTTTAATTTTTAGTTCTTTCTGCATGTTTCCCGCCATGTTCAAGTTGTTATGCTTACATTAAAAGCTACCTTGTAAGTCGTCATGCATTTGATCCTTTTTAAGAGAAATGAAATTGCTAATCTAGAAATTGCTTTCTGATTGTCTCATACTTTACGAGGCTAGAATGGTCCATAAAGTAGGAGGATACAGTGATTAGACGGTTGATAAAAATGTAAGGATAGTAAATCTGTACAGGAGTGAGCAAAGGAAATGAAAATGGGAGATTCACGCTTTTGCATCCGAAAGGCAACAGATGCCATAAGAATGGAGATCCCAAAATACCTGTCAGCCCTCATTAATGTGCTTCCTTCAAATAATTGATGAGTCAAATTTTTTAGCATTTTTGTAATAGAATTTAATGTACAACAAAGAGAATGGAAATGTAACACCCAGAAGAGATTGGAAAGAAAATACGTGGTTTCAACTTTTATCCCTCACTTATATGCACCAGTTGTTGTTCTGTTGATATGTTTTCTTCCTTGTTTAATGTTGAGTTTATGAATAGATTTACAGGTGGTAGAAATAAATACACATTTGCAAATGATCTGAGTTTATGTCTTGTTGACTGAAAAGAATCATCCCAAAAGAGTCTAGAACTTCCTTTGGTATTATTTCAAAAATAGATTTTTGATAATTTTATATTTTTCAGTTAAGTACATGCTCACTTTGAGAATTAGAAAACATGTAATTTCAGCACCTCTGAGGGCCAGAAGAGCTCGCATTCAAGCCCTACATGGTCAGTGTAGCAATTTAAATTGACCTGTTTCAAAAAACTTTTTTTTTAATTTTTAAAAATTAAAAAGGGCTGAGAGTGTAACTGAGAGTGTAAAAATGGCAGTGGGTTCAGTTCCCACTGCCATTTTTAAAAAAGGGAGCAAGGAAAATATCTCCTGAAATTTTCTAAGCCAGAAACACTTTGCTTTTCTGATTGTCCAAAATCAGAATTTAAAAATAAATTTTTAGATATACCATAAGCAGTTATCCATGCTGTCCCTTTTAGCTAAAAAAGCAAATTCTAATTTCATGTCTAGATTGAGAAAGTCACCTGAAGTTACCAAAATTCAAAAAATACAAATGGACAAACTCAACTAATTCAGTTTGGGATAATTCAGACAGTGACTATGATAAAGCCAGTACTATTAATAAGAATACCTTCTTTAGCAAATTAGATGTATTCGTAAGAAATATGAAAAGGATATGAATACTTTTTTACATTGGGTAACACAATACTGTTTGGAAAATGGGCAGAATATCCTAGTAAATTAAATTTTAATTTTGCAAACAAAACTTTAAAAATATATATTGAATATCATAAGATACCTCCCAGCATAGCAAGCCAATTTGTTTTATGATAACTTTCAAGTCAAGTCAAGAAATTTGACAAAAATAGTTTTTATCCTTCCTGAAAAATTTACAGTTTGCCTCTTCCGGGGTTCTCCAAACATTCACTTAATCCTTGAAAACTGACTTTGTTTTGCCTAAGGGGTAAAACTTTACCAAGTACAAAGATTGACTTGTCATATTTAATTCCCTTGCTGAGAATGCAATCTGGTTTGCTTACAAATTATGAAAAAAGAATACGCACCGTGTACAGAAGCTCCTATGACATAACTTACTAAGCTTGCCAAGCTGATGACTCCTTGTCACTGGCCCTGCTAGGTTGTCCCAAAAGCCTAGTTGGGGATTCTTTTGAAGGTGCAGTTGTGAAAATTGAGTTGACATTTCACTAGAGTTTGCCTAGTTGCTGACCATAGAGCTTAAGAATTTGATCTTGTAGCCAAAACATGTTGTTGAGCAGTGTCACTAGAGAGTGAGCATGATGAAGTCTACTCTGTATGCCTCCTGTGTTTTGTAGAAGAAAACTAGAGTTAAACCTTAGGTGGGGGGATCATACTTCCTGAGCACTTTTTGCAAACTTCGCGTGGTATTTCTGGTGCTCCTGTGCATTCCACAGGATAGTACTTTATGGTATACAGAAAACATAAAACTTAGTGGAAAAATTAACACATTGGGGCAGGCAGATGAGGCTGCTTCAGTCCAGAGGCAGCTGCAAGGCGCTCCAGCTATTATAAACCCTGTCCAGTCATCCTGCAGGCTGAGGGGATTCGGATCTGGGCACATAGGTTCTCAGGACAGACTGGGATCCTCATTGAAACTACAGAGGTCTGCAGGACGCTGTGAGCCTTGAGACTAGACTAGCTTACATGAGTTAATAATCAACATGACTGACTTGGCAGAAGGCCTTGCCATCCAGAGTCTTCAGAAAATCTAAAGCCCTTATGGGAAGTAGTATGAGTTTAGAGTCTAATTTTGCAAATGTGACAGCATTAGTAACAAGGTAAAAAATCCACTGAGGAAGAAAGAATTGAGAAACATCAAAAGGATTAGATTCAGGAAGTTATATAATGGAAGCAGTCTTGGAGGTAATTTCAGAATTTATTATGCAGTTTGGGGGATGTAGTTTGCAAAATATACAGGTATTATGGATTCTGTCTTCAGACTGGGAGTCAGAGTCTTAATGTTACTTGTTAGGAATAGGAAAGATCCAAACCTAGGCTTATTTAAAATTTTCTAAACTTAAATACTCAGGTTTTGCTATTTCTAGAATTAAAGTAAGTATCCCTTATGACAATCACCACACTTGATAAACACTGTGGTTTGTTATCAGGAGTTAATTTTCAGTATAGCTGCTTCATATTTAGCAGTGGCATAGAACTCATTTTTTTATAAGCTACTGTTTTCTAAAGCGTCAGTAGTGGGGAAGCCCTTGAATATCTTAACAGTAGCTATTACTGAGGTAACCTGGGGTTTTTATTACCAAATAAACCTTAGTGGAATGTAGTCACTATTAGAATTCATCTCAGCTGTGAAATTCAAACTGTAAATCAGCCCATGGATTTAAAGGGACTAGCTATTTATGTTGCTAAAACATTGTAAACAATGTATGTCATTTTTACTTTGCTGTCATGTAATCTGTCTTTCCTTTGAGAATGGAACAAATGAGCATAGGTTACTAATCCTAAATTCTCCATTTAGAATTGGATATAATATAGAACATAATAATGTCAGACTTCCTATCCTCAGTGCCGTGAAGTAAAGGACTCCTGTAGGTCAGCCCCTGCTAGTTAAATGTAGCCAGAGATGCTGGTACCCAACTCTCAAAAGTAAAATAAGGGCATAACTTTAAAGTAAAGTCATGTCACATTATGTTGTTTGCAGTTAGTTGAGTATTTCATATTGGTATCACTAAGAATATAGCATTTTTTCTGGGGTGTTAATATGTCCTCATTTGTTTATCACCTGTAATTATATATATATTGGGTGCAAACCCCCTGTTTTGGTTTTTGTTTTCATCTCTTTACTGAATTATTTTCTGGTATTTTAAAAAGCAGTTACAAAGTGAAAAATGATAATTTTTGACAAGTTTTATATTTTGAGCTAAGCACAAAGTATAATTCCTTTAAATACAAATTATTCATTTTAAATTCTGTGGCATACTTGGTAATCTCAGATCCATAAGTCAGTTACTGTCCTTGATTGTAATGAAACTTCGTTGGTGAAAAGCTAAGCCCTGAAATACCAGTGCAGAGCCCTTCTTAAATAGTCAGTGCCATCCTCACCGTGTTCTCTAGGCTGTAACACATGGCTAGGAGAACTTCCTAAACATAGTCAAGAACTACTGCACTAGCTAACCTGCAGCCGACTTGGCAAAAATATCCTTCTCTTAATCTATCAGATTGTGATCATTCTTTGACATTTTAATTCATTTCTATTTGTTGGCACCATGATGGGATATAGGCAAATAATCTCCTTGAAATTAGTATTAAGACTAAAATGCAATGTTGTCTTAATATTAAGAGGGAAATCTGCAGCTACTCACTCAGTCCACTGAGGTGATAAAAGATGGCTCATTCCCATCCAGCTTTGTTTACAAATGGTGTTGCTCAAATTTAGGTGACTGGCTACTAGGGAAATAAATGAGTGTGGAATTGAGGATGGAACAAAGAATTCAGTGCTTTACAATAAATGGACTGTATGTGAGAGTTGAAGAGAGAATTGGAGAAAATAACTGAGTATGTAAAACATGGTAAGTTTCTGATTGTTAGTTGAAGCCAAGTGGCTGGCTTAGTGAATTGACATAATTGGTAGTTGTCATGTATGACCCTGATACCTAGCCTGTATCTCAAAACTGAGAACTGAGAAGAGTTTTTCAGAACGGATTTTCATTGCTGGTGTCTGTGTGTGTGCATGATGTTGAGTACACACAGCTCTCCTTACTGATCCTTCACGGGTGTATTATTTACTTTGCCTTCCAGGTGTCCGCAAATATGGTAAAGATTTTCAAGCTATTGCAGATGTAATTGGCAACAAGACTGTTGGCCAAGTGAAGAACTTCTTTGTAAACTACAGGCGTCGGTTTAACTTAGAGGAGGTATTGCAGGAGTGGGAAGCAGAACAAGGAACCCAGGCTTCTAATGGTGATGCTTCTACTTTAGGGGAGGAGACAAAAAGTGCTTCTAATGTGCCATCAGGGAAGAGCACTGATGAAGAAGAGGAGGTGTGTTTGTGTCTGGAATTTGAGCTAATATGAGTTGAGGAGTCACCCTTTTGTGTGGTGTGCTGTAAGGCTAAGATGTTGGAGGACTAGCTAAACGAGCATGAAAGGTTGACAATACACTTACCCAGTGGTGCACCTCTCATGACTGCTGAGTCATAAAGACATGCTAATTTCTGGTCCTAGCAGAATGGAGAGTGTATTGTTCTTCCATAGTCTTATTTTTATTTCCAGTGTTAAGCTGTTTACTAATAAAGATGCCTGTTTGGTAGCCTCATTGCTTTTTTGGGTTTTTTTGTTTTTTGTTTTGTTTTGTTTAAAATAAAAGAAGCTTGCGCTTCCAATAAACACTGGTGTTATGTTTTTGTTTTGTTTCGGTTTGTTTTGTTTTTCCTGTGACAGCCCAAACTATATTGTGTTCAGCTCATTAGGACTTAACATCTCATGCATGTATTTTTGTTTCCTCACCTCTAGGCACAGACCCCACAGACTCCTCGGACTCTGGGTCCATCACCTCCTGCCCCATCATCCACTCCAACACCAACAGCCCCCATTGCCACTCTGAACCAGCCTCCGCCACTGCTTCGTCCAACACTGCCTGCTGCCCCTGCTCTTCACCGGCAGCCTCCTCCTCTGCAGCAGCAGGCTCGGTTCATCCAGCCCCGGCCAACTCTAAATCAGCCTCCACCACCTCTCATTCGCCCTGCTAATTCCATGCCACCCCGTCTAAACCCAAGACCAGTGTTGTCCACGGTTGGTGGTCAGCAGCCACCATCACTAATCGGAATTCAGACAGATTCACAGTCCTCACTGCACTAAAACTAAGTTGGACTACGCTGCAGTAACTTTCCACCCCATCATACCAGTGCTCATCTGACTGATGCAAAAAAGGAAAACAAAATCCTTCCTAGATTCTGAGGCTGCAAAATAATTCTGTGGCAGTGGACTAACATTAAGTGGATGTCTTAAGAATTTTTTCAGTTCTCAAAACTAAAATGTTACACAACAAAAAGCTTCCAGGTTACCCTCCTTTTTAGAATATGTGTTTACCAATATGATCTCATGAAAGAAAAAAAAAAGATTTAAGTATTCTATATACCAAGAGGATTTTTGTTTTTACTATATTTATTTTATTGAGCTGCTTTATATTCCTGCCTCTTCATAGTCAAGGCTCTTAGTACAGGATTATTGACTTAGAAATTGTGAAAACTCCTTAAGTTTTTTAAGTTAAGGATGTTTGGACTTTTTTATTTAATTAAAAAAATTTCCTATGTTAGGAGTGCAAGAATAAATAGCCTGCATTTCAGATTATATATGTTCACTGTATTCATATTTAAAAAATTATAGCTCCATATCCCTTTTTTCAAAATATGTTGCTTTTTTTCTAAAGGAATTTAAATATGTTCCTTTAAAAGAAAGCACTTTTAATCAATTGCAAAGCAATTATATGAAACCACAAAGAATGTACTGAACCTACTAACCCTTTAACACACAGTTTAGGGTCCTAATACAAAGTCCTTATTTAAAGGTCATTGACCCTGTCATCTGTAGTATAAGAGGATTGGATAATAATTTTACAAATGAGGACTTAATTTGCTGAAATAGATCTTTAAGTTCCTTGCAATGTAGTTAATTCTAAAAAAAAAATTTATGTTTCTAAATGCTATTTGCTGTTGCTAGTAGCTGCCTACATTTGGAGACTTTAGAAGAGAATTACATTTGGTCAAATATGTAGAGATGGTGGTTATAGAAACCTTTACAATACCCCTTTTTGTGTTTAGGTTCTGGACTTAAAATTGCCTTCATACTTATTAATATAGTCTACATTTAATATGAAGGGTATTTTGGTAAATCTCTATTGTACTAGTCAGATACATTTATGTATTCCTTGCAACCAACCTGTACTCAAGGGTTTGATTTAGGGTTAAATCAACATTATTTCATAAAATGAATTTAAGATTTTGTTCTGCATTATCTAAAAATGTGTCAGTAT
Source organism: Chinchilla lanigera (assembly GCF_000276665.1). Classification (NCBI taxonomy): domain Eukaryota; kingdom Metazoa; phylum Chordata; class Mammalia; order Rodentia; family Chinchillidae; genus Chinchilla; species Chinchilla lanigera. Next base: position 1,017,356 of record NW_004955489.1, on the reverse strand, counting down.
ATTGTCACAATTATGCTGTTAACTAAAAAAAAAAATACTTCAAGTCTTCTTGATTCAATACATAATCATTAACACACCTGTGAGAAGTATTTCCAAGTGATAGTATTTCAACAATGTGTCCCTGATACTTTTGATCTGATGATTTCATATTGGAATCAGGACTGTGCCGAGGGACAGTTAGATCACCTTGCTGTGCTAGTGGAACATGGGCTAAATGTTTGCACATGGACATTCTCATCCTATTTAAGACCCCTTCACCAAATAGTCGCCATCAAAGGGCCCAGTGTCAGTTCTGAGAGGTCTTGTATTCCTAAGGTATTGGGAAAACAGTCCCTTCCATTGGCTCTACAGCCTGAAAGGGATGTAGATCTAAATTCATACATGAGTTTTAATATTCAAGTTTAGGATGCTACATAACTGAAAACACTTTGCAGGATAGGGCCTTTTCTTTCTCATTGGATCATAAATAGTTCCTGCCCTGGATTATAATCAGATAAAATTTAACTGATTTAAAATTGTTGACATTAAAAAATGTATACTTAATTTTACTTTAGAAGCCATGGGAGAGTTATATAAAAAGAAAATATCTAGATTTTTTAAAGCACTTAGACTGTCTTGCACATGTGCATTCTATACCTTGACAGCTTTCATTGTCTTGTCTCGTCAGTGGGCCTCCAGTACCTGGCATGTGAGATGTGCCCGTCAAGTTGGTCAGCACCAGCATCTGTCCAGCTGTTCAGTACATTGTGAGTCACTTAAAGTCTGTTCTACCCCAGACATGGGCCATGGTGCTGTATCTAAGGGATGTGCTGTAATTTTATTTACATGCATTAGAGCACACAGTAGATGTTTTAGCTTCATTAGTAATATGACATGTATATAGTGAGATGTCTTTATTGTGTGCTTTGCATATTTTGTAAATATTTTGCACGTCATTATTTTCTTTTTTGTTTAAGCAGTGTTTGGCCTGGAAGAGTGATATGCTTGCTGCTTAATCAAAGGATTAAAGATTTAAAGATGTCTATGTCTTCTATTTTTATATAATTTCATGTTGTATGAGGAATTTAGGACCTCTTCACTGTGAAATTCTATTGATTTTTATAAAAAGCCAAACCTAGAAATCTTTTAATGACCACTTTCATTCTGAGGTTAATCATTTTTGAAATAATCTACACCAAAGTGTTTTTATTACATAACTGAAAATAAATCACATTGTTGATGCACCTGGTAAAATTAATGGAAAAACATTTTTTCTATATGATTTAATTCCATTGTACTATGGATGAAGATAAGTTACGATCAAAACTTGTTCTTAATAAGCAAGTAAAATATAAAGGTCAAAGAAAGTAATATTCTGTCTTAATATGGGCCTATATTTCTTTTAGGAATAGGTTGTAGGAAGCAGACTAAGAGTGTGATATCATTATTCTTTCAAAAAAATATTGGTTAAAAGTATCGTTTAGTCACTAAATTTATATTAATATATGATAATTTTATATTAATGTTCCCTCTAGTTATCAAAAGAATAATAGCCATAAGTATTAATAACTGCTAGCTAGTAGTATGGGGGACACCAAGATCCACTCAAAAAGAATGATCTTAGAACTCTTAAGCAGGATTTTTCTTTTTGTATGCTTTTCCAAAATAAAAGTACATTCTGACTACAAGAAACATAAGAAACAAAAACTAAAATGTGTGATTTTTAATTTAGACATTTATTATAGATTACATCATGTATAAGAAGATAATAAATTAATAAAGAATTCAAGTGTCAAGTTTGAGAAACTTGCTAATAGGAAAATATAAATTCAGTAGCTGGTTTATGGGAGTACACAAAATGCTTTCTGTTAGGAAAACAGGTCACATGTAACTCACCCCAACTTTCCCTTCTTTTTTTTTTTTTTAGCACTAGCCTAGGATCTGAGCTCTTGAGACAGTCTCCCTGTGTTAAATTGCTCAGGCAGGACTCAAACTTGTGACCCTTCTGCCTGCCTACCAGAGTGCTAGGATTGCAGATGTGTACCACCATGGGGGCCCAACTGTCATCTCCATCATAACTAGATACCTGCCTTAGTGGAGGGGTGTTTTGCAGCACCGTATCTTAGTAAGAAGGAATATAGTGTCCGAGTGTGTGTAAAAGGCCGTGTGGCTTTATCAGCCCCTTTCTGCTCACCTACGCACTGTACCCTTAAGAAAAAAACAGCGAAGGCCAGAAATGATGGTTGGCTTAAAGTGTTTCCCACTGTCATTACCAGAGTTAAAATAACTAGTAATAAGGGACTAGGTCTTTACAGTATAACTTCTTACATGATCCTTCTTGAATGTTTCAGACTGCTTTAATGTTCCAAATGTCTTTGGCTTAAGAAAGGTTAAATTTTTATTTTGCATAATTTAATCTTATTTAAATATATATGGTATAATTTCTAACAGCTACTAAAATTCTGAATAATACTACCGTAGAAGGTTATCTCTTCAAGGTTCTATCTAGCTTTCTAATCCAAACACCTCCTTATTTGACAAGATTTAATTTAAGGTCCTTACCCCAGGACTACTGCTGTTAACATGTTGGCTCTTCGTGCTCACTTCAGCAGCACATGTACTAAAACATGTTGGCTCTTCAACCCTTGCCAAAAGAGTTCTTGTCATTTGGTTTGCGTATATGCAAAATAGTTGCCTTTCTACCTTGAAGTAGATGATTTCCAGCTTCACTGAAGAACTACTTCTCTGAGTCTGTTTCCTTATCTGTATATTGGGAAATGCTATACCTGCCCAATGTAAGTTAAGAGGTTCTTATGTATCTGTCATATCAGCCTTTGATACATGTTGACATCAAAACTCTTAAGTGGAAATCAAAAAAAAAAAAAATGAATTCCATTTAGGATGACAGTTTGCATATATTTATTTTCTTCCCTCCCCACCCATAGACAGGCAAGTGGGTAAACAACGTATGGTGGAACCCCACAGAACAGAGGAACTTCTCAATTTCATAACAAGGGCAGGAAAATGGATATTCTCAGAAGGATCCTGTAGTAACCTAAAATTCCAGGGGGAGATGAGACACAGTCTCCAGTGATTCCTGCCTTCTGGTAGTCTGCCCTTGTGTGTGAGTTAGACGTAGGGATGTACTCCTAGCCAATAGAACACAGAGAAGCTGGTGAGGTGTCACTTCTATACGTCGGTTAAATTAGATTATGATCCCTGTCTTGCTAGCACACTACTGACTTTTCTGTTTGCATCCCTTGAAAGAAGCTGACAATGATGGAATATATCCCATGTAGCTAGTCCCTAAGGCCAGCTTTATCCAAAAGCTAGCAAAGAACTCAGGCTGTCAGTACTATAACCTGCTAGGAACTTAGTGCTGCCAATAAGCATGTGCTCTTGGAATGGAGCCGCCTTTAGCTGGGCCTTGAGATGGCCAGTGCCCAGCCAACAACTTGCCTGCAGCCTGAGAGAGAAACAGAGAACTCAACCAAGCTGTGTCTAGCTACTTCAGAAACTTCAAATTCATGTGTGCTGTTTTGAGCCACTAAATTTTTGGATAATTTGTTATGCAGCAATAGAAAATCAGTACAATGAATATGTACCATCTTAACACTAATCAAAAGAAAATTGGAATGTTCATATGTATTTCAGATAGATTTCAGAGCAATCCATCTGCTAAAGGTGGTCAATAATGGTAAAGTTAGTTGAAGAGGATCCCCGTTAGGACTGCAAATATAGGCAAATCCATCATTACTGTGATTTCACCACCCATCTCAATAACTGGTAGTATAAACCAAAACATCAGTATGACTTGAAACCTCTATCAACCACCTTTATCTAATTTAAACTTGTAGGTCATTTCACCCAAAGCAGGATAAATATTCTATTCATGTGTATATATTTGCAAGATAGATATATTCTGTGCCATAAACAAGGTTTAAATGGAAGTGGATTTGAGTCATCGAAAGTGTGTTCTCTTGAATATGAGAGAATTAGAGATCAAAGCTGGGAGATCCCTAATATTTAGAAATTAAACAATTAATAAATAATCCATGGGCCAGAAAGAAATTGTAAGAGAAATCAGAAAATAGTTTGAATGTATATGAACACAATATATCAAAATCTATGAGATGCAGTGATGTAGTGTTCAGAAATGTGTAACTTTAAACAGGAAGTATCTAAAAATACTCTAAACTTAAAAAAAAAAATCTAGCCAAAAAAAGCACATGCACCTGGAAGTAAGCAGAAGGAAGGAAATAAAGATCACAGTTGAAATACATGAAGCAAATAACAGGAAAATAATTTAAAAATTTAAAAAGCCGTAGTTCACTTTTTGAAAAGACCAACAAAATAATGAACAATGGTTACAAGAATGACCAAGGGTGGGGGTGAAGTGTTTGCACAGTTATCAAAATGTGGCCTGAAAGAGGTCATCACTACTGACCCATCAAAATTAGAAGAGTTGGAAAGAGTATTATGAACACTATGCCAGCAAATCTGAAAGTGATTAATAAAGTTGACAAATTCTTACCAAAACTGCCTCGATAAGAAATAGAAAACCTGAATCAAGTAAAGAAATTGAATTTATAACTTAATATCTTCGCAAAAGTCCTGGCCCAGGACTTAACAGCTTATCAGTTATCTGTACTGATAAATTCTGTCAAACTCTAAAAATAGTACCAAGCCCACACAAAGTCTTTTGGAAAAATGCTTTTCTACTTATTCTGTGAGACCATTAGTGATCTGATTCAAAGCCAGAATAAGATACCACATGAAAATAAAACTTCAGACTAATATTCTTAATGAACAAAGGTGCAAGGGTAGTTTGTTAGGACATAGCTATGTAGTTCAGGTTGGTCTTGAACTCACTGTGTGGCCTGAGCTGGCCTCAAACTCAAGGTGACCCTCTTGCCTCAGCTCCCTAGTGCTGAGATTACAGGTGTGCAGCACCACACCTGGCTCAGGACTAGCAAGTCAAATTCAGCAGTGTCCAAAAGGGATTGTCCAGTATTACCTAGTGGAGTTTATCCTAGGAGTGCAGGTTTGGTTTAATATTTAGAAATCAATAATGCAATGCACCAGGCTTTCCCAATACCAGCAGTACTGATACTTTAAGTTAGATAATTTGTTGTACACTGAAAGATGTTTAGCAGAATGCTCTCTACTCACCAGATTTGCCCTCCTCCCTAGTCGACAGAAATTTCTCCAGAGAATCACTGCAAGATATCATAGCAACAAAATAACAAATAAAAGCCATATGATTATGTTGAAACCCAACATAAATGATTTATGAACGAACTCAGAAAATTAGTTATAGCAGAATTCTTTCAGTCTGATGATGGCATTTACAAAAAGCTTGCAATGCAGGGACATTAAACTTAACTGAATGCTTTCTCTGAGATTGGGACCAAGGCAAAGATGTCTGCTCTCACCACTCTATGCAGTATTTTTCTAGCGGTGCTAGCCAGTGTGATACAGCAAGAAAAATAAAGGCATACAGACTGGAAAAGAACTAAAAGTCTTTATTTGCAGATAACATAATCTTGCATGTAAAAATATCCTAAGGAAACATCAAAACCTTACTAGAATAATTACCGAGTTTAACAAAGCCACAAGACATAAGATAAAAATTCATTGTATTTTCATATAATATCAGTGAATGATCTGAAAATACAAAGAGTGATAGAATGATACAGTGGATGTTTAAATTTTTAAAAATTTACTTGAAGGATACATTGCCAAGAGCAATGACATGTTTTTGAACTAACATGAAGTATGTTGAGGGAGATTAATAGCAATGTGCCCTTTACTGTAATAATATTTTAAACATTCACCATATTGTTTGATCATTGCTTATTACCAAATGATTATGGGAAAGTTTCTGTCAACTAAAAACATTATGGCACATCTCATCCACCTTATTTATGGCACTGGTACCACGTGACTCCTGGCTTTCCACAAAGTCAAAATGATCATGAAAGGTGAATGTTTTGAACTGATTCAGGACACTGAGGTAGGCATGACAGAAACTAACAGCCCTCACACAACAAAACTTCCAGAATTGCTTCAGAAAATGGCAAGCATGATGTTTGAAGTGAGGGGAGTATTTTGTGAGGATTAAAGTATTTTGAGAGGATTAAACAGTGTGTTTTCTACTGTAATAAATTTTTAAAAATTTAAACAGTCAACATATTTTACTTGCACCTTGTAGAATTAAGATGTTATTTACAACAAATATCAAAGGAATAAAATGTTTAGGAATAAATTTAATAAAGTGTGCAACCTGCTCATTGACACCTATAAAATTTCTGAGAGAAATTAAAGATCCACATAAATGAAGGAAAATACCATGTTCATGGATCAGAAGACTTACTGTTAAAATGGCAGTTCCCTTCAAATTAATTCATAGATTCAACACAACCTCTGTGAAAAGCCTAGCAAGCTTATTTTCCACAAATGGATAAGATAATTTCAAATTTTATATGACAACATAAAGGACCTAGGCCAGGGGCCAGAGCACTTTTTCTATACATGGCCATATGATAAATATTTTAGCCCTTGCAGTCCACAAATCTCTGTTGCAAATATTCATCTCACCATTGTATTTCAGAAAAACAGCCACAGAAAATACATAAATGAACAAGCATAGGTATGTGTAAAGAAAATTTTATTTACAAAGACACCCATCCCTAACTTAGATTAGCAAAAATAGTTTTGTAAAACAACATTGGATCACTTCCTGTGAGTAATTTCCATATTTGTTATACAGTAATTAAGATAGTACGATATTGGTCTAAAGATGGATATATAGGTCAATGGAAAAGAATAAGGAATCCAGAAATAGACTCACACATATATGACCAAGTTTTTCAATGAGGGTGCCAGAGTGATTCAATGGTAAAAAGGCTAGGATAAGCCAGGCATGGTGGCGTATGCCTGTAATCACAGCACTTGAAAAATACTGCATAGAGGCTGAGGCAGGAGGATCGTTGTGCATTTGAGACCAGCCTGGGGTACAAAGTGAGCCCAAGGCCAGCCTGAACTGCATAGTGAGACCCTGTCTCAAAAAGACAAAAAAAAATTTAAAAATTTAAAAATAAAATGCCATAATTTTATACCTATCTAAAAAGAAATGAAAATATATGTGCCCAAAAAACTTGGTATTCAAATGTCCATGACAGTATTATGGATATAATAGCTCCAAAATAGAAATAATCCAAAAACAGGCCTGAGGATCAATGGAACAGATTAGAAGATGCAGAAACAACTCCAAACACAATCAACTGGCCACCTTATCTCTCTCTGACGAAGAGGCCAAACACATTCACACTTTCAAAGAGAAAGATAGCCTCTTTAATAAATAGTGCTGGAAAAATTGGCTTTCTATATGCCAAAGACTAAAATTAGACCCATGTCTATCACCATTCACTAAACTAAAATAAAAATAGAGCAAAGATCAAATATTAAAACACAAACACTAAATCTGCTGGAAGAGAGAATAGATGGAACTCTTAAAGATATAAGTTGTAGGCAAAGATTTTATGAACAAAACCCAAATTGCATGGGATATATTACAAAGAATCAACAACTGGAATCTCATCTTATTAAAAAACCTTTTGCACAGCAAAAGAAATCAACAGAGTTAAGAAACAACCCACAGTGTGGGAAAAAATTTTAGCCAATTTTTCCCCCAACAAAGGTCTTAATATCTAGAACATATAAAGAACTGAAAAAAATCAGCCCCCCTAAAATTTAAAGACCCAATTCAAAAATGGGCAAATAAAATGGCAAATAAATACATGAAAAAATGTTCAACATCACTGGTCTTTAGAGAGATGCAAATTAAAACAACACTGAGATTCCGTCTTGCCCCAGAAAGAATGGCTACCATCAAGACATCAACCAACAACAAGTGCTGGAGGGATCATTGGGAAAAAAGGACATTTTTCCACTGTTGATGGGAGTGTAGACTGGTGCAACCACTGTGGAAATCAGTGTGGAGCTTCCTCAAAAACTAGGACTAGCAGTCTCATTTGACCCAGTTATTCCCCTTCTTGGTATCTTCTCTAAAGAAATAAAAGTATCATACCACAGCGATTTGTGTACATCCATGTTTATAGCAACACAGTTTTGTAATGGGTAAATCTTGGAAACAACCCAAATGCCCATTGACTGAAGAGGGATAAAAAAGATTTTTTTTTACAATGGAGTACTACTCAGCCATAAAGAAGGATAAACTTGAGACTTTTATAGCTAAATGGATGGACCTTCAGACCATATTCTTAAGTGAAATAAATTGGACACATTTAAGTATGACATTGTTTCTCTGGTGCAAAAAAACAAAAAAGTAAATAAGGACCAAAATGTATAATAGATATTGTGAAATAGGAAGAAAATGCTCAAAAGGAAGGGGGAACTAGGGAGAGAGTGGGGAGGAAAGAAGGGAAAAGAAAAATGAGAAAAGAAGAATAAAATGGAAACAAAACTTTGTAAATGAGGGGAGGGGGGTTGAAGGGAGGGGAGGAAATGAGAAGGAAGAGGAATCAATATGTATCATGTACAAGTACAAATTCCCAATGATGAATATGATCATTATGTATATCGAAAATGTACCAATAAAAAATTAGTAAAGAAAACACCAGCCAAGATGAAAATAACTTTGGAAATCTTGGAAACAACCCAAATGCCCATGACTGGAGAAGGGATAAAAAAGATTTTTTTTTTACAATGGAGTACTACTCAGCCATAAAGAAAGATAAACTTTTTACAATGGAGTACTACTCAGCCATAAAGACAGATAAAATTTCTCCTGCAATCAAAACTGACTTGCCCATCTTCTCGTTATAACTGATACATTGATCATGACTTACGTGCCTCTTATGGCTAATATGGCACAGACTAAGCACAAGTAACCTCACATGGTATTCTGCACACATCAGGACACAGGACCAAAGCACAGCAAAAGAAACACAAATCTGGTACCTTCTTGCTTCTCATTTTAATTAAATGAAGTATTTTAAGATAGTTCTTCACGTACAAGTTATATTGAAATAAATTACTTGCTGTGGTGGTGTGGTGCACATCTGTAATCCCAGCAGTGTGTGAGGCTGAGGCAGGCCCATGGCACTTGGAGGCCAGTCTTGGCAATTGTCTTGGATACTTTTCTCTCCTTGCTGAGACAAAATACCTGACGCCGAGAATTAAGGGAGGAAAGGTTTGTTTAGCTCACAGTTTGTAGAGACCTCAGTCCATAATCAGCTGGCTGCAAGGCAGGGTGGCATGGTGAGGGGCAACAGTTCAAGGTGGCAGAAGACAGCAAAAGCAGGAAGAGCAAAAGAGAGTGGGGCATGATCCTCTCTTCCTCCCTTATGTTGTGTGCCCGCTCTCCACCCATACCATCTCCTGCCCTCCCCTTCCTTAGCTCAAGATGTTTACAAAGTGAGGCCCCTGCCCCTTGAGGAGTTAAACTTCTAAACTTCTCAAGTCGACACAATGTATTAACCATTACAGCAATTCAGCAACCTTTTGAGGTGCTTCTCAAAATAAAAGAAGAGATGGGGGTTGGGCGTGTTGTTCGTCTGAGGCCCTGAGTTCAGTTCCCAGTACTGCAAGAAAACAAAACAAACCAAAGCAAAGCAAAACAAAATAAAAGGCAAAAAGAAAAGAAAACAAGGAAGAAATGAATAATGTACTTGTTTTCTAAGTTGCTCTACTGATTTTTTTTTTACCAGGAGGATTAAAAATATAAGAAAAAAATGTGAAAGTCAGAGAAAGACCAAACAATAAAATCAAAGAACATGTTGGTCTGGTTCAGTTTCCACTTGGCTGCCAATGGTGACAGTGAGACCTCCTTGTACATGAAGCTTTTTAAACTGTTGACCTATTTTATAATAAAGTTTTATTTAAAGGGGTAAAAAAGAATGCATTGGCCTGGAGGTAGAAATGGTGTTGGGACCCACGGAAAATTCCAAGTGACTCTCAGACGATCAGACCCTCCAGGCATGTGAAGCTCCCACCTCGGCAGGACCCCTGCACGGCCTGCAAAGCCTGTGGGGCCGGTGACATCCGATCACCACCACCACCACCACCTCCCAAGATCACAGAGGAGGTGTTGTGGGGAAACCTGAATCAACAGTAGCCAGGAGCTCAGGAGAAGAAAGGAAATTTTATTGACACTAGCAGACCCCAGAGGAGTAATCTCCAGAGTCTGAGGTGAGTTTTACAGAAAGTTTGGTCTTTTTATATCTTGGCAAACAGAAGTTACAAGAACACGATAAGCTTTTGCTGAAGGCCAGGGTACAATGGGTGTTTTGTAATGAGCATAGTTGTATGTAGCAAGTTGCTTTTGGCACACTCACAGAAGTTTCAATTTAATGACAAGTCATACTTTAGCTGAGTTCAGGACAGAGAACAGAAGGACTGCAGCTTCCTTTAATAAAATGGCTGCAGTTAGGTCAGGATTTCTGCTTCAGAGAGGGCCCAGGTGCTGCCAGAGGAGGAAGAGAAGGAAGAGGAGGAGGAGGAGGAGGAGGAGTGGTACGGGAGGAAACCAAAGGCCAGGACCGTCAGGATGGGGAGGCAGCCCTGGGGCTGGGCACCATAGAGGCCTGCAGGGGCTATTTTACATGTAATGACCATTTCAATCCTATATTTCTAACACTAGTATATTTCTAATGCTCAAGGATGAGCCTGGAAACAGTTACTTCTAGAGAGTGACAAAACCTGATGAGCCATGGTGCTTCCGGAGCCAGGTGTGAAGTAAGTGCCACTTAGCTAGACAGTGATGTTCTTCTCACTTTTAAGTCCCAGAGAGTTATCACCTCAAGGACACCTCTGCCCCATCTCAGCTAATGATTGATCCTTTCCCCGTGTTACACCACAGCAACCCCAACAAGCTTATGTAGAATAAGTCTGCCTGACAACGTAGGACCCAGCCTACGGAACCAGTTATAAAATATCCTGTTATCTTCCTTTGTACTTCTTTTGAAAACCTATATAAATGACTACCTTACTTTAACAAAGGGCTGGTGCTTTAGACCTCAATGTCCCCAGTCTGCCAATATAACAAAGCTGTCTGTCTTCCAAAGTGCCTCTGGTGCCGTGTCTTGGTTTGGTCTGGTCCTGAACCCTGCAACAGGCCCATGGAGTCCAAGGGAGACCTAACCACCTTGGGGCACGGTCATGAGCCTCGAAAGGTAAACTCCAGCCTAAGGATTAGAAGTGAGTGAGATGGCCCTCCTGTCTCCTCCGGTCATCTCTGACCACCCGGCCTCTCCCAGCTCGCACCTCAGGCAGCCTGAGGCACACACACCAGTGTCACCTGCCCCAGCACCAGGCCGCTCCCCACTGCTAAACTCCCAGGAGCAAGTGCTGGATGGATACGTCAGACCTGCTCTCCAACCTCCCAGGGGGCCAGAGAAGGAGGCAAAGAGCAAAAAGCCTCCAGCTGTGCCAAGAGACTGCCGCCTTCCCCCGGAGCTGAAGCTCACAGGCCTGGCAAGGGGAAAGCACATGTGCCACCAGTCCTGCCACGGAGGGTTGTGACTGGGATGAGAGAAGCTGCCCCGACCTCCTAAGCACCCTTGTTTGACTCCGAAGGGACACCTGGGCAGCCAGCAGAGAACATGTGGAGGCCAGAGGACCCCAAGACATCAGAGGAGAAGCGAGAGACCTTGGAGGAGAAATAAGAGACAGTGACAGGTGGCGCTGCCCCTTGGCCAGCACCTTCTCACTTCTGCTGGAGGGACTGCAGACACCCTGCCCCATCCCAGGAACACTTGCTCAGTCCCCAGTATCCCTACCACCTCCGCCTGGGTACAGAAGGCAGCTGGGCCCCCTACTCTGTGTGACCCTCTGTCTTCCTCCACACCCAATAGAGACTGGCCAGTAACACCCTCAGCCCCGATTCTATCGCACCTCCCAGTTCTCTCCTCACAGCCCTGGTGTCCCCTCAAAACCTCCCTCCTGCCTAAGAGAACCCCTGACACCCACCCCTGTAGTTGCTCCTCTACCAGATGGTTGTTTCCCAAAGGGACCGGTCTCCACCAGACCTTGTATACGTAGCGTCTCCTGCCCCACCCCAATCTTTAACTGTCCCCTTGCCCTGCAAACCATTCCCTACCCCACAATGGGGATGCCTGATGGGCAACAACAGCCAGCCTGTCTGCCCAAAGCCCCTCTTCCTGTCCTGCCTGTCATGGACCCTTCATGCTTCAACATTTTAGCAGACAGAGCCAGTACACTGTCACCGTCCAGGCCTGCCTCTGGCTTGGATACAACTTTGTCTTCCATGTCTACACCCATGACTACAGCCCAACTGCTGTCTGACTTGGAAGCCATGGTACCACCCCACCACCCATGTCTGTCCTGCTGTAGTCTCCGTCCAGCCTCCTCCCGTGCAGCTGCCACCCCTCTGGGGCACAGAAGAGAGATGTCAATCAGCCAGCCTTCCCTAGCATGACTATGAACCTGCTTATTCCAAACTGTGGGCCAGTTAGCGTGGACCTGGCTTGACACCCACCTCTCTTTCCTGTTACCCCTGTGTCCCTCACCTATTTGCCTCAGTAGCCCTGGTATTTCCCTATTGTGCACATAAAAACCTGGTTATTGTTTATCTCCTGTGTTCACATGTCTTCTTTGCTCTCTGACTCCACTCCCGGGGAAGAATCACCGTGTATGGGTGATGATGTGTTGAGCCTGACTTCATACAGATTTACTCTGTCCAGCAAAGAGGTTGGGAAGCAGCCACCTTCACCACAGTCTATGGAAATCAACTACAGGGGAGTTCAGCTAACTCCTGGTTATGGTTGATACACTGTGGCAACACAAGGAGTCCAGAAGCTTAACCAAGTAACGTGGCAGTTCTAAGGTTTTGTCCCATATGAAGTTCATCAATTCATATTTCACATTTTGGTCTTTCATCTATTTTGAGTTATCCCTATTTGGTAAGAGGTAGGGACCAAAGCCCATGTTTTTGTATGGCTCTCTAGGTACCCGTGTCCAAACTCCTTTGTCAGAAACACTGTCCTTCACTGAACTGTCCCTTGCTTCCAAATCAGATGTCCCGGTGTGTGGCTCTACAGGATGTCTATCCTGCTCATTGATCTAGCATACCCCGTTCTTGATTATACTAAAGTCTATCACCAACCATTGTGCATTTGTACATATAAAGTAGCTTCCAGTATTGTGGCCTCACCATTTTACCACATGTAGCCAGATATATCTGAAGTGCTTTTCATAACGCAGTTGGCATTTAACTGGAATTACTTCCTAAGATCACTTTTTTTTTTTTTTTGGTACCGGGAATCAAACTCAGAACTTTGCACTTGCCAGGCAGGCACTTGCACCACTGAGCTATATTCCCAGCCCCCTAAGACCATTTTTAAAATACTGAGGTGTAATACCTGTGTATTACTACAGCCTAATAAGCTCAAAATCAAAGCCATATGGTATGCAAAGTGTGGGAACTGCATAGGTGAGTGTAGAGGAAGTGACCCTAAAACATCATGACAGGATGAATTAGGAAAGACAGGACCAGAGAAGCACTCCAGCTCCCAGCTCCTTCCTACAAACCAGTCATGACAGAAAACCTTGTTCAGCCCACGAGGCAGGGTGTCGAGAGTGACGGCACACATGCAACCTAATGGATTAATAGCTGATTAATTAATAGATTAGGGTAGAGTATGCCGCTGTGTCCCCTCAATGGCAGCCCGGGAGGGACCTGGGAGGCAGCTGCCTGGGGCGATGCACTGGATGGGGCAAGATGCTCCATAGTGGGTACAGAGCCTCCACCAATCCAGACGGCTTTGTGCTTGGCTGGAGCAAGCAACAGGGGTAACACAGGGCAGAGGCACTTAGCTGTCGGGGGCACAGAGGAGAGCACCCTGGCTCCTGGAGCCCTCGTGGGTTCTCTGTTCAGTGCATACACTCCGGTCTCCAGTCTCCAGAGTACCAGCTGCACGTGGAGCTGCAGGGTGGGCTCTGCACAGTGGGGAAGGGGGAAGGGAGTGGCTGGTCCCTGAGGGCCCTCGGGGCTCATTTCTCCATGAGAGATGTAAGTCCCCAAGCCACAAGCCAGCTGTACAGAAGCAGCAACATGAGGCAACTTCTCCCCTCTGTGCTACCTGGGTCCTGACCTCCCTGAGCTGCCTGAGAGTGGGGGAGGATCTGCTTGCCTAGTGAGCATGGGAATGGAAGCTGCCAGCCGTGTGGGTGAGGAGGACCCAGGGTCCACAGTGTCTTCAGCATAGCGCCTCACACTTGGTGGGTCCTCCTGGAAACGAGCTCCAGTCCTGACCTTCCTAGCTGAAATTTATCCCCACCCTGTGGTGTCCCAGAACTGTGGGCCCAGCCCCAGCCCCCCACATGGGTCTTCCTCAGAGCCTAGAGCAGGCATCCTACACCTGGGGTTCTCGCCCCTGCAGTTCATTCTGAGCCTACAAAGCCCCACCCCCTGGCAACTGTGGTTACAGCCACCTGAGCAGGGCACTGGAGCAGCCGAGCGACGTGGTGCAGGCAGGTCCTTAACAAATGTGGCAGTCTCCCTGGCTTCTGGGCAGTGGTCCCTGTACTTTCTGGGTCAGGTCAAAGAGCCACACAGTCCTACACTGCCCGTCCATATGCACACACATTTGCTCAGCCTGTAATCCTATCCTGCTCTCAGCTGCCTGGGGAACTCCTGCTCAGACCATAGGATTCAGCTGAGTACTGACCTATCTTGAGTCACCAGGACACCCCATTTCTCACAAAGACCACCCCTGGGGGCTAGAGGATCTGAGCCTATGCTGTACAAATGGAGGCTATGACTGGCCTGGTGGTGCACATGTCACAGGCTGCCCTATGGCCATCCCATGACCTGTGACACCTGTGGGACTCTTGCTCCACTACAGGCACCCCCATAATTCCCCGGCTCACTAATGGACAGGTGCACAGAAATATCAGTGGCCAAAGTTGGTGTGTGAAATGTGCGGGGTTGAACACAGTGCAGATTGTCCTGGAAAGGAATGGGATTCTCAACTGCTCTGCAGCCCTAGATGGCAGTAGCATGCAGGATGGGGGGAAGCAAGCTGCCCTCTCCCACTGGCACCCCGCGGCCTTATGCAGCAGTAGACCACTCACACCTGGGGCTGCCCCTACCCCACCCCCTATGGCCACCTAGACCTGTGCCCTAGCATTGTGCTGGCTGTGGCCATGACTGTGGCTATCACCTTGGAGCCCCTGGGATGTGGAGCAGCAGACAGCAGCAGGGAGAGAAGGCTCCACCTGACACCAGGAATGGCTGAGCCCCGGGGCACAGAGGTAGCAGGGACAGAACCAGTGCTGGGTGGCGAGGGCAGCCTGTGGGGACAGTGCTGTGCTCTGCTGTTCCCTCCGATCAGGACCAGGACAGCCACAGCAGCTTATGGGGTTCTGGGTGTTGCAGGGATACTATCAAATCGGGTCAGGCCTGGAGCCACACACAGTGAAGACATCCCTGTCCCCTGTGGTCCCCAGCAAAGCTTGGGTAGATAGGGGGAAGCCTGACCTTGTGCCTCTGCTATGGTGCCTCCTTGGTTCCGCATGAAGGGAAAGTTCCTCTGCTTGTATCCTCCATCTCTTGGGGCCCAGTTCACGGCCAGCTTTGACCGAAGCAAGAGGCCAGACTTTGCAAGGCGGATACTTATGTGTCAACTGAGGCCTTCACACCAGCCCTCCAGCATCCCCTCTGATGAGCTGACACCCTCCAGGGCCAACATTTCCCCAGCTGCTCTCATGACTTGTCGGTTAAGGGTGTTTCACAGGGAATGCGCAGCCAGTGTCAGGCAGCATGCTGGAAAGCAAGGGGCAAATGTCTCAGGGTCAAGGGGATGCACATCTCTGCCGGTGGTCATGGTCCTGGAGGGAGGTGGAGGATCTGCATGGGAAGGTTGCTCTGGGCTCCTGTCTCTTCTATGGCTGCCAGGCCTCCTCCTGCTGACAGAAGAGAGGCCTAGAGGGTGCCTTGGGGAGTCTGCCCCTCAGGGACAGCCAGCTCTAGGGCACAGGTAAGGGGAGGGCAGGTGCATCCCCTACCCCAAGCCTTCCCAGAGGACGCTGATCCAGAAGCTAGTGTTGTAGTACTACCAGGCTTCAGGGTGCTAGAGTTTCCTTCTAGAGGTGATGTCTAGGTTCTTTCTGTCAAGAACAAATAATTGATTGAAACAAGCATAAAGGGTGACGTTTCACATCTATTAAAGGCAAAAAAAACAGGCCCAGCAAAGCGAGTTTGGGCCAAGTAAAAGTAGGAAAAAAAGGGAAAAAAAATTAAAATAGCCCCAACAAAGTAGGGTGGGCTATCACGAAAGCTTAAGGGTTGCCCATCCCTCTTTTATGTTTCCCACACCTGAGTCAGGCCCAGATCATCCTATCAAAAGCCTGCTCCAGGTCTGGCGAAAAGTCCCCCTGCCAGGCAAGGCATGTTCTGTGCATGTGTCCTGGGATGACTAGGTCATGCCTACTTTCCCATCCAGTCCCAGACACACCCTATGTTCCTGCCTGAACCTCACACCTGTGACTGACAGGTAAATAAATGCCTATGAGCTCAGCCTCCTCTGCTTGGATCTTCAGGACTCTGGGCCATTCTGGGTGCCCTCCTAGAACCCACTTTCCTCATCTTCCCAGGAGGCTGGCTAATGGCAGGCTTGTTTCCAGGATTAGGCTGGATAATCTTAATAAACACTCAGTGGCCCACGCAGCCCCCAATCCTTTGTTTTTCTGACTTTGTTAAGAAACTTTGTAAAGGAATGGAGTAGGCTTGCCCCTCAGTGTGTGTCACAATGGGTGTCAATGTACACCCAGGGGAGAGAAGAAGGCAGACAAGTTTGTTGCTTGCAGCAGGTAAGGACAGCTCTGGGGATCACTGCCACTGTCTCCTAGAACACAGGGCAGGAGGACTTCTGCACACTCATACTGGTGTTATAGGCAGCTAAGTTAGATAGAAACATTATAGGCAGTCAGACAGGGCCAGGCCCTCGAAGGAGCCAGTGCGGAAGATGAGATACCTTGCAGCTGCGGGGAAGACAGACACCTCCGCTGTGGGCCAGACCTCAAGATAAAAGGTAAAGCACCCACATACTTCCTAAGGATAAACATCAGGAATTGATATTGTAAATAGGTATCAATCACCTTGAAAAAGCCAGGAAGAGTCACTAACCCAACCCTCTACAGGCAGGCCCCTGTTCTGTATTGAGGTCCACTTGCTATGTGACTCGCTTTCCCATTTGATCCTGATTTAATCGATTTTACCTGAGCAATTATACTCGTAATCTTATTGGTTGGCCATAGTTTTGTCCTACCGTATGCCCACCTTGGGATTTCCCATTTTTCCCCATCTTGGACCTACCTCACTTTGTGGTTTTGCTCTATAAAATCCCATAGAAAAGACAGGGTCCTTGGCCACCCATTTAGGACCCCTTCTGTCTCTCCTGGACAGAAGCTTTCTTTCCCCACCACCCCAATAAATATATTCTGCTCTTAACGTCCATTGTTCCTAAAATTCATTCTTTGATTTTAGAGAACACGAACTCATACCAGACAGCTAGCAGTTTGGGAGTTTCTTTCCCCCATGTCAAGCCTAGTCATCACAGGCAGAGGCAGGCATGTCTGGAGCACGCAGGACCACATTCCATTTTATTTTCCTTTGTATCGTATGTGTTCGACAATGGTAGCTGGAACACAGCTGTGCAGGGTGGAATTTAGCATTATACTGTGGGTATGTATGCAGGGAGTTTGTTTCAGTACTGGGGAACATACCGTTGCCTTTGCACTGAGCTATGTCCTCAGCCCTTTTTAAATCTTTTATCTGAGACAGATAAAGATGACAAGCCCCTTGACTGAGTTGTCTGTCTGTGCTGGGCACAAACTGGCAACCCTCCTCACTCAGCTTCCTAGAGGGTCAGGACTATCTCTCAACCCCAATGTCACACACTACAGCCACTTAACCAGGTGTGACGGCCTCCCTGAGCCCCTGAGCCTATGAGGTGGGATAACCTTGTGCCACAGTGGGGGTAAACTGAGGCACAGGACCAGTGAGTGTCAGTCAGAAAGAGCTCAGGCCTAGCACAACTTCTCCGCAGCCGGCTCCCCTTGGGCTCTGCCAGTGGCTGTTCTTGGTGTGTGGTTCCTGTTCAAGGTGAGCACCATGGGGTGGGAGCACAGCAATGGCAGGGCAGGTGCTGGGACCCACAGAGCGGGTAGGGGTTCTTGATATGTGTGGGCTGCGGAGACTGTGTATGTGTTAGTAGGGAGCCCTTATATTGATCAAGAAAGATGCCTCCCTGGGGCCACTAGGGCAGGGTAGGAATGGGCACTGTGTGTGTCTGGCAGCCCAGTCACACATCAGGAAATCCATAGCCTGTGTCCTACTGCTGCCTCCCCAGGGCAAACCAGGCCCTCACAGTACCCACTCTGGTTCAGTCCCAAGCTGTCCTTCCTTGGCTATCCTGTTGCCTGACTCCCCTGCCAGTCCCTGTCTTGTCCCAGACATCCCTGGCCCTTGGGTGGGCTCACAGGAGAACCAGAGGACCCTGCTGTGTGCAGCTGCCCTGCTGTGTGCAGCTGCCTGAAATGCAAGGACCTTGTGTTCTGCTGCCATCAGTGGGCGGGCCGGTGGCAAGGTTGGGGCCTAGGCCTTTGCCTAGCATTGGATGCAACATTTCCTCTCCTGTCCTTCCCTCCTCTTCTCCCCCTCCTAGTACCTCTCCCCCTCCTCCTCTCCCCTGTCATCCTTCTGGCCTCTCCACATAGCTGGCCTTGTGCTGGACATGATGAAGCCAGTACTCAAAGGGATGCCCTGATTTGCTGTTCAACGAGACCAAGCCAGAATCAAGATCATGAATATTGAGGTGTAGTCACAGCAAAGACATGGGAACTTTGTCCATTTTCCCCAGGGTGGTCCTTCTTGGGCTTCTATCTTTCCTTCTGAATGCTTCTGCCCTGATTTCTATGACACTGTAACATTGCTCAAAAATCTCTCCATACAGAGTAAGCACCATGCTCAAGAAGACATGCCATATGTACAATGAAGACATCAGGTCTAAGTTTAGAACAATAAAAGTCTAATTTCTTTAGCCAAAAACCCATCAGACAACAAAGCCATGAACAGAGCGGGGAAGGGGGTGGATGTATGGGTTAAGCAGATGACCCCTGGAACAAACACAAGAAATATGTCACAAGTACAGTGTAGGTCTGCTTTGTAAAGGTGGTACTGGCCAGGTGTGGTGGCACACGCCTATAGTAACAGCATTCTGGGTGGAGAAAGCAGAAGGATTACAAGTTCCAGCTCAGCTTGGGCAATTTATCAACTCAACAAGATCCTATTTCAAAATAAAAATTAAACAAGGGGAGGAGGTGCTGGAGATGTAGCTCAATGCCAAGGTCCTGGGTTCAATCCTTAGTACTGAAAAAGCAAACAAAAGCGTTTGTGCTGAACCTACATGTAGTAGTTAACAATGATGTGGAACAAGGTAGAACAAAAGAAGCTTAAGTGTTTTCAATCCTAGCTCCTGGATACATGCACACAGGCTCTGCTGGAAAGAAGGGTCTTAGATCTGCAGCAAACTGGGAGAAGCTCCCTCACCCCTCGGTGACCGCCGCCTCTGCTTCTGTGGTGCTCAGCACATAGGCAGAGTGGGGGTGAAGGTTGTTTGATGGAAGCAAAGGGACCACATATCACCGGCTCAGGAAATGACATAGAGAAAACCCACAGACCTTCGCTCACTTGCGACCTCGGTGCAGCACCTATTGGGCGAGCAAGTGAGCACTCCGCGGGGCGCAGGCCCTGAGGTCTGCTTTGTGCCTGCAGCGCTTTGCTGCACCGTCACACTTTCCATGGGTCCTGTGACGAGCAAAGACTTTCCATTATAACTTGTAATGGAAGTCAGAGGTGCAGCCCAAGATGAGAAGAGGAGTCTTCCTCTTGCCTGGTCTCACCAATCTCTGGTTGATGGAAAGTATGACTTTTGGTCCACTGAACCACTCACTAAATTGAGTCTTGTCTCGGAAGTGTGTAGAGAAGACAAGGTACCCACTGGCTATTCCAGGAGGCAGTGTCCTACCACTCCATCAGCTCCATCCTTGACAGCCAGGGCTTCAGTCGCTTGCACCACCAATCTATCCAGTAAACCATGAAGCTGAAACCCATGCCTCTTGACGTCAGGGCCAATCTTGCAGTATCAAGAAGAAACAGACAAAATGATTAGCTTTCTTTGTGCTTAAATACTTGGTGTGTAGTACAGTCCTCCTCTCATTTCCCAGGTGAATTCAGTTAGTTTGACAGCTGGATTCTGTTTAATGTTAGATGTAATGTTGAGCTTAACGTTTTCAAAATAAACCGTCTTCATCCTAAGACTACTTTGTAGGCTGAGGGTGTAGCTCAGTGGCACAGTGCCAGCTGGCAAGCACAGAGTCCTGAGTTTGATTACCAGTACCAAAGGAAAATGCTGCTTTGTTTGAATTTACACCGAGCAATTCATTAAAGGGCAAGGTAGTGTAGTGGCCAGGAGGGGCACCAGAACCAGACTTCCCAGGTTCAAATCCCACCTTTCTCACACTAAGAATTTTGCCTTTCTGGGCAAACTGTTCAACATACAAATTGGTTCATCTACTAAACAGGGCTGATGATTGTTTGTTTGTTTGTTTGTTTTTTGTTTTTTGTTTTTTTTTTGGTTTTTCTCCGGTACCGGGAACTGAACTCACGACCTTGCACGTGCCAGGCAGGCGCTGGCAAGCTGAGCTAAACCCCCAGCCCCCAGGGCTGATGATTAAATGGATTTGTATGGATAAAATCTTAAACATAGTGCCTGGTACATAGTAACACTTAATACATGTTAGTTATCACCTGCAAGTATTTAATATTTATTTTATATGCACATTTACAACCTATCTGTCCCATCCACCTGTAAGATTGTTGAGAAAAGAGATCACGTCTCCTTTGTCAGACTGAGCTGAATCCCAGGGTCTGTGCTCTCTGTTCTCCCAGATATCCCACCTAGGAATCCAGGACCAACAAAGGGAGTTGAAACCCCAGCCTTGACTTCTAACTGGCATCTAAAACCCCTCTCCCTCAGCTTAGACTCCTAAGGTAATAATAGCCAGCGACAGTGGGAGAGGCCTGAGCACTCCTGAATGTGTGCCTACTAGCCAGACATTGATGTGGCCAGCTGAGCAAAGGACACACAACTTCTAAAATACAGAAAGACTTGGATAATGCTGTAGGGGTTAGAGCCAGGCGAGAAGAGAAGACATTCATAGCGGAAGAGAGAAGAGCTCAGGCTCTATGAGGACCTGTCCTGTCGTTTAATTTTCGTAAGAACTTGGCGAGCTGGAGCTAGAGTGGAAGCAACGCCCGCAGGCCGGATTTCTGGCACTTGTTGAGCAGTAAGAGACGGTGAACAGCAGCTGGCGGCCAGCAGACTCCACTAGACTCCACATCTGCACTCGGTGCGCCCCCCGCCCCGTTCCTTGTCCCCCTGGTGATATCAACTCAACCTCCCCGGTTCTGCTGGGCTCCTGCGCCCTGAGCGGAACCTCTCGCAGCAGGCGTCATTCTCTCACCGAGAGCCGCAAGCAGCCAAGCGCCTTCCCACGGCTGTCTGCCTGACTGTAAGGGGCTGGAGCTGGGATGCTGGATTCACAGAGAATGCAAGTGCCATTCAGAGCCCTGCTCCGGGAGGGAGACGGGCCCGGGCGGTCTGCGGCTGAGGCGCGCGCGGAGAAAGCGGAGCTGCGTCGCACTCGCCCGGCCGAGGCAAGGGGCAGGCAAGGGGCGCGCCCGCCCGGCCGAGGCGTCCC
>NW_004955489.1:929763-995162 GCF_000276665.1 Chinchilla lanigera | reverse complement strand
TCCCGGGCCGCGCGAGGTCGGAGGGGCCGGCGCGGCGCCGCTCTCCGGGGCGGCGCGCACGGACCAGAGCCTGGAAGAAGCAAACGCGAAGGAGCCGGCTGAGCGCCTGGGCTGCCCCGCTGAGCTGCGCGAGGTAACTGTCCAGCCGCGGCCGCCGCTCTGCAGACCACAGGCCGCTCCGGGCACGGGGAGCCCGTCGTGCGAACGCGCCGGCCGCTCTCTCTGCTTCCAGGGAGAGGCGGGAATTGCTGCAGGAGGTGGTGTGGATGCGAGAGGGAGGGGCGCGCGCCAGCCACTCACAGCGGGCTTGGTCCTTGTAAATCTAGGGGGTGCTTTGCTATCACATCCTGGACTGCCCCGCCCTGGGTCCGAGGCAAAGGCAGGGTAGGTCTCCTGTCCCAGCTGGCATCTAGAAAGGGAGGTGATGATGAGGTTACTTTCCCAGGGGGGCTGGACTCTGGGACCTGTGGGGTGGTGGAAGGGTGGGTCCGTTTCCTCTCTGTGGGGTGGGCAAGTGGGGCGGGATGAATGGGGGAGAGCTGGGGTCGCCCCTGGAAGTGCCAGCTGCGACTGGGGCCCCAGGAAGATGATCTGCAGAGTGGGCAGCTGGCTGCCAGAGCCAGTTCCCAGGCACTTAGGCAAGCCGACCTTCTCTGATCGTCCCCGCTGACCAGGGGAGGATCTCGAAGGAAAAAGGAATTCCTTGTTGTGAGCTATTTCCTTTTCAAAGTGCTTTCTCAATGCTCCTGTCATTTTGTTCTCACTGGGTCCTCAGTGGCACCTTGTGAGTCACACCAAAGCAGGATTGTTCTCCCCCACCTCTCAGATGGTGAGGGGGAGCCCTGCGTGTAAATAACCACTGAGCTCTGCCAGGGTGCATGGGGCTCCAGGTCTCTGCTGAGGCTGTGCATTAACACTCCAGTTTCTCAGAGAGCAAATCTGCTCGCTTCCTCCTTGGTCTGAGGAGCCCACAGGGAAACCAAGATGCCCATAGCACCCAGAGGGTCTGTTTCCAGCCACACGGAGCAAGTTGGGCTGGGGTTGCCCCAGCCACACCCACGGATGCCACTGGGTCAGCTCTGCCTGCTGAGCGAGCTCAGAGCAGGACTTGTGTTTGTCTCCGTGTGTATCCTGGACCCTGCCCTAGAGCCAGCTTGAATAGATGTCTGTGAATTTCACTGAAGTCTTTGTGGTGTGTCTCCCCTGGCTCCAAGCTCCGGGGAATATGTGCTGTGTAGGACTTACAGAGCTGCCAGGAACTCTTACTTAGGTCCCAGAAATGAGAATTAACACCACACAGGCTAGCCTATGTCTCATAGCAGCCCAGTGGATCTGCCCCTCACTGCCTCCAACAGAGCATGTCCCTGTCCGGTGGCAGGTGCCATTCTCCCACTTTGCCTTGTTGCACAAAGGGGCAGAAAGATCTCAGCCCCTAGGGGTGGGCAGGACCCACGCTCCAGTCTTCTGACTGCGTTTTCAGTGCTCTTCCCACCCTATCTTCATTAAACAGCACAGGATTCGGGCAGCAGGGGGATGAGACAGAGCAGAGCACTCATGAGAAGCTGCCTGATGTTCTTACAGGGTTTTTAGAGTTAAAGATGGGGTGGGGGCAGCGCAGACCCCGTCCTGAGGAGCCTTCTCTGCCCAAGTGATGGTTTCCCTGTGGATCCCAGCGGAGCTGTAGCAGGTGGGGGTCTGTACCTGTGGGGGGACAGCAGTGTCCCAGGGCTGGACCAGCACATTTGTTGCGTTGCTTGGAGAAGAGCTTTTGTCTGGGGATCAGACAGCAGCCTTGGCCCCGAGGGCCTCTGCCAAGCCCTGTCTTAGGAGGAAGCATGGGGGAGGACCATGGAGATGAAAGTGAAAACACTCGATTCTGACAGAGAAGCTCAGTTTCTGTTGACAGTGACACTGACAATGACATGCACGCTTTGCACATTGACGTCTGGAGGCCAGTGGTGGTGCATGCTTAGACAGTGCTATAGCGAAAGCCCTGCACCTGCATGGCCTGTGCCCGGCAGAGACACTGCAGTGCACATCAGATGTGCAGGCCCCCTCCTGGGGATTGTGGGGGGAAGGTTACAACCCACTCTCAGCAGGTCCCTGTGCCTCCCTACTGGACAGCAGGGCTCTGTCGCTTCCCTCTACCCTAGTTCGGAGCATCCGGGGATTTCCCCAGCCTTGTCTTCCGGCTGTGCAAAGGTGCTCTTCTCCAAACCAGCCAAGAGCACCTTCTCCACCTCCACTGAGTCAGCCCCCTCCTTGGAGTTCCCTCTGTTCTCCTCCTCTTCCCGCAGCCCCTTCCCCACATGGCTCTGACTCCTGTGCTCCACCCTGTGCTTCCGTATCCCCGCTCCTGTCCCCTTCACTGCAACCTCCCGGAAGCGGGGGCCAGCCCTTGAGCCCTTTTCCCCTGTGGTGCCAGCACCTGCCCTGCTGCTTCCATGGCCTGGTGAGGTCTCCCAGGGCCTGCTAATCCTCTGTCGCCAGCCTGCACAGCAGCTGCCACCATCTCCTTGGGGGCTGCCACAATTGCCACTGGCATTCCCAGCTTGACCCCAGCACCTCATCTACCCTGAAAGTACCAGTGGGGCCAAGAACACACCCACACCCACAGGCCAGCTTCCTGACTCCTGGCTCCTGTCCTGCAGCACCTGTTACTCCCAGCTTAAGTCCACACTCTTATTTGGGGGCCTCCTGTAAGTGCATAGGCAGAAGAAAAGACTCATTCAGTTTCTTTTTCTTATTCATCTCTATTTTTGGCCACTTAGATTTGTGATATTTCAGGAGTTCTTTAAGCTCCTGGCACTGGTCCCAAGCTACCTCTTCCTCAGCTGCTTATAGAGGTCACTGCTGTTCCTAAGTCCTTTTAGTCATGTCTGCCCCGGCCAGAACTGATTCAGTTTATTCAGAGCTTCTCAGCCCCCTTCCTGGATGACCCGAATGACCCATTCACTCATTTCCTGCCTCGGATCCCTCTGTGTTCCCTTCTCCACACTGCTGCTGAGCACCTCCTTAATACATGGCCTGATCAATGCAAGAGTAAAAAATCACATGGGCCTCAGAGTCTGGAGGGTGGGAGTTCCAGTGTGAATTTATGACTTGCTTGTAGTTGCATGGTCCAGGCAGATTGCCCAACTTCCAGAAGTGCTAGGATTCACTGGTGAACAGATGTGGTAATGTCTCTTACTGGGGTTGCTGGAAGGATTAGACGAGCCAATATATATGCAGGCCTAGTGCCTGGTAGGTATTAAGTAAAGCTAGTTTTTTTTTTCCACATGTTTAATAGCACTAGCGATGGGGGAATCTCTGTGAGCTGGAAAATGTGTGCCTAGCCTTTTAAAGGCTCTTGAATTTATATTAAAAACAGACAAGAACTTCCAGGTGATGGTGCCAGGGCAGAGCATCATTAAAAGTATCCTGTTTTTTGTCACTTTGCAGCCTCTTGACCAAGTGGACCTTGGGCCAGGGCAGGGAGCCGCAGTAGGCAGGGTACGGTGGGGATGAGTGGGCATGAGCCATGGGCAGCAGCGTCAGAGGCCAGTGCCCCAGGCTCTGGGACAGGAGTCTAGTCCTCAGGAAGACTTGTGGGTAGAGCAGGTTGCAGCTTTGAGGAAGAGTACAGCTTGGCAGGGAGCTAACACAAGGACCTCGCAGGAGAAACCAGATGGATTTGGGGAGCAAAACAGCAGCTCTAGCTTGCTCAGCAGGAGCAGAGCAGTTCCCTCAGCTGGCTTCAACGGGAGCCAGACCAGGATGAGGTTAACCGTCCCAGAGCCACTGCTTGGCCTCTGCGTCCTCCCTTACGGAGGCCAATGGGGTATAGCAGCCAGGCTGTGCTCAGAGACTTCTGTCAGGGAGACCCTCAGCCCTGGTGGGTATTGGCAGGTGGGTGGGCAAAGCTGGGAAGGATCCCCAAGGCTCCTCTTCTGCTCTCATGCTGTTAGGGTTCTGAAAGGGGAGACGGGGCACATACCTGTGGGGCCACCTTGGAAAGCTTGCTGTGCCTCCCAGGCCAACGGAGAACAGAGGCTTGCAGGCTGACTAGATGCAGATGAACGGTTACTTTCTCATTAGGTGAGGGTGGGCAGGGCTGGAGAGCAGCAGGCAGAATGTATCTGTGTGGTCTCACTGGATATGGGGAAGGAGAGGAGATATTGCCAGGAATGATGCCAGTCTCCTGGTGACAGCGGCAGGGTAGAAAGGTGTCTTTACTGAAAGAGAGAGAGCAAGCTCTGGAGCAGTGTGGGAGAGGGAGATCAGCCACGGTTGGGACCAGGAGCCCTTTTGGACAGCCACAAGAAGCCCTGATGTGGGGAGGGAGTGGAAGGTCTAGACACAAGGGCTATCTGGGGCAGAGAACAGGTGGCAGTCGTCTGCTTACAAATGGTCGTCCATGACAGCTCAGGGTGCAGTCAGGGAAGCTGTTGGAAAGCATGTGTTGGGTGTGGAGAGCTGGGGACTGACCAGAAGTCACTAGGAGCTTTGGGGAGAGTAGTTTGAGGGTGGTGAGCATAGAAGCTGGAGCAGCTGAGGGTTGGGTGGGAGAGAGGCAAGCGGAGACAGGACGTGGCAGAGCCCAGAAGTTTGGCTGTGAGGTGGGGAGAGTGTGGGGCTTAGGGAAATCTGAGTAAGAATGTTGCATCTTTCTTTAGTCTTGGGAGAAGCTTGAGACTTAACTGGCTGAAAGGAGAGGCTGATGGTAAGGCTGCTCCGTAGAGGTGGGTATGACTCTGTACAGAAAGGTCCCAGGGAGGGAGGCAGCAGTCCAGGGAAGGCAAGCCCAGCTGAGGTTAGTATAATTCAGAGGTCACCTCTGTAGCCAGCCTGGATGAGACAGCCAAGCAGGGGACCATACAGGGAGAGATGCAGGTCTGTTGGCCGGAAGTAGAGGTCGTTCTAATCTGACGACTTTTGTTTTTCCTGTGTGGTAGGAAGTGAAGTTTCCTGGTGAGACTGGAGGGAGTGGTCAAGGTTTGTGGAAAAGAGAAAAGCTTTTAAATAGGTGCTGAAACCATGAAGGAGACAAAACCAAAAGCTGGCCTTGCACCTGTGAACCTGATGACATTCCTGCAAGGACCCTTGCAAATGAGATCTAGATTTCTGGTACCTGGTGCAGAGGCTGGCACTCGTGAGGACCCAAGAGTGTGTGCGGGGTTGGCCTGCTGCCTGTCCACCCATGTACACCCTCTTCAGATCTTCCTCCTCAGATCTTGCCCAGGTACCCAGTGCCCTCGACCAAAGCCCCCACTAAGGCTCCTCCCTGTGTGAGTGAGGAGCACTGCTCTGGCTCTGCCCTTCCAGCGCCAGGCAGTTAGGCCCTCCGTCCTCTTCTTTGGCTGCCCCATCCCAGGGCAGCCTTCTTCAGTTAGCCTTACCCTCTCTGGCTGTAACTGGTACAGGACTTACAGGCATGAGAAGTTTTAGGCATGTCAGAGGTTGCCCTACTTTTTTTTTTTTGGTACCAGGAATCCAACTCAGGACCTTGTGCTTACCAGGCAGGCTCTCTGCTGCTGAGTTATATTGCGGGCCCTGGTACAGACTTTCAAACAGGAGTTATTGAGCACCTAGCATATGCATTGCTGTAAGGGTTAGAACCTCAGAAAACAAAAGAGGCAATCGCTGTCCTCTCGGAGCTTGTATTTGGCTAGGGGAACACAAAGAGTAAAGAGAAGTGCTTTGGTGAGAGATGCAGGGGAGAATGGGGATGGCAGGGGCATCAGGTTTCCTCAGGGCATGGTGGTGAAGGCCTCACTGGTGAGACAACATTTGAGCAGCTGCCTGAGGTGAAGAATAGGCGTCTCTGGCTTCAGGGCTAGGTCTTGCAGACAGTGGGAGTATCCAGCAGAAGGCAATTCTACTGTGTGACAAGCAAAGCTGGGCAAGGTGGTTCATGTGCTTGGGAGGCAGAGACAGCAGGAGGTTCACAAGTTCGAGCCCCACCCACCTGGGCAATTTAGTGAAACTGTCTCAAAATCAAACATTTTTTAAAAAGGAGCTGAGGTTAAAAGCCAGGCCTGGTGGTGCACAGCCGTAATCCCAGCACTCAGGAGGCTGAGGCAGGAGGATTGTTGTGAGTTCAAGACCAGCCTGCACTACAAAGTGAGCTCAAGGCCAGCCTGAACTGCATAGTGAGACCCTGTCTCCGAAAAGACAAAACAAATGAATAAATAAATAAATATAAATAAAAGGAGCTGAGGTAGAATGCCCCTGGATTAGGTGCCTAGTACTAGGGGTGGAGGAGAAAAGGTCATGGTGTGTAGAGTGAGTAGATGCGGGAAGGCCCTAGGAAATGAGGACACAGGTAGGTGAGGGCTGCATCGTGGCGGCCCTGAACTCTGAAGACACTGGCTGCTGCCCTGCATGAGCTGGGGCTGCTGCAGCAGAGGAGCAATAGCCCCATCTTCTGCTCTTCAGAGGTCACTCTGGCTGCAGGGCTGTAAAGGCACAAGGCTAGGAGACCCGTGAGGAGAGGCAGGAGCAGGATCCGGGGCGGCTGAGGCCAGGAGCCTGTGCTGGAAGCAGTGAGGAGTAGTTGGATTTGGGATGTGGTGGAGGGAAGAGCCAGTGGGATTCAGCGTTGTGAAGTGGGATGACCTGAACAGCAGGTGGCTGGTGTACCGTCTCCAACATGGAGACAGGTTCTGAGAAGAGTAGGTTGGTGTGGAGACTGGTGTGTGGAGTCTGCACTGCCTGTTGGGTGTGGAGGTGTGGAGGTGTGGACTAAACAGTTGGAATGAGCCTGGCACACGAAGGGGTTGCAGGTTGCGGGTAGATATAGGGACACCATCCACTTAGTACATGAAAAAATGTTCAGCATCACTGGCCATTTGAGAAATGCAAATTACAACAACTCTGAGATTCCATGTCACTCAAGAGAGAATGGCTGTCATCGAGACATCAACCAGTAACAAATGCTGAGAGGCTGCCTGGGCTGGGGGTAGAGGAAGAAACCTTTCTTTATCATTGGTGGGCATGTAAACTGGGACAGCTACTATGGAAATAAGTATAAAGATTCCTTAAAAAATAAAAACTATAAATTCCATTTGATCCAGCTATTTCCCTTCTAGTTATCTTCCCCAAAGAGTTGAAGACATTATATCACAGTGATCCATGCATATCTTGTTTATAGCAGCACAGTTCATAATAACTAAGTCTTGGAAGCAGCCAGTATATCCATCACCAGATGAATGGATAAAGAAGTATGGTATTTACACATAATGGAGTATTGATCTGCCTTCAAGAAGGATAAACTTGTCATTAGTAGGGAAAGGGGTGTACCTTGGGACCATAATGTTGAGTGAATCATATGCACAAGCTTAAACATTGCATGGTTTCCCTTATGTGAGAAACCTGAGCTATACATAAGGTACAAATAAAAGTCTCACTCTGCAGTTCAGGCTGGCCTTGAACTCACTTTGTAGCCTAGGTTGGTCTCAAACTCACAATGATCCTCCTGCTTCAGCCTCCCAAGTGCTGGGATTACAGGTGTGCGCCACCACGCCCAGCCCTAACAGCCCCTTTTTTATTTTTAATTTTGAAACAAAGTCTCCAGATTCCCAGGCTGGCTTCTACAGTTTTATTAGTGTATGTTTGCAGTATGTACTTACATTCATTGTGGGGAATTGGTACATGTACACAATACTCTGGGAGGCTGAGGCAGGAGGATCTCAGTTTGAGTCCAGCCTGGGAATCTGGAGACCCTGCCTCAGCCTCCCAGAGTGCTGGTGTTACAGGCATGCACCACTGTCTCCAGCTCACAGGGAAAATTCTTAGGCAGAGGTTCTGGGACCTCACAGCTCTAAGCATGGCTTCTGTAGTTTGTGCACAGGTATGATTTCCACGTGGACTGAAAACCCTTGGGAACAGGAGCTGTTACGCAGCCCACCCACGCCCACCTTTGACAGAATAAGGCGCAAGACTCTGCCTGTAGCAGGCGCTAAGTACACCTGGCTAGGAAGGAAGAACGGATGTACATGCTTATTAAGTATTTGTGTGCCAGACACTGTGTACTAGTAATTTATATACATTAACACACTTAATTTTAACTCCAAGCCTTTAAAGTAAGTCCTTTTATTACCTCATTTTCCAGGAAAGTGCACAGGTCAGTAAGTGGCAGAAGTCTGGGGCCAGAGCTAGTCTCTAACCAGTAGGCTACCAGAAGGTAGTACCACCTTCCATCGAGGCCTTCCGTTGGTTGGCATGTGGTACCTTTTCTCTCACCATGACACAAATAAAAGAACAGCGGATCTGGAGTCAAGAGTTTATATACAAGCTAAGCATCCGTACACCAAAAACCTGAAATCTGAAAAGCTCCAAAATCCAAAACTTTTTGAGCACTGACTTAACACAAGTGGACAATTCCACACCATGAAACTTGAGACTGTAAAGCACAAAAGTATTAAAGATATTCTGTAAGTACTTCCAGGCTATGTGTACATAAACCAGAAATGAGATTAGACTTGGATTCAAGATATCGTGTTATGTATTTGCAAATGTTTCAAAATTCAACAGTTGTCCAAAATCTGAGTGTTTTCTGGCCCCAGACAATTTCTTGTAAACCTGTATTTAAATTTCTGCTCCTGGCTAGCTATCTGAGCCCAGGCAGGTTGCTTAACTACTGGGAGCTTTAGCACTTCATTGAAAATGTGACAAGGATAATAAAGGCACAGGCCCAGTGGAGGTCTGCTTATGAGATTATATGTAAGAGATCACACTGGAAAGTACTAGTGTGTGTAAGGTGTCATCATCCTGGTCCTGTTTTAAAGAGTCAAGTTGTGGTTCCCTTATCATATGGAAGAGCTTCTAGAGGGTTGAGGAGTGTAGTGCATCCACAGTCCCCACTTCACTCCTTTTCATTGATATTTCCACATGAGATTTATTTCAGTGAGTGTCACGGCTTTTTTTGTTTGTTTGTTTTCTTCTGGTTTTTCTCCGGTACCGGGAACTGAACTCATGACCTTGTGCTTGCCAGGCAGGCGCTTTGCCGCTGAGCTAAATCCCCAGCCCCTGAGTGTTACGGCTTTTATTTCCAAGTCCTTGGCTAGCTGATCATGTAAGCCCTTCTAGAGCTGACTGGCTCAGTGGGGAGGAAAAAGAGCCAGTCCCCACAATTCCCTGCTTCTCTATGTCTGCCCTCTGAGCGCCCCACCTGCTTCCTTTTCTCTCCCCACAGATAGGATGGTGTTGACCTTCCGTGTCTCAGAATCACTAGGTGGTCAAGCCAGGGCTTCTGAAGGCAGCCTGCCTTTCTCCACAGGGGATATGTTCTTAGATCCCCAGCTAGAGGCCTGAAACTTGAGATCGTCCTGAGTCCCATCTGTACTTGTTCTTTTCTGTACATGTACACCTGTGATAAGGGTGAACTCAAAGATGAGTCTCAGTGAGTAACAGCAGCAGCAATGTCAGAATAGTCCTAACAGTGTGCTGTCCTAGCACTGTGAACATTGCTTCTCCTGCACATGTGTGCTAGTGTGAGGTAAAGTAAGGGGCGCCTGACAGCAGGTGCTGCAGAACGGTGACAGCTGATCTGCTCTGAGGTGGCTGCCAAGTGTATGCAGGGCTGGTAGCATGGAGAACATGAAGGAGCCAGACAGAGGGAAGGTTCACACCAGGCTGGGTGGAGTGGACACCACTCGGAGCGGTGTACAATTTGAAATTTATAAATTGGTCATTTCTGGGATTTTCCATTGTAATGTTTTCAAGTGTTGGTGGATCACAGATGACTGCTCCACTGCATGACCATGGCTGTGGGAGACAACCGTACTCATGGGCCTGGCTGTCCCGGAGCCTGCCTCAGTACTTCAGGGCACTCTCCTTCCTTCCTCCAGGGCACCCTTGGGTTCTGGGGCTGAATTTTTGTCTGAAAATACATTTGAATTCCAAGAGAGATCAAATGTGCTGTTTGTTGGCTGTGTATCCAGGCTCTCATGTCACAGGGCCATTGGACTCTTTATTTTCTGAGGGTGCAAGCGAACACCATGGTCAGGAAGGAAGTGGGGCGAGAAATGCGACCCTGGGACAGTAGCCCCATAGAGTATCCTCCCACAGATGGTTGGGATGAGGAGGAAAGAGCCTTTCTAAGGAAGTAGGGGAGCTGTCTCTGCCTGGGGAGTCCCATAGCAAGTAGGGTACTGTAAGGAGTCCCCTAGGGGTGTGGTTAAGGATAGGGGGAGAACCAAAAAGGACACTTTTCCCAAGGGCTGCAGGAGTTTCAAGAACAGAGTGGCAAAGGCCACTACAGGGTGGAAGGCAGTGATTTGGAAGTCTCATTGGCAAGTCTGACTATGTGATATAATTTAGAGCATGAGTGGCCAGCTTGTCTTGGGGTGCATATAAAATATGAAGTATGATCAAATATTATAGTGAATGTTTAAATTTGAAAAATGTATGACAGTAAACAATATATCAACATTAAACCCCCTCAGAATCCTCCCCCACACTTGAACACACTGGTCCCTTCGTTCTTGGTGTGAAGCAGCTCTGGAGTCCTCTTTTGTGAGTCTCTTTTATGAGGTGTGATCAAAACTACAGTGAGTGTGGCTGCAGGGTGCCCCCCAATGGAAAGGCGCCCCGTAGAACATCATAGCATGTCCTCATCCACCTTATGAGGATCTGGCCACTTCTGGCTCTTCCCTAACATCAAAATGACCCTAAAAGATAAACATTTTGAGTCAATTTCAGGACACGGAGGCAGCCGTGCTAATGCAGCTAAGCGCGGACATGTGCTCAGCCTGGTGTGTAGGAGTGAATGTAAGCTGGCAGGGCTGAGTCATCCAGGGTCACGGTTGTGACCTGAGCCTTAAGAGATGTTCTGACGGTGGAGCAAAGGAGGAGGCAGCGGGGTAGGCTCACCGGACTTGTCTACCTATCATATTCCCTTCTGGCCTGGACAAGGGGACAGGGGACAGAAAAGCAGTGTCCATTCCTGGCAAGCAGATGGGTGGGGAAACAAAGCATAAAAAGAATGCAAGGAGGAAGCGAGTGTGTTTTGCCTGGGTAAATCCTCTCACTTGAACAGGTATCTTCAGGAAGAAGCATTAGGCTTTCTCCCTGGGGACCTGCAAAGCTCCTGACTTCCCTCCCTTGGACATACTTCCCTGCCTCTGCCCAAGGGTGGAGGCCCAAACCCTGAGAGTCAGCCTGGTTCCTTTGCTGCTGTCAAGCCTCGAGTTCTCGCTGCTGTGAAAATATATCATAGGTCTCCCAGGTCACCACCACCACAGTCCAGGCCATGCTTTCTGTCTCCACCCGGACAATCCTAGCCTCCTCCTCGTCCCCTGCTGCCCCTGACCCTTCTGTCTATTCTCCTTTCAGCATGTGGAGTGCTCTTTTCCATTCCCACCAGAGGTGTCCTGAAATGTGCACGTGGCTTCCCGTTGCTCTGTCCTTAAAGGGAGCCAGACACCTTCCCTGGTCCACCAGGCTCCTGCCCACCCCCATCCACCTTTCCTCACACCCGTGGCACCCAGGCACCGTTGCCTACTTCTGATTCTCAGAAACAGCAAGCCCTGCCGCAGAACTGACCTCTGCCCCTGCTGTCCCACCTGCACCCCTCACACTGCTGCTCGGGCGTCACCTCCCCAGTGAGACCTTCTGTTCAAAGTGATATCCTGCTTAGCCTTCTGAGATCTATTGCAGCCTGGAGCTACACCTCTGTTTACTCCTTTGTCTCCTTGAATAGGGTATAAGTGGCACAGGATCGGCCCAGGGCATCTGGCCTGACTGTCCTGGCCCCTGAGCTTGATATAGCTAATGCCTGGCACTGTCAGGCAGTCCTGTCTTGGTCAGAGTTGGAGTTGGTGCTGGAGGGGAGTGGTGGCAAGTGCTGAGCCACCCTTAGAGCACTCTCTGGGTACTGCCGTTATGAGCTTGTCATGCACAGGGCTGTGGAGATTACAGACTTCTGTGAACGAGCACATAGTGGCTATGTTCCTCTTTGCGGACTGGCGATACCGTCTGCCTCACAACTGCTGAACTCTGCGGTGATGCTGCATAAACAACTATAGGCACTGTGTAGACAAGCAAGGATGGCTGTGCTGCGGTAAAACTTTATTTACAAAAACCCGTGATGGGCCAGCCTTCCCCTGAGGGAGAGGAGTGTCTGTGATCACTACCCGCCTTTCACAGCCGACCTAACCCTAACCAGGCCCTGGCAGTAGGACCTCTCCAGGCCCCAGTTTCCTCATTTGAAAAGCAGGGACTGGCAATAATAGATACGCTATGGGGCTGCTGTTACGGTTCTGGTGAGCTAAGCATGTGTGTTTGCTGGCTCCAGCTCTGGAGCTATGTTCCCTGAGAATTGCTCCGGACCTCCCCAGCCAGAGCTGTCCTGGGTTCTCCTCATGCCCCGCATTCGGCTGCTCTTCTGCACTGTGACCTCACAGTGCTTGCTTTATTTATTGACCTCATAGTGCTTGCTTGTTTTCTCTTGATTTCAGTCCTGAGGGCAAATCTAAAAGCCCTCCTGGATACTGTGAAATGTCAGAGGTGGGCTGTGGATGGTTCAGCGGGCAGAACGCTGCACCCAAAGTCTCCCCGTCTGAAGGGCTGCCAGGCCTGCTGGAGGGGGTGTGAGCACTGAGCGGCTGGGCCTTCCGCCTGCATCCATTCTGCAGTGCCCCTTATTGCACTTTGAGGAAAATGAGGAACCAGAGGTTTCCTGACAGCGCGGAGAGAAATCGTACTTCTCTTCTAAGGAATTACAATCATACCCACAACATTCTTCATCCCTTCTCATCTGGCTGTTGTGGCCTCACTTGGTCTTGGTCGGTCTCCTTGCCATGTGAGGCCCATGGAAAATCACTTTCTACCTTTCTCTCAGGCTCTTCCGATTTGCCTAACCTGCCTGGTGAAAGCTCAGTAAACGTTTCTCCCAAGGTCACGCAGAAGTGTTCTGGTTTTAGCTGCGGGTATAACCTGCTCCTCAGGACTGAGGTGGAGGAGGCTAAGGGGGGGCCAGGGTCCTGGTGCTGTGTGCAGGGCTGCTTGTTCCATATCAGCAGCCAGCGCTGTGGGTGTCACAGACGGAGCTCTGACACAACCTCCGGCCAGTTTCAGTTGTCCCTTGTGCAGTGGGGATAATGTAAGAGGTTAAGCGTTTTTTCCGGTTTTTCTTCTATTTTTATTTTTCTGGTAGCAACTCTTCTTTCTGTGAAAGCCGAGGGAGTCCTTCGTCAAGGACTGGACATTCTAACTTGTGCTCATCACTAGCCACAGCCTCTCATCATTGAGCCCAAGACCCTCAATTGGGCCTGGAATGGGTTTGAGGAACGGTTTATGTGGTGAAATCAAAAAACACAGCAAATGTTTATGTTTAAAAAATGTATTACAGTAAAAGACATTTACCTTTACTCTTCCTCAAAATACTCCCCGCACTTCCACCACACTTCTCCCCTCATTCTTGCCACTTTCTGAAGCAGTTCTGAAGTCCTCTTTTGTGTCTTTAATTGCATT
This sequence comes from Chinchilla lanigera, assembly GCF_000276665.1. Taxonomy (NCBI): domain Eukaryota; kingdom Metazoa; phylum Chordata; class Mammalia; order Rodentia; family Chinchillidae; genus Chinchilla; species Chinchilla lanigera. Next base: position 981,707 of record NW_004955489.1, on the reverse strand, counting down.
CTTGTGGTGCCTTGATGACCTGAATTGATTAAAAACATTTACCTTTTGTGGTGATTTTGACTTCAAGGAAGAGCCAGTCGTCACACAGGGCCGGAGCCAATGGGTGAAGTGGATGAGGGCACAACATAACATTTTCAGACTGCCTTTCTGTTGGGTGGCACCAGGCAGCAGCATACACTGCGAAAAAGCAGTTTCTCTTGACTCTGCAGTGGTGAGTCGCCTTCCCTTACAAAGGAGCCTTGGGGAACGGTTGTGGGCTTCTCATGTCTCACCAGGCGAGGTGCTGTTGGCACTGTCTGTGCCACCCACCGGGCTCAGAGGGCACCAAGGCACTGGGCTTAGCAGCTGCCCTCGCCCCTAGAGTTTTCATTTAATCCAAACACTGGGAGTCTTGGGGCTAGAAGAGAGTCAAGGAAAAGTCACAAGGCTGAGGGGTACCTGGGGGGAGCCCCAGTGAAAGGGCACACGGAGTGTGATGCAGAGGCCGCCTCAGCAGTGCACGGGAGGATTAGACCACAGCACAGCGCGGCTTCAGAACTTCCCCTGGGCTGTCTACGAGCACTTATCCTGCCAAATCTTAGCTTCCTGTGGTAGTCTAAACCTATTACATAGAACACTATCACTGTGTAACAAGGAAATTATTTGTAAAGTGGCAGAGTTTTAATTTCCTTAGCAGGTAGTGTTGTCGTCTTTGTATCAGTTGGCAAATTCTTCTTTAATGGGACTTCCTAGCAGTCCTAAGTGTAACATACTTTCTGTTTGAAGTGAAATTCACAAACATAAAATTAGCTGTCTAAAAGTGTCCAATTCAATGGTTTGTAGTACATCCAAAATGTTTTTGAATCTTTGAGCAGGTTTAAATTAATCGTTGTACTGAGTATGGTGGCCTATAATCCCAGCACTCAGGAGGCTGAGGCAGGAGGATTGTTGTGAGTTCAAGGCCAGCCTGGGCTACAAAGTGAGCTCAAGGCCAGCCTGAACTGCAAAGCAAAGCCCTGTCTCAAAAAGAAAAAAAAAAATTAATCACTGAATTCACACAGGAAACATGGCCATTCTAGGAAATGTGGCCGTTCTAGGAATCCTGTAATTTTATATTTCTCTCACAATTTATGTAATATGCTAAATCATATAATTCTGGCAGTTCATATAATGTATTCCAATGAGAGACCTGAGATGTCAGCTTGTCTTGTTTCTTTTCACTCAAGTTTGTATCGCTGGTCACCACCCAGGGAACCTGGGTGCAGTTTTGTTAAAGGAAGGCTTATTCCATGCCAGCTCTGGAGGAGACAGAGGCCTTTGCCTTACGTCTTCATCTTGGTTAGTTCAGGGTTAGAGGACTTCTGTTTAGAATACAGTGAGACAATAGACAAGACACTTTTATGACCCTCCCCCTCTAGGCACCATCCTCCTGTGTGGAAGGGGCGGTAGCCTCCCTGGGCAGCATCTGCGCTTTCCTTGCATACTAGGAGGTGCTGGTTTCCCTGTTTATCTGCACCTGAGGAGAGAAGGGGATGGTGTGTATGTTTTCAGCATGAGAAAATTGGCAAAGCAATTTTATCACTAAAAGAAAGAATCCTACTTTTTAAAGATCTGTTTTATGTGCTCTCTCAGTTACATCCTATACTCACGCCATTCTAAGACTGTCTGGAGGGCACCCGACCTAAAGGTCTCCTTCCCCGCCTTGGCTTCCCTCATATATCCATTCTGTCTCTCTGTGCAATCATTCGCTGTCCTGTCCTAGAACTTGGGCATCATCCTCCATGCTCCTGTCCTTTCACTCTCCCTGAGAATCCACTCATAACCTGTGCAGTTTATTTCACCAGTGCTTCATAGTGTTGGGCCCTCCCCTGGGCTGTGCATCCCTGTCCTCCTTTTACTCTATGCTAAGTTGCTTCCCATAATTCCCATGGGGCCACCCTCCATTCTGCCTAAAAGGATGGGAACCATGGGCTGGAGTGTGAAATTCCTGGCTGTGGTGCACATTCTGGACTCAGTACTAGATGCACCTCCTCTCCGTGCACACTGGCACCTGGCAGATCTTCATAGGTGTTTCTGGCAGTGAGCCAAGTTGCACAGAAGTCAGGTACAGTGGAAAAGCTGGAAGACGAACAGGAGATTCAGATGCTGCTGCATGAGATGAACCGTAGTAGACAGCGCACCGTCAGGAGGGCCCGTGCTGGGCTGGCCTTGTAGGAGGGAGCCGGTCCTCAGAGACAGCCCATCTGCTGCTGGTGAAAATCTGTAGGAGACCAGGTCACGTTGAAATGCTGCCCAGTGCCAGGGATTCGAGGAGAGACCCTTGGCTCCTCTCTTCTTCCACACCCATCTCCTGCCAGGGCCTCTCACTAGCTGAACCCAGCCGGAAGCTGGGGAGCCTGGGGGAGACAGACTTTGAGGGGTCTAACCTTGTCCCATGTCTTAGTCACTTTCCTGTTTCTAGGACAAAATACCAGACACCCACACCTTAAAGGAAATTTATTTTGGCTCGCAGTTTGTAGAAGTTTTGGTCCAGGGTCAGCTGGCTCCATGGCCCAAGGCAGAGGCTTGGCGGAAGGGCTTGGGCAGAGGAGATCTGTTCATCTTATGGTGCCCAGGAAACAGGGAGGGAAGGACCCAGGGAGAGAGATACACCCCTTCCAGGTCCTGTCCCCAGTGACCCCTTCCCTCCAACCAGACCCGCCTCTCAACAGCAAGCCAGCTATGCGCCCCCTAAAATCCAGTCACCTTCCACACGCAGGAGAGTGGAGGGGAATGAAGACGCAGTCACAGCAGGGGTAGCAGATGGAGCTGAGCAAACAGGCATGATCTCTGTTATAGAAATCGCTCCCACCAGCCTCATTACGGTCCAGAGGAGTCCACATTTGTAATCCCAGGGAGAAGTCATTGGAATTCCAGTAAGTAATTCCAATCTACTACTTCCGATGCACCCCACAGTGAGAATAAAGACACAAGCACATACCTGTAGTTGTGGGAAGCCAAGGGGGTCCCAGGTCCAGTCACAGCAATGGCTAACTGGAACAGAGATCTCTGCCCAGGGCCAAACCCAGGTTTTATTAATTAGTGAAGAGAGGAGTGGCTCAGGTTGAGTGGCTGTGAGACTGGCAGAAAGTACATAAGTACTGTGAGCTGGGCTAGGTAGGAGACATACTGGCACCTCTGTAATATGCAGAGAGAGATACGCATAAAGAGTACTAGATTTTGGGAACAGGTAACCTCTGAGTTTGGAGGAATCTGCATACCATAGTTTGAGGAAGTATCTTGTGTTTTGGGGTCAGTGCTTCAGGTTTGATGTCCGGCCTTCAGGCCCTGAGGCATCACAGCTTCTTTCTGGAGCCTCAGTCTCAGGGTTCTTTCGCTCATGCTGGGAGTTATAGGTGGGGCATCACTGACCTGTCCATTGCTTCAAAGCCTACGCATCAGCACCACCGCCTGCCCCACTTGCATTGCTTAAAGCCAGTTCAGGAGGTAAAGTGTTATCCTAGCCAGCTCTGTACACATCCATACACAGAATTAGGGCCAGATTTAGCCAAAATGGAGACAAATGGTCTTTTTTCAAGGAGAGCCATCCCCATGGTCCTCCACATCTTTGGCTACAATTAATTCTTAACCATTCTAGAACACTTATGGTATCCTCTGGAAAATTCTTTTATATTTTTCATCTAGAAAATGCCCCTTTCTTTGAGACCAACTGAGATGCCTTCTTCTTTGTGAAATCAGCACGGGCACCTCAAACAATGTTAGCAATCCCTCATCCAGGCTCCAACCTCCTATGTCTGAATTTCTCTTGGTGGCAGTTGTTTTCATGTATGGCTGCCTCTGCCCTAGTGGGCCTCAGGGCAGCAGCTGTATCACCTGTCTCTACATCCCCAGCACTTGGTGCCGGAGGAAGGGCACACCATATCACCGAGAGTGTGTGGGCCACTGGGCTGAAAGGCCCCCTTGTCCCAGACTTTATAGCTGTGAGTGACAGAGCACAGATGGAGCCCAGGTTGAGTCTTGTGCCCTGTAGTGACTGGTGACTTCTCAAGAGTGAGGTCTGGAAAGAGTTTCTGAGCTTAGATTTTAGGAACTGTAACAAAATATGTAAAAACATTCCCAAATTTCCCAGACCTCCTGAATCCAAGTAGGGTGTTGGGGCTCAGGAGGTAGTGTGGGCAAAGAAGGGTATATCTTTCTTTGTTAAGCCTATGTAATGGCTGATACATTGTGTCAACTTGAGAAGTCTAGAAGCTTAATTAAGCGATTCAGCAGGGGGCCAGTGTTCTGGACTCAGAACGAAACCAAGGTACCGACCGAGAAACACCGAAACACATGGATCGCCCATTGAGATTTTAGAATGAGCCTTTATTAGCTGGCCAGCGACTGACTGAGAGCCTCCACGCAGGGTAGGATCAGATCAGCCCCGAACCAGGGGTGAGATCAGCTTTTAAGCCAAAAAACCACATCCTGCTTGGCAAGCGAAGTCTTTGTGAAGCAGTCTTCCCAGATACTATAGAAACTTTAGGAAAGTTACAAGAAAGGAAAGATACATTTCAGTGAGTTTCAAGGAGTGGATAGAATGCGGAATGACGCAGGTGGAAAGGACAAGAGGGGGAGTAATCAGTAATTTTTCATGTTCTTTGTGAGGCCATGCATGTCCCTTGTGAGGCCTTCACAGACAGGGTCCTCACTTTATAAACATCCTGAGCCTGCAAGAGGAGGGCACAGATACCTGAGGGGCAGATCACTGGCATACAGTATAAGGGAGGAGAAGAAGCTTGCCCCTCCCTTGTGCTCTTGTTACTTTTGCTGTCTTCTGCTGCCTTGAACTGTTGCCCTTGTGCCATGCCATCCTGCCTTGGAGCCGGCTGATTACAGGCTGAAACATCCACAAACTGATCTAAATAAACCTTCCCTTCCTTAATTTTTGGCAGTCGGGTATTTTGTCTCAGCAAGGAAAGAAAAGTAACTTAGACAGCCTGAGAGTAAACTAACGTGAGCACCCTTTTTGTTGTAGCCAAAGGCTAAAGGCATGCTGCTGCAGAAAGCAAGACCATCCTGTGCTCCCTAGAAATGAAAAAAAGAAATTGTGCATAAATAATTTAAATTGTGACAATCACAGCTATCCTTTGGAATTTCTAAAAGAAAAATCATTTTCCTAAAATATTCATGTGTTTATGAAATGAAAAAATGATGTTTAAAAGAAACTCAGTAAGAATTCTAGGGGAGAGGGTGGATGAGGTTTTCTCTGGTCTGTCTTGGCTACGCTAATACCGCCTCAGCAGCAAGGCGACACTGCACACTCCATCACAGGCAGGCAGAAAGTGCCGCTGGCTGCGGAAAGGCAGCACACGCACTCTGTGACTAGTGGTTTTGATGATTTCTTTCTTTTTTGTAAGACCTGAACTCCTTTGCTGTTCTGTTACCTAAGCCGTTATGCACAAAGGGGAAGATTGTAATAAGAGGAGTGCTTACTCATGCCCATGGAGTAACTCCCTGGGAATGACAGAGGGCCCGCTGGAAACATCCAGTTAACTGGAGAGCCCTGTTTGTGAAGCGGAGATGGCAGCCTTTGTGGTTGTGTGGATGTGTTGTCCCTCCGATCGGCGAGGGCGGAGGTTTGAGGAAACTTCAGAGGCAGGAGCAGGACCTTGGCCCGGGAGGCACCGAACTCCCTTCATGTATGACATCTGAAGTTCCTGTCTCACAGCTGAACATAAGTGTGACCTTTAAAAATGTGTAATGAGATAACAAAAATGAATTTCATGAAAGCAAATGCCGAAAGAGCACGGATTAGAGAGTGAAAAAGGGAAGTGTTGACTTGGGCAAGTTGAATAGTTCTGGGAAATATGTACATGGTGGGCGAGGAAGCCCTGGGTGTTCAGACCCTGGGCCTCTGCTAACTCTGAGGCCGAAAGCAGGAGAGGACACGAGTCACAGGCTGGACTGGCCAGCGTGGAGCTGGGGAGACACAGGCTCACACAGCAGCAGCCTGTTGGAGCCGTGTTCCCAAGTGTGCTGCAGGGGGCCCTGGGTGCTGGAGCAGCTCCAAGTAGGAAAGCATTCAAGGGCTGTCACTCTGAGAGCCACTTAGGTGTCTCTCCTTGCAGCTGGAATCCAGTGACTTCTTGGAACCAGCCATGGTGAGAGTGTTTCACCACTGAAGGCGGCGGATGCTTCAGACTGGGACTTTTCTCCCAGCAGAGGGGATTGTTAAACATTTGCTACCACACTCCTGTCTGGGCTGCAGGACCCCTTTCAGAGGAAATGCATGGTCAGAATAATTCTCATAACGCTGCTAAGACATCGTCTGCCTCTTTGCTCCTCTTCTTTGAAGGCATGGAGGCGTTTGCTAGAAGTGGGTGATGTGTGATGCTGGAGCAGACAGGCACCCTCGGCTCGCTGTTGAGGCAGACGTTAAGAGACATACGGACAGGGAGAGCAGTGCTGCTCTGCCTGCTGGTTGTTTTCTCATTTGAGAAGTTTTTTCATAAAAATATTTATGCTAACATGTTATGGGCTTACTATTATGTTGAAGTTAATTAAAGATATTTTTAAATTCCTTAATTTTAATCTCAGAGATGGTAAATGTCATAGAATTTAACTCACATAAAAAGCCTCACACGTCCTCATTTTTTAAAAAATAGACTTTATTTAGGGTGAAGTTTGGTTCCCAGCACACTGAGTAGACATCCAGCTTATCCATTCTTTCTGTCACAGATCATGCATTTGATGCTGTGTTTTCACAGTCATTGTCAAACTCAAGGTTACCTAGATTTTTCTCCTACGTATCTTCTAGGACTTTCATAGTTTTTGCTCTGTACATTTGTGCTAAGTGATTCATTTTGAGGTAATTTTTGTAAAAGTTGTGAGGTCTGTGTCTAGGTGTTTTCCCGTGATGTCCAGTTCTAACATTTGTTGAAAACACTATCTTTGCATCATTGGGTATTGCTGCTTTTGTTGCATTGCCAAGGGTCATTTAATAGTGTTTATGTGGGGCACAATATTTCCCTGAAAATAAGACTGAGTTTTACATTAATTTTTGCTCCAAAAGACACAATAGGGCTTATTTTCAGGGGATGGCTTATTTTTTCATATACAAAAACCTAGATTTGTTCATGTATAACAATCTACACTTATTTACTCATGTACAAAAATCTATATTTATTCATGTACAGTCACATCGTTTTCTTCGGGAATATCTTCATAACTCTCAAACCCCAACTCCTGGCCTGAATTTCTTGTAACTCCATTTCCTGTAGAACCATTGGCCCCATCCCTCCCAACCCCTCACAGCCAGCAACAGAGCTCTCCTTAATGAGCACTTCCTGAGCACACAGCCTGCTCGTGATGCATCATTATAACACATGAGATTCCTCTTAAACAAAACCGTGTCTGTCCGTTATCAAGTGCAGACGTAAGTCATGCATTGTGTCTGTGCTGTGACATCATCAGCAGTAAGTCTTGAGTTCATCTGTTTACGTAGATAGTGACTCTCCTCCAAAAGTGTCTGCTTGGGTATTTATAAATGCTTGATTATCATTTATATTATCATTTAAGTGTTAATATCAATAATATTTATATTTAGTTATATGTTAATGTTATTTTGTAATTCAATTAATCTGTCATGTGTTGCAAGAGATCTACTAGATGTGTCCATCTGACTGATGATCTTAACTGAGTCTTATTTAGGGAGTTGGGCTTCTATTATGAGCATCCTGAAAAATCATGGACGGGGTTATTTTCTGGTTAGATCTTATTTTTGGAGAAATATAGTATTTCTGGGATCCTTTTTCTGTTTCAGGGGCCTGTGTATTTATTCTTCCCCCAATACTACACCATGTTGATTCCTGCAGCTTTATAGTAAGTTTTGAAATCAAATAGCATTACTCTTTGTCCTTCTCCTTCTATGTTGTGTGGCTACCATCGATCTTTGGGGCTTTGAGACCTCAATTTTTTTTAGCAGCACTAGGAATTGAACCTAAGACCTTCACACTGTATCTCATCTCCAGAGCTATATCTCAGACCTTTTCAAATTTTTTTATTTTGAGACAGGATCTCCCTAAGTTGCTAAATTGCCCAGACTGAGTTTGAATTCACTGTTCTCCTGCCTTAGCCTCCCAAAATACTGGGATTACAGGCATATGCCATCAGGCCTGGCTGGGGCCTCAATTTTTAAGAGTATGGTCTTAGTTCACATTGTTATAAAAAGTACCTCATACCAGATATTTATGAAGACCAAAAATTTATTTCTCACAGTTCTGGAGTCTGAGAGACTGAAGAACACAGTGCCAGTAGGTTCTGTTTCTGGTGCAGGTTTTTGTTTTCCAGGTGGTGCCCTGCTGCCCTTTCCCTCACACGGTAGAAAGCAGAAGGGAAAATGGCCAGGGAGCTCCCACCTCCCCATTGCGAAGGCTACCTGTTCGGTTCCTGTAGGCTCTTCCCTGATGACTTACCTCGTAAAGCCCCTCCCTGTAATCCTGTCACTTGGCTCTTCGCTTCCAACATAACAGTTTAGGGGGACTCATATTCAAACCATAGCAACTGCAAAACTGAGACCCAGAAGTTTGAAAACTGCAGTTATAGAGAAAGATAGACAAACTCAGAGGATCCTTGCATGGGGGAGGAGGACAGAGGTAGTGGAGGGACATGAGCTCCATTTTCTCTTGTCCCTGTTGCCACTTCAGGATGCAGCTCTGCAAGTCTGCAGCTGCTGTGTGGCACAGACACAGCCTAGGCCCAGGAGGAAACCTCAGAGGGGTGCAGAACATAGCACAAGGACCTCAGGACGTGGCACAGCAGCCTCCCTTTGGACCAGAGGCCATGGGGCAGTTAAGGCAGCATAAGACTGGTTGTTCCCATCTTTTGAGACAGAAGTGGGCTTGATGATGAAGTCTGCACATGAAGACCATGTACTGTGCCTTTTCTTCAGAATGCAAACTTCAGTTAGATCCGAAGGACAAATCATGCTGTAAGGGAACAGTCACACTTGCACTGCTTGCCTGCCTACCACCCTTGACAATTTACAGGAAACGTGCACAGGGGAAGAGGTGGGGCTTTCATCTCAAGCTTCAGGATTGAAAAAACATCCTCCAGCCTGACAGAGAGGAAGCTTATTTGCCTAAAGAGGCCCGTTGCTTACTCTGCTCCTTTCTCCGTGGCCACACTACAGACACCGAGCACTCCAGCAGGGCAAGAGGCCAGTTGGGGCACATGGGAAAGCAAGGCCAGCAGAGACCAGCGGGCAGAGAGGCCTCATGTCTCTCAGCAGCATGGCAGGCCATACAGCTGTTCCAGGCCCAGCTGACTTCCTCAGCTGCAGGAGAGACATGAGGGTCTCAAATACCCACCCCAGCCATGCAAGTCTGTGGGCCCAGCCTTCCTGGCCCTGGCTCTTGGAAGAACTCCCCCTAGACCTCCCATCTTTTAAGCATTTGCCAGGCTGGATAGCCGGGACCATCCTTAACCTGGGACCAGCAGTGTGTTCATGTGGTCCTGAAATGTCCACAAATCATGTGTACCCTTCTTTTTTGGTGGCGGGGTGGGGGGTGTCTAGAGTTTTCATCCTATTTTTAAAGGTAGAGGAAGTCTTACACAAAGGCTAAAAGTCTGTAGTAGAGGCCAACACTAGCACAGCTGCACTACTGAGAGTTTTTTCCAAAACTGCATGCAGAAACATTAACATAACCAGTAGCTGATTGTTCTCCAGGCCAAGTGCAGGGATAGGGGTGGAAAAGGCAATGGTGAGCAAGAGCAGATGCAGACTGTGTCGCTGAGGAGTGCAGATACAAGCCAGAGTATCACACAGGTGTGCATCCCAAGTCAGGGACTGCTCTGGGGGAAAGGAACCTGATTTTATGAGCAGTATGACTTAGTGGATGTTATTTTTATTTTTATGTTTTTATATATTTTTGAATTGGTTATGTATTCATGTTCAAAAACTCAGGAGTATTACAGTGAAAAGTCTTCCTCCTCACCCACCTACATTCCCAGCCCTTCCCAAGGCCACATGTGTGTCTTATAGAAAGGTGAATATGCCTTCTGCTGTCCGACCAGGAGAAGAGAAGTTCGCCAGAAGACGTGACAATGAGTATGAGTTAACTAAGACTGGGAAGGGGCAGGCGGCACATACCAGGTGGAGGCAGCAGACGGTACTAGGCCCTGGGGCAGAAGAGAGCATGGCCTAGCTGACGAACTGAAAGCCAGTGTGGCTAGAATGAAGAGAGGAAGGGGAAGGCAATAGGCCCTGAGTACAGTGGGGCAGAAAGGTGTAGCCTCGTGGCCTGGGTGGCGTGGTGGATGTTTCCCTCTGAGTGTGGGTAAGCCACTGAGAGATGAGCACAGGTAACCTGGGACCATTTTGCATCTTGAAAATATAGCCCTTGCTGTCTAGCACAGAAAATGGAGTGGAAAAGAAAGCAGTTCCCTGGCTCTTAATCAGTCCAGGCACGAAGAGGTGTGACTTGGTGTTACCTTAGTTGGGCTGCCATGCATAACAAGGAGCTGCAGGCTGCAGCTCATCTGACAGAGGTTTATCTCTCACAGTTTGGGAGCTGGAGTCTGAGGTAGAGCACCAGCGTTGTCAGGTCCTGGTGGGGGCCCTCTTCCAGGGGCACTGTTACACCATGGTGTGGCGCAAGAAGGGGAGGGAGGTTTCTGGCCGCTTTTGTAAGGCCACGAATCTCATTCATGAGGGCCCCATCCTCACGACGTCGTCCCCTACAAAGGCCCCCCTCCTGTTACCATCACCCTGTGGACCGAGACTTCAACACGCACATTTGGGGAGCATAGTCTCTGTTGCAGTGGTGAGAAGAGAGGAGGGAGGGAGAGACGAAAATTGATAGGAAGAAATGTGTATGTGCGAGACGCTTGCTTCCAAAAAAGGTTATGAAGCGTGTGCTGGTTCTCTCAGTCTGGAAGAAAAGTCGGGAGAGGTTTGTATACAGTGTAGGGAACAGCTGGCAATGTTTGCCCGAGCCACAGTGGCCACAGTGACAGGATATTCAGCACCCTGTGGAAGGCCGATGGACCAAGAGCTCACATTGCGAAGATTCTTGGTGAAAGTCATCTGGATCAGCCTCCAGCCAGCGCCCCAAAGTCACCTCACATTTGCAGGAGCCCCTGTGGCAGGACGTTATTACTGTTGCTAAAATCTCATGACAGAATGACCATGTGGTTGATGTTCACTGATCCTGAAACAAGTCATTAAATACCTGCTGGCTGCAGTTGGGTGTTTTCACATTCAGTTTTCCTTTTTCCCCTGACTCCCCAGAATGGCTTCCACAGAGGAGCATGGAGGGGTCCCCTGTGGTTTCATCCGCCAGAACTCCAGCAACTCCATTTCCTTGGACTTTGAGCCCAACACAGAGTACTGGTTTGTGGAGCAGTTGGAAGAGCGCTACAAATGTGCCCTGTGCCACTCTGTGCTTCACAACCCCCACCAGACAGGCTGCGGGCACCGCTTCTGCCAGCACTGCATCCTGGCCCTGAGGTGAGCGGCAGGGCGCCAGAGGGGGTGGCCAGGGTGTGGCCAGCATCCAGGAGCAGCTGTGGCTGCTCAGGTATGGTCATGGCGTTTGTAAGCGTGTGGTTGGCTGTGGAGCCACAGCAGGAAGAGCTCTCCCAGACCCCTCTGTTAAGGCCTGAAGAGCAGTCTTCCTTTTTGGCCCTCAGTTATGCAAAATTCAGACCCCACATATCCTGCGTGGGACAGCAGGCTATAGGCACAACTTTTGTGGGGAGGGGGAAGGTGGTTTTTGTCTGCCTTGCCCTGAATGCTCCTTGCACTGAGGCAGAGGGACTGGCGCTTCCATCAGGGACCCCGCCACCATGGCTGCTGGGCTCCTGGGCAGCTGTGAAGCCTGTGTCGGTCAGCTTTCCATCACTGCAATGAAATACCTGGGACAATGAACTCATAAAAATAAGACAGCTATTTAGCTCATAGTTTTGGGGTTTCCAGGCCATGATGCACTGGTCCCAGTATTTTGGGCCTGCAGTGAGGCAGTATATCATGGTGTGAGGGAGAAGCATTCATCTCATCAGCCAGGAAACCAAAGAAAGAGAGAAAAAGGGTCTGGTGTTCCACTGCCTCTTCAAAGTCATAGTCTCTTGTCTTAAAGGCCTCCCAACCGGCCCTGCCTCCCCATAGCAGCACCCTGGAGATAGGCCTTTAACATGGGCCTTTGAGAGACATCTAGCATCCAAACTGTAGCACCCTGGGTCGTGCCATTTTAAGTGGGGAGACTAGGAGAGATGTACAGAGGCTTTGGGGCTTCTATGGGGCCAAGAGGCAGGTGTCCCCTGCTGGCTTTAAAAGCGCTCATGAGCACTTTTGCACATGTGAGCTCATTCCTTCTGCACATGTGCCTTCCAGGCACTTTGTTCAGCTACGATACAGTGTCTAGCGCCCAAGAGCTAAGAGCATAGTGTGGGGTGGTGTCAACTTCCTGGAGTGTCCCAGTTTGGTAAAAGGGCAGGTGCTACACGTGGGATAAACAGAGGCCAGGGGCATTCAGCACTCACCAGAGGACTCTCTCCCACTGCATCCTGGAGGGTGAGAGGGAGTTTTTCAGCAGACTGAAAGACTGGGGAGGTGTGGAAGGAGGGCTCAGGAGCACCTTTCTGGAGAGGGGACAACAGCGTGCTTGGGGACGACTTGTAGCTAGAGCACAGGGCTGCTCTCAGAAGAACTGTTGAGGTTGAACGCCTAACCATGGCTCTATTTCTGTTTTTCTCCTCAGAGAACTAAATGCAGTGCCAATCTGCCCTGTAGATAAAGAGGTTATCAAATCTCAGGAGGTAAGAGAATCACTGCTTTGGTCTAATGGAGGAGAGGCCAGTGTCCTGGGTTGAGTTGGCCCTTGGGTTTGGTGCAGGAGCGTGGTCATGGGTCCTTCCTGGAGTCCACGTTCCTCTCCACTGAGTCAGGGCAGCTCCTCCCCTAACCCTGTTAGAAAGAGGCTTCTGTGGTCTTCACTGACCAGGGCCTTGCTACCCACTCCTCACTCCTTTCCACACTGGCTTCTGCTACAGTAAGCAGTGGGAGAAATGGAGCACCCTGTCTCCTTAAACTTTCTTGTTTGGTTAATCCCTAAAACTTCCTTTTGGTTTAGTAAGAGCTTTATTGAGACAAAATTCACAATTTATAAAATTTACTTTTGAAAATGAGATGTTCAGTGGGTCTCAGGGTATTGACAGGGTCATGCAGCTGTCATACCGTCTGAGTCTAGAATATTGCCATTATCCCCAGGGAGAGGCCCCGTGCCTGTGGTACGTATTCCCTTCTCTCCTTCTCCAGCCTTTGGAATCCACTAATCTAGTTTCTGCTTCTTGGGATTTGCCTATTCTAGATATTTCATATGAATGGAATCATGCAGTTCTTTCATTTAGCACGCTTTCTTCAAGATTCATCCGTGTTATAGAACATTTCATACTTCATTGTTTTTTATTGCTGCATACTATTACACTGTATGGATATACAACATTTTTAAAAATCCATTCATCAATTAATGGACATTTGAGTTGCTTCCACTTTTGGATGATTATGAATAATTCATGTGCAAGATTTTATGTGGCCCTATATTCACTTCTGTCTAGTTATTTTTCTCATTGCTAAGACAAAATACCCAACCCCCAAAGTTAAGGGTGGAAAGGTTTTATTTAGCTCACAGTTTTTAGAGGTGTCAGTTCATTATTGGCTGACTACAGGGCAGGATGGCATGGCCAAGGAGTGTGGCAGAGGAGAAACAGTTCATGGCAGGCAGAAGACAGCAAAAGTGAGCAAGCAACAAGCAAGGACAAGCAACAACAGCAGCTTCTTTCTGCCCCTTTTATACTCTATCTAAGCTACTCAGGGTAGGGTGGGTGCCAAACCAGTCAGTGGACTAATTTAGTAATCACACACCCTAATCCCAGCATCATACATTGTAGATCCAACCACCCAGGAAGAAGCCCCACCTATGACTGCATGAGGCTTTGCGGGGACATCTAGACACAAACCATAACAATTTCTTTGGGATGTATAGCTAAGTGAAATTATGGGTAATGGGACAGCTCAGTATTTAATATTCTGAGAACTGTCAGGCAATTTTCCAGAGTACCTACACCATTCCATGGATTCCTACTGTGGATGTATGTGAGTTCCAGTTTCTCCAAAACCTCATCAAAAATTGTTGTTCTCAGTTTTTTCATTTACAGTCTTCCTAGTTTGTGTAAAATGTATATGTTTGTTGGTTTGCTTTTCCCTAGTGACTAAAGATGTTGAGTATCTTTTCACATTCTGATTGGCTATTTGTGTATCTTTTTTGTAGAATTGCCTACTGAGTTTCTTTGCCTATCTTTAAGTTGGGTTGTCTCCTCTAAGAGTTCTTTATACAGTGTCTTCTAGATACGTTTCTTAGGCATACACGATTTGCAAATATTTTTCTCCCATTCTGTAGGTTGTCTTCACTTTCTTAATGGCATCCTTTGAAGCAGAAAATTTTTTTATTTTATGAAGTCTAATTTATCTAATTTTGTTTTTAATTCCTTGTTATTTTTGTTATAGCTAAGAAACTGTCTTAGTCACTTTTCTCACAGCTGAGACAAAATACCCAGCACTCAAAGTTAAAGGAAGAAAGATTCATTTGGCTGACAGTGTGTGAAGGTTTCAGTCCATCGTCAGCTGACTCCAAGGCAGGTGGAACAGCAGAGGGATATTGCAGCAAGCAAGCAAGCAAGAGCACATTCACTCTCTCTCTGTCCTTTATATTTTAGGCAGCCTACCCATGCTAGGGCAGGTGTAGCACCTACACCCTTAATTCTACCCAGAGAATTACCAAACCTATCAATGGACTCATTTAGTAATCACACACTCTTGATCCCAGCACCACACACTCTAGATGCAGCCCCTTCTGAAAAGCCCCTCTATGATTGCATGAGGCTTTGAGGAGACATCTAGACACAGTCATAACAGAAACTGCTGTTTCACAATGAAAATTATTTCCTTAAAGCCGCTCTTTAATTACATGCAGTTTTCTTCATCTAGCATTTTGTTCCTCAGAATTCAGGCATCAGAAAGCATTCCATGAGCACCTGGTGTGATCAGTCTGCTCTTTCTCTACACTCCTTCTGATGTGTGTTATAAATACCTCCTGGAGAGCTGTTCTCTACTTAGTGTCTGTCTGACCCACTAGGCCAGGGATGGATGTACTCCAGCCTTGGGGAAAATCCAGCTGCCGCATGTTTTTGCTTGGCCTATGAGCTAAGCAAATGGCTCTTACATTTTTAAATGGTTGAAAAAATATCAAAAGAAGGATGCATAGCAACCCTCCTTGTTTTGCCTCTTGTATTAAACTATTTCAAAATAAAAATCTGTTTTAAAAATCAGTGTTTTGTAACACATGAAATTTAGGTGAACTTCAGCTTTCAGTACCCATGTATAGTGTTTTATTGGAGCATTTGCTTCAGGGTTGTGCACAGCAGAGTTGAAATTCGGTAACAGAGGTGGTCATGATGTGGCTTACAAAGTTGAAAATATTTACTATCTGACCTTTTAACAGAGAAGTTTGCTAACCCCTGGCATGTGTACTGAAATAGCAAATCAGTACAGCTTTAGGGACACCCTGGTGATTTCCCTGAGAGAAGGAGTGTCTGAGTTACTTTGCTTATTGCTGAGACAAAATACCTGGCACCCAAAATTAAAGAAGGAAAAGTTTATTTGGCTCACAGATTGTAGAGGTTTCAGTCCATAGTCAGCTGGCTCCAAGGCAGACAGCATGGCAGAGGGGCATCACAGAGGAGAAACAATCCATGGTAGGGCAGGCAGAAAGCAGCAAGCCTGCCTTCCATCTTTTCCTTTATCTTCTGTCCAAACTACAAGCCTATTTGGTTGGTGCCATTCACACTTCCCATTACCCACACCCAAAACATCGCTAAACCAATCAGTGGACTAATGTAGTTATCACACACTTCTAGTCCATCTTCACACACCCTAAATCAGCCACCTCCATAAAGCCACATCTGTGAGCGAGCACATGAGGCTTTAGGGGCATCTAGATACAAGCCATAACACTCTGCCACTAACCCCCAAAAGATTTCATGTGCATCCCTTTATGCAAAAGGTACTTAGTGCTTCTCTAAGAGTTGCTAAAGTCCTAACAGTGTCAGCACTGCTGAAAAGTCCAAATCCAAAATCTCCTCTGAGGTTTAAGGCAAACTCTTAGCTGCAAACGGCTGTACAAATGAAAAGAAAGTTACACACACCTTCAACATACAGTGGCACAAAATAAACATTCCCATTCTAAAATGTAGAAATAGGAGGATAGACAGGAATGGATCCAAAGTAAGACCAAAATGCAGTGGGGCAAATATTGAATCCCACAGTTCCACATCCAGCATCTGGACTGTGTGAGGTCAAATTCACATGCGATTCTCCTAACAGTGAGTGCTGAGTTACCTGGCTTGTCAGAAGTATGGATGTGAGGCAGCCTTTCCTTTTAGAGTAATACTATTTCCATAAACTGGAAGTTTCCATCTGACTTTTGAGATATGCTTGAAGACCAAACTAATAATAGCTTCATTTGCATTCCTGTAAAGTAGCGGAGTATATGAGATCTAACATGTTTGTCTTTTAGGTGTTTAAAGACAATTGCTGCAAAAGGGAAGTCCTCAATTTATATGTGTATTGCAAAAATGCCCCTGGATGTAATGCCAAAATAATTCTGGGACGATACCAGGTTGGTATGAGCAATACTTGCCTTTGTCATTTCTCTGATGTGATGCATCATCCCCTCTATGTGACAGTTCCTGGGCAGGCACAATGGAGGGAGCCCTGGGTTGCCCTCCAAGAACTCCTGGATCACACCATATGCTTCGCAGTTGCGCTGAAGCACACCATCAGTGTGGGTGTTGATGAAGAGATACACCTTGTATAGGAGGGCGTGCTGTGTATGCCAGACCCTAAGTTGTAGTTTAGGGGTCATCAAGCCAAAAAAGGTGTGGGACATGCCAAGCAAAAGAAACACTCAAGCAAAGATGTGTCATTTGGGGGGAATCAGGGGTCCCACCCCAAAGTGTTTGTGCTTTCATGTGGAGCTCTGGTGTGTGGGCCTGGCCTGCAAGGTATGTGTATGACCTAAGCAGATCACACAGACCTGCAACAGAATGTGGTTTCAAGGTGAAGGACTGGTGTGAGACACAAACAAACAGGTGCAGGGGAAGTTTAACTGAGGGGGAGTTGAGTTCCTATCACGTGAAACCACTGAGTGAGGCTTTCATCCAGCTGAGAAAGCTGTTAATGGGAAGCTGGAAAATCTGCCTGTGTCAAGCTCAATCACCCTGCAAGTGACTAACACTCAGGCATCTCTGGCTTCCAGGGAACTGCTTGGAAGCTGCTGGCGTTTTCCTCTCACACCCACACAGTTTGGAGCATGTATTTCAGATGACTCAGCCTTTTCTTTATCAGGCCTCCAGACCCTGTAGGCTCTGAGGTGATAAATAACAAATGATTTCCTTGTGAACGCAAAGATTGCTTTGGACGTTCACAGAATTTTCTTGTCCTCTGACGCCCTTAGCACCTGCCTTTATGGCAGGCCCTAGAGCTAGGCCTCTTTTCCAACACTGCTATCACTAAGCCTGAAAAGGAAACGAGGCTCAGATGGAACACAGCTGTAGGGACCATAGCAGAGCGTTCTGAAGAGCAGGGCTGGCTTCTTCCACCCATTTGCCCTGGGTTTCTCTCACTCCTTGCCCTGCTCCCCTGGTGTGGCAAGGTGCAGATTCTGGAGGTGGCAGAGTTCACTGGTAGGAGTGAATGGCTGGAATCCATGAATTTTGGAGAAGATACAGATTTTGACTGTCACCATCATCATTTGTTTCTTACTACCAGTGGTAAAGAAAAGTAGCTGTCACCTTTATCCTGCTGCTGAAAAAATTTTCCCTCCATTTTCTTTCAGAGAAGAGGCAGCAAACTTTTTGTTAGGGGCCAGATGGTAAATATTTTAGGCTTTGCAGGCTGTACAGTTTCCATTGCAACAACACAGCCCTCCCGCTCCAGAGGGCAGGGATCATAGACAGCATGAATGAATCATTTGCTTCTGACTCTGTTTTAAAGGAAAACACGTTCACTAGGATTTGGGGAGCTTGTCAGCATCACAGCCACTTGCAGTGATCTAGTGGTTTTTATTGAGACATACCTGCTTTGAAAAAACCTAAAATGTGAAGTGTTGGGATTCGATTTCTTGTTGTACCCCAGGGAGGAACAGCAGCGGGAATGAGGAAAAGATACACAAGAGACAAGAGCTGGGTCAGGTGGAGGCCTCTTTCCCTGATGGGTAAGAGGACCTGAACAACAACAGTAGGTGTATTTATTTACACCTTTAAAAAGTTAGTATCAGGAGACACAAGGTGGCCTAGTGACTAATGACTGAATTGTCCAGGCAGGATTCTTTCTCAAGACCGAGGTAGCTTGATGTTTAGGCACTCTGGCTCTGTCCTGGCCTCACACATACTACCAATTTACAGCGTTAGCTGCTTCCAGCAGTGAAGAATCCTATGTTGTAGATCTCTAACACTGTGGTTAAGAGTCTTCTCTGATTTTACAGGGCAGAGCATTCCTGGCTACTGCTAGGCCCATGAGCCTGTGTTTCCTCTGACTCCTTCTTCCTGTTCCCAGGACAGCCCCCTCTCTCTTCCTTTTCTGCCTCTTAGTACTTTCCTTGCCTTTGTTGAGTCAGGATATGCCCTCCTCTCTTCCTTTTTCCCTTCTGCTCCATCTTCCATCATGTGCAGTGCAGAGGCCAGTACAAGGAGTTGCAGGGAGAGATGGAGAATGCACAAAAGAAATAAAAATGTCCTCAAAGAACTGACACCCTAACTGACTAGCCCCAGGAAAATAGCCAGAAACTGACGTAAGGATACAATAAGTAGAGTCTGGGCCATCTAAAATACACCTGGCATACTAACCTGCCCATCGTCCTCTCTCCCAGTTTGGTGGAGACCACTATGAAGCAGCCCTGAGCAGAACTTAACCAATTGGCTTTTTATGTTTACTTATGAATCTGTTCAAAGCCTAGGCCACTTGTCTGAAAGTGGGTGATGGACTCATAGTAAGTGAACCTCTGTGAGTCACTAATCCCTACTAAAACCTGTAATGGTGGATGAAGCCAGGAAGCCTCAAAGGATAAGACAAGATCACAGCCAAGGATACCTGGATCTGATCTCAACTAGACAAAGATTATAGCCTCAGGCATTTTACTTCTGGGTAGATTAACTTAATCCTTATTAAGAATTAATTTAATACCTTACTTGGAGAAGTCCTTGAGTAATTCCACCCTTCTTGAGTACTTCCCTCCCTTCTTCTGATGACCAAATAAATACAGCCACCCAGAGAAGATCTTGGTCTTACTCCTGAGAGAATCTCGAATTCTGTGAGAGGGCTTTGATCCTCCTGGAGCCCTGAAATCATTCCATTCACATCTTTTTATTTAGCCTTTGCTGTACACTTATTCAGGAGATTGTGGACCTGATCAGCCCACAATAACTAAAGGATATTATTACCCAGATACTAGTTCCTACCAAACAGGGTGGCTTTTGCAGCTTGTAGTCCCAGCAGCCCTTTGCAGCCTCTCCTCAGCAGAGATGTGGGTGGCCTTCGTGACAGAACTGGGACTCCCCACCTCCTGCTCTGCACTGTCCTTTCAGCCAGCCCTACCCTCACCCTCCCAGGGCCTTCCAGCTGGCCCCACCGGCCTCTTGCTGTCTGTCGCAGGAGCACCTGCAGCAGTGCCTGTTCCAGGCCATTCCATGTTCCAATGAGAACTGCCAGGAAGCCATGCTCCGGAGAGACCTGCAGGAGCACCTGAGCGCGTGCTGCCAGTTCCGGGAGGAGAAATGCGTTTACTGCAAAAAGGATGTGGTAGTAATCAATCTACAGGTAAAAGGACAGCCTCCCATCTGGTGCCACGTTCTGCTGGGTGGTAGTAATGAAGTCGGTGGGAGGGACACTAGAAGTTCTTGGCTGCGGCTGTCTGTGCACAGAATCAAGTCTGCAGCTCAAAGCCTTCTTGGCAGGATGTTGTTCATTTTTTGTGGGTGAAACTAGTATTTGAATGCCTGCTGCATGTGGAAGGAGAGGTGTGAGCCCTGGCTGACAGGCAGGTGATGGCGATGCTGCCCTGCAGACCCTGAACTGGATAGTCAGAATGTGCATGTGAAATGAGACCATGGATACCTTTTCCAGATGCCAAAGGAGACACTCTGTTAATTCCCCAGGAGACACTCTGTTAATTCCCCAGACTTCTTTGTTAGAGCCCCCTGCCCTCTGATGTATTGTTTGAATAAGCAGAACATTTAATCTTTTAATTGAATCCTTTTTGGTATTATCTTATAAACCTCTCTGGAAGGCAGGCCACAGACGTATATCTCCAAAAAGACAGGTCTGCTTTCGCAGTGAGGCCAGAAAAGAGAAACCCTGATTTTGTTTCATCACACTTTCTGTTTCAGAACCATGAAGAGAACTTGTGTCCTGAGTACCCAGTGTCTTGTCCCAACAAGTGCTCACAGGTTATTCCAAGAACTGAGGTAACTGTAAATAATCCTTTCTGTACATTCTATGTCAGATCAGTGTAAGCATTCATTGTGGTGTGTGTTTGATAGAAACCAGCGCAAAGCCCTGAGGTTTGAGTCATCCCCACAGGATCCTGTCTGTGTCTCCCCTTCCTTTCTCCCTGCAGCCTCTTCTCAGGATCCATCCAAGCTCTTCCTGCCCAGGTTCTCGCCTTCTGCTGGTCCTGCCCTCTGCCTCACTGTCCTGGGCCCCTGCTAGCTGCAGCTGCTCTGACATGGGGAGTTGGTGGGGAGTGTCTGTAGTTTGAGGCCTGCCTGTCTTACAGGTGGATGAACATCTGGCTGTGTGTCCAGAGGCTGAACAAGACTGCCCTTTCAAGCACTACGGCTGTGCTGTCAAGGTAAGGGATCCTGTTTGTTTCTGCCTTTGCGTTCTACTGTATAAGTCAACTGGGAAAGTCCATGTTCATCTTTGATTCCGTTCATGGTGCATGGTTACAGTCCAGAGAACTTTAATATTGTAATTATATTAGGATTCTACAGAGAAATAGACTTGTATGTAAATAATTGGCTCAGGCAGTTGTTGAAGTTAGCAAGCCCAAAATCTGCAAGGCAGAGCAGCCTCTCAGTCTGCACACTCAGGCTGGAGTTTCTGTGCTGCAATCCTTCCAAGTGCTTCTTCAAGAAGCCTTCACCTGATTGAGTGAGGTCCACCCACAGTATGGCTGAATATCTTGTTCAGTTAATATCAGCTGATTGGAGCTGGGGATTTAGCTCAGCGGCACAGCGCCTTACCTGGCAAGCACAAGGTCGTGAGTTTGATTCCCGGTACCGGGAAAAAAAAGAAAGAAAAAAGAAAAATCAGCTGGTTATGTTCATCATATCTACAAAGTACCTTCTCAGCACTACTTAGACTCATGTTGGTGATACAACTAGGAGCCATAAGCTATTTTATTACTTACAGTAAGACCCCAATTCAGGAACATTTGAGTTGTGAACTTTCACAGGTGTACTGCATAAGACTCACTGTTGGCTTACAAACAGATCTGACTTAGGAGCAATTCTTCCAGAACTCACTCATAATTCAGGGACTTACTGTATCCTTAAAATAATTATTTGATACATTATATAAAATAAATATTTCAGAAAATAAAGTGGAAACTTCAGTCCTTTTAACAGATTCCAGTTGGATCAAAGTTTAAGGCATTGAAATATATCATGTTCTATAGTATCTTTCCATGTTTTCTGTAAATCTAAAATTGCTCCAAAACAAAATTTATTTTAAAAATCATAAAAACACTAGGAGAAAAAAATGAGTGAATTTTTAAATTCTTGAGATGAATAAGCTCTTTTTTAGATGACTAATGCAAGGCCCAGAAGCCATCATTCTGATGTTTCATCACAAATATTTAAAACATCTCCATGATTTTTGAAATTCATAAAGTTAAATGGCAAACCACAAACTGGAAAAAAGGTTTGAGACATATGACCAGATGAAAAGGAAGCTATTTTTCTTAACATACAAGAGCTCTTCTTTATGAATAAGTTACACAACTTAATAGAAAACGGAAAAGGAATGTATGGACAGCTCCAGAAAAGAACCAGCTGGCTTGTAGATGTACAAAAGGATGCTCAATTTTACTTATAAATAAACATAAATTACAACAAGAAATATGATTTTCATCATCAAAATGACAAAGATGAAAACATTTTATAATATTCAGCTGAGCCGGGCGTGGTGGTGCATGCCTGTAACCCAGCACTCGGGAGGCTGAGGCAGGAGGATGGCTGCAAGTTTGAGGTCAGCTTGGGCAATAAAGTGAGCTCAAGGCCAGCCTGGACTGCATAGCGAGACCCTGTCTCAAAAAGACAAAAAAAAAAAAGAAATTCAACTGATTTTAGGGAGTTTGGTTGTATCTATGAACATAAAAAGTGAACCCATCTACTAACCTTGCAATTATGCAGCCAGGAATTTATGTTTCATAAGTGTTCGCACACATATATACACAAGCACATATACACACAAAGCACACATAATAGTGCTGTTTGTATAGCCAACAAACAAACAAACAAAGCAAAACAAAACAACAAAAAACCCAAAGCTAAAAACCTGTAAGTCCATCACAGAAGTACCAGCTATATCATGACATTGTCATATTTGGAAGTAATATGCATCTGATAAAAATGCATGAGGTGTATGTAAAAAATAAATGTAGTCTGGTCTCATTTGTGTTAAAATTGTGTGCCTGCCTTTGTTGACTGTGGTATGTAAGACTAGGGAATCAGATGTAGAAATAGAAGAGCCCTTTCTCTTTTCATTCTACGTCTTGCTATATTGTTTGACATAAGAACCTGTTTCTTTTACTGCAGAAATCTATTTATTAATGAAAACATTTTTAAAAATGGGTGAAAAGTGTATAAATTTGACACATACCAACCAGTACAGACATTCATCTTTCAACAAGGGAACTCAGTTCCTGCAACTGGGTCATTAATTTAATTGGTCACTAAATGAGGACTTGTATATGGTATGTACATTACAATACTCGGAACAAAGAAATGGTCCAAGAAACTTCAACTTGATAACTTTGCTTTTATTTTTATAGCTCTTACATGTAGTACTGTAATGTATAACAATGTAGAACTACAGTACTGTACAGTCCAATCAGCAAAAATTACCGTATAAAGAAAGTACACTGCACCAAAAAAAGAGATTGAGGCTCTATAAATAAGATGTACAGAACTTGACCGGAAGAAGAGGTGTGGTAAGTCCGACCAGTCATTAAGCAGGAATGTCTGTAGTTGTCTTAGCTAAAGGAATGACAGGTTTTCCTTTCATCACAGAAATGCGCTAATGCCTTCCAGCTCTGAAAAAGGTCTTTATAGTCAGACCCACACTTCCAGCTGGGCTGGATTCTAGAATGTACCTCAGTACTAGAGCTGGGGGCAGCTGGAGAAGTTGTTCTTTGGAGCCTTATTTGGGGCAGCCTGTCACCAGAGAGGCCAGCCCTAAATTAAAGGGAAATTGGTGATGAACATTTGCTTAGATTATATGGACCACCTGCAACACTAACCTTCGCTTATACTAGTAAGAGAGGCAATTTGCAAGTAAGTATTGTGATCATCATTTCTTCTTGCAGACTTATTCTGCCTTTTTATGGATATTAATTTGCGTGGACTGAAATTAGGTTGTAGCCTTCTGCCCCTGACAACAGGACTGTGATAGGAGACAGCATAGAAATGTGGTTGATAGGAGGGAGGACCATCCTCGGCTAAAAATTAAACTAGAGAGAACCCACCAAGGACATAGGGCATGGCTGAGAGGACCTAACTCATAGAAAGGCAGGGAAGAAAATCAGTGCCAAGAGTTTTGATAGCGGCAGGGTCTTTGTTAAGGTTAAGATTGCCTCATGGGCACCGTAGAATCCCAGAGGTGGAAGAGAGACCATAGAACCTTTTTTCTTACAACCCACATGGAGGTGAGTGGTTCTATACAATTAAAGCAGCAAAGCTGCCGAGGTTCGGCATCGGCAGAATATCCCGCAGCCTTCCTCATTCTCAGACTTCCCAGTAACTGGGCTTCTTTTTGTCTTCCTACTCAAGGATAAGCGAGGGAACCTGCAGGAGCACGAACAATCAGCCTTGCGGGAACACATGCTTCTGGTGCTGGAGAAGAACTTCCAGTTAGAAAGACAGGTGAGCCTTTGAGGGCCCACATCTACAGGGAGACAGCGGAAATGCCAGGACTCGCCTGCACTGTGTGGCTACCTGTACACCCTCTTCTGCTTCAGTGCAGGTTAATTCTTTCCTCCTCAGTGGCTGGGCAGGCTGGCAGGATCACGGAACATTAGGACCATCAGTGCCTTGGAGACCTTTGGTTCCAACCCCCTCATTGAACATATGTGGTGACTAAGCTCAAAGAAGTGCTGATGTGTTTGTGACCTGTGAGTGGCAAGTTTCAACGTCAAGCCATGTCCTCCAAGTCTAGGTCCAGTGCTCCTCATGGCACGTCTTACTGCCTTCCCATGCACCTTCTGATTACCACCTGGAACTTAGTAGGTTTTTTTTTTTTTGGTTTTTTTTTTTTTTTTGGTACCAGGAATTAAACTCAGGACCTTGTGCTTGCTAGACAGATGCTTGTGCCACTGAGCTATATCCCCAGCTCCACTTAGTAGATGTCTAATATTTTAAAATTAAGTCAGTATTACCATAAAACACCAGTTGACTATTCTAAACATTATAGATTTTGGTAATTTAGAATTAAGTTTAAGCGGGGTGCATGCCTGTAATCCCAGCACTTGGGAGGCTGAGGCAGGAGGATCATTGTGAGTTCAAGACCATCCTGGGCTACCATGTGAGCTCAAGGCCAGCCTGAACTGCATAGCGAGAACCTGTCTCAAAAAGACAAAAAGAAAAAAGAAAGAAAGAAGTTTAAACTGTCATTGAGAAGCTTAGTAACATGATAACTGTGTACTTATTTTATATTTACATACTTCACTGAACTGTGGTTATCAGATGAAATTATGTCATAGTGCCCAGAGCATTCAGAATAGACCTCAATAGCTACTGATTCTAATGAACAGTGATTATAAAAGTTAATGATTTTGTTAGAACACCTCAGAAGATCAGACTTTTTTTTCTCTTCTTCTTTTTGGTACTGGGGATTGAATTTAGGACCTCAGCTACATCTCCAGAATTTTAAATTTTTTTTTTTAATTTGAGACAGTACCTTGCAAAATCGCCAAGTTGCCTAGGCATGTGATCCTCCTGCCTCAGCCTCCCAGAGTGCTAGGATTGTAGGTGTGTACAACCGTGCCCAGCAAGATAAGACTTTTCAAGCCCACATGGGAAGGAGTTAAATTTTACTATTGCAGATTATTTTATGATGTCTGGTTCTATACTAAAGTGGGCGTATGAGTTCCAGGGTCAGATCGTGGAGAAAGTTGGAAGACTGATGAGACAGTAACTTTGGTAAAAGGCATGTTGCCCGCTGACTGTTTGAAAATTCTTTCTGTGCACTTGCCACAGCCATCCACCCATTCATCCAACAGACCCCTCGCGTGTGTCAGGTACCGTGTTCATTGCCGGGGACACTGAGTCGAGGAACAAATGTAAGCAGATAAGTTGCTGTGCCTCATAGGATGCTCCGTAACCCTGCCGGGGGGACAGAGGCTTCAGCAGAAAACTCGGGTCATTGTGGAAGGCTTGTCAAGGCAGGACAGACAGACTGCGTCGTGAGGGAAGGAATGATTGGTCAGTTGCAGCACTGCGACAGGAGGATTCCAGAAAGGGACAGCTTGTTCCAAGGCAGGGAAGCGTCCCACATGCTGCTCCTTAAGGAAATAAGATTTTCAGATGCACCCAAATGTGAGACAGGGAATGGCTGAAGAGTGTTACGTTGGGTGGATCCACACGGCAGTTGCCTTTCATGTAATTCAAGAAGTTTCTAACAGTATGTTCAATTGTTGTTTTATTCATGTGTACTCTGTCTCACTTCAGAAAGAATTCAAGGGCCAGAAGTTTGAACTGATTTTATCAATAGTAGGAAGCTAGTGGGAGTTTTAAATAGCAAAATACTAATTGTTTGGCTTTTTACAGTAAGATGCATGTCAGGGTGAGGGCTCTGGAGCCAAAGGCCTGGGCTTGTAACCTCGCTCCACCCTGGTGTGCAGCCCGGCTCCACACGGGCCCTGAATTTGGGCAAGCTGCTTCACCTCTCTCCAGTCCCTCATTTGTAAATGGGTTGTGGTGTGGCTGAAATGAGATAATCTAGTTCAGCTCTTGGCATAAACATTTCAACACTAAGTGGCAACAGGATGCTGGAGGGCTGGTGGCTGTGGTGGAGGCTTGGACAAGGCCGTGTGAGTGGGATGCAGAGTGGGCAGGCATCAGCAGGCGTCCTCAGGTTGAAGCAGTGCTGGAGGCACAGGAGACGGGGAAGTGGGAGGTGATAACTGATGTGGCCACCATGAGAACAAGAATGGCTGGAGGTGAGGGTGGGGAGAGGGTCAGGTGGGTGGGGGTAAGTCTGCCCTGCAGCCCACAAAAGGAATTCTAGGCCGGAGATCCATGGAACCACTGATTCAGTCATCTGTGTGCTTGTTCCTCAAGCATGCACCCCATGCCTTCAGCACTAGGAGCTGGGGGGGATGGGAAATTAGTGAGATGCAGCCAAGAAACAATCCCGTGGAGGAGGAGGAGCAAAACAGCAGCCACAAAAGCAGGTTGTAACAGAGATAGGTAAGTTGGAGCTAGAGGTGGTGGTGGGTAATGCTAGTGAGCAGGGTCTTCTAAGATGTGCCTTTGAGCAGCAGCTTATAAAGCAGTAGTTTCTATTTTTTTGTTTGTTTTTTTCTGGTACTGGGAATCAAACTCATGACCTTGCGTTTGCCAGGCAAGCGCTGTGCCGCTGAGCTAAATCCCCAGCCCCTAAAGCAGTAGTTTCTAGAGGAAAGAGGAAGTATCCCAGAGAACAGGCCTGATCCAGACCAGGAGATGCACGGCTTTCCCGGGCAGGGTGTGAATGGCAGGAGGGTGTGAATGGGCAGGAGGCTGGAAATGTAGCCAAGGACAGATGATTAGGGCCCAGGGTGGCCTATAAAAGAAAGTACTGGAGACACTTAAGCAGGGGGGCATAAGACTAGATTTGTCCCTTAACATTATTTTGTTCATAGTATGGAGTATAAATTGGAGGAGAATAAGAGTAAAGGCAGGGAACCAGCTGTAGTGGAGCACACCTCTAATCCCAGTACTCGGGGAGCCTGAGGCAGGAGGATCACAAGCTTGCCCAGGCTGGACAAGTTAGCAAGACCCTGTCCCAAAATAAGGAATGGAAAAAGGGCTAGGCATCTAGCTCAGTGAGAAGGCCCTGAGTTCAGTCCTCAGTACAGGAAAATATATATCTAGATTAAGAGCATTTGTACATTCATTACTTGACAAGTATTTATTAAGCTGGTATCAGGCACCTGTGCCAGTCCCAGCTTCTTAGAGCTTGTGTTCTGGTGTATGTCAGGGTAGAAGCTGTAATCTAGGATCAGTAAAGAAGCTATTTGCACAGACTCAGTGAAAAATAATAAAGGTTGAAGTGATATTCAGATGAGGCGAGGAAATGAGAAGTGTATGTAAGAGCTTCTGTCT
The DNA here is from genome assembly GCF_000276665.1 of Chinchilla lanigera. NCBI lineage: Eukaryota > Metazoa > Chordata > Mammalia > Rodentia > Chinchillidae > Chinchilla > Chinchilla lanigera. Next base: position 954,047 of record NW_004955489.1, on the reverse strand, counting down.
GTATTGTGTGAGGACTGCAGGTGGGCAGGCCCTGCATCTAATGGATATGGGTGTCAGAGTTGTGCAGAATCACTCTTAAGTTTCTATTTATTTCCCTCAAATAGATGACAGATTCTAAACATGCTCCGCATGTGTTTTGCCTACCACTTGCTAGCCTTTGTGCTGGACAGGTTACTCAAACTCTAAACCTTTGTTTCCTCATCTGAGAAATGGGTCCACACCTGGGAAATGGGTCCATACCATGAACCATGCAGGTTCATGGATATAAGGGTGTTGTCCCAGTGACTTCCCTGGTTTCTGTGACCCAGTGCCTGACATTGCAGATTAAAGGAAGAGAGGTCTGTTCTGACTCCCAGTGTGTCCAAGCTTCAGTCCTCAGTAGAGGCAGCACAGCACGGCAGTGGGGGCTGCTCACAGCAGGGCAGCAGGCAGCAGAGAGAGTGCAGGGAGGAGCAGTGGAGCAATGCCCTTCCAGGCCACGCCCCAGTGACTCAGCTCCTCAACCCAGGTTCACCTCCCAACGTTCGCTATAAGCTCGTCAGTGAACTGGCCCACTGATGACTGTCACACCCTACGATCCAGTCACCTCCCAGAGCCCCACCTATGAGTGCATAAGGCTTTTAGGGGGACATCTAGATATAAACCATAACAGGTGTAGGAATTCAGCGAACTTCAGCCATTTTTGCTATTGATAGTGTGTGGACAGCATCGGCTGGGCTGTGGGCATCAGTGCTCTGGGGTGTGAGCATAAGTGCTAACAGATGGGTGGGATGAACCAAACCAGTTCAGTAAGTTCCGCCAAGGGGTGTCACTGCCGTCAGACGAACCATCATAATAGGCGAGGGACAGAACAGACGGATGTGAAATTCTGTGGGTCTGGGTTTTTGAAACTACTTGGAAACATTTTCCTGGAATTGTGTAGAAATCTACCTGTGAATATTTCCTGGAAATATATATACTCCTAGACTCATGTACTGCAAGTACTATTTTAACTTGTATACATGCATTTCGGTGACCTCATTTTTCCTTATTCACATTTCTGATACTAGATTTCTGACTTATATAAGAGCCTAGAGCAAAAAGAAAGTAAAATCCAGCAGCTAGCAGAAACTGTAAGGAAATTCGAAAAGGAGTTCAACCAGTTTGCACAGTTGTTTGGGAAAAATGGAAGCCTCCTCTCAAACATACAGGTAAGAAGTGTCTTTCCACTCAACACCAAGGTCTTGCTTTCCATTGGCAGTGAGGGTTTTTCTTCTACCTTTTTTAAGTGGAAGCAACTTCAAATATAGCATGAAACTATAGAACGAGACGGTGCAAGAACGTCTGTGGGCTCTGACTCTACTGTCAGCGTTCTGTTCCTTTGCAGCGATTGCCCCTTCTGCTCCGCCGACCCCAAGTGTTTTTCTAACCCCTTTCTAAGCATTCTACAAGTGTCAGAGCCCCTACCTCTCCGCACTCCAGAATGTCCTAAGAAAGTAGCTCATCTCTGTCCTAACCCCATACATTCAATGGTCTCAGTAAATTTAGCATTTATTACTCTCGTGTAATCTATGTCAATTAGGGTTTTAATTAATGTTGTGTGAATGTTATTCTATTTCTGATTCATTGAGAGTATCTGTAGTTCTACATTTTGTAGGCAGCAAAATGAAAGTTGTTGTGGGAAGAAAATGCTGTAGACATCACTAAAATATAGCAAAATGCTTTGTTAATGATGAATGTTAAATAATCATAAATGGATTCCTGATGAATATGCTTTTATTATTATAAAATTTATAGTGAAAAATTTCAAGATGTGAAGAAGATATAACAGAAGATTTCAAGGCAGTGATTTATTTTATTAGTATCTGAGGATGGTACATAATGTTTATATTCCTGGTGGGAATTTGGTACCTGTACATAACACATCTTAATTCCTTTTTCATCCCTTCCCCCATCCATATATCCCCTTCCTCTTATTTTTTTGTACACACTTGCAGTACATCATGTTCACATTCCTTGTGTGGAGCTGGTATGTATACACAGCACACTTCTTTTCCATCCCCTATCCCTCACCTCCCCTTTGAGAACCATCCATCTCCCTACTTCCCATCATTTATTTTGCTTCAAGGCAATGATTTGAAATTTGGATTATCTCAGAAAAGCTAGGCCATTTCATTTCAACATTTGGTCTGTGCCTATATATGTATATATCTATACACACATAGGTATATATATGCATATACATATATTGCATGCATATGTATGACTGCATGTGTATGTGAGTGTGTCCAGAAGAAAATTCATCATGTGTTACTGTCTCTATTTTGACCTTTTTAAATATACAGTCCACCTAGTTAGAATTAAGGCACTTGCGGCAAGGTAAAGTGGTTTGTTAGTCTCCTTCACCTAAGAGAGCACTGGAGACTGGGCCTTCTCAGGCCCCTATGCCTTCCCTAGAACAGGAGGGAACTGGGAGATGAGCTTCTCAAAGGAGACAGTGACCACGCGAGAAGAGAGGCAGCCAGAGAACACAGAGCAAAAATGGGCCGGAGAGCCAAGGGGGAGAAATTGAGGGAGTGGAAAATTAGGTAAAGTTCAAAGATTTGGAACACACCTTGGAGTAGGAGGGGAGGAGGAAGAAATTAAGGACTCCACTCTGATCCTCATTGAAGTGTCTCCTCTGGACTGTGCTTTCATTTCATTAACTGATTAAATGTGAAATGTTTGAATTGAAAAACATTACTGAATTAGTGAAACATTAACCAAGTGTTTTAAATATTATGGTCCATTGTGTACTAAAAGGTGCTTGCCAGCCACATTGACAAGTCAGCCTGGCTAGAAGCTCAAGTGTGTAAGTTGTTACAAATGGTCAACCAGCAACAACGTAACTTTGACCTGAGGTCTTTGATGGAAGCAATTGATGCAGTGAAACAGAAAATCACCCTGTTAGAAACCAATGATCAACGATTAGGTATGTCTGATATTTTATCTCTTTTGGTGACCTGTCTGCAGACACCTGGCCCTGTGAGATTCTGGCTGTTGAGACAAAAATGAGGGAGGCCTGGTTGGCCTCCCCCACTGAGGCAGACTGAGCAGGAAATTCCAAAACCTGGGAGGGGTGATTTTTAAAGACAGTGGGAAACAATGAGAAAGTTAGGGAGAAATGTGGGATGATTGTTCTAGGTATGGGAAAACATAAAGGGGCTTGGTGATTAAAAAGCATTCAGTAGTAAAGTGATTGCCCAGTGAGCCTGAGGCCTGGGGCTCAATCCCCAACACCTTTAAAAACAAAAGCACTCTGGTTAGAAAAGTGTGAGCTTGCCATGCTAATGCTAATTACTCAGGCAAATGCTTCAGAGTCTTTTCTACATCTTGGCAGGTTTCAGCGTAAGAGTACATATTCCCATTTTTTTGGTGCCACTTTGCTAAGGCATGCTATCCACCGAGTTAACACTAACAAGTTCTCCATTTGGGAACATTGAGTTTAGTTCATCTTTAGGATATCAAATTTGTTTGGTTCTTTATAGGTAACAAAATTCCTCTTTGGGCAAATCTTAAAGACACCTTTCAGGTGTATGGAACCTTTCTTTTTCCTTTGCAGTTGTGTTAGAAGGGGAGACTAACAAACATGATGCCCACATTAATATTCATAAAGCACAGCTGCATAAAAACGAAGAGCGATTTAAACTGCTCGAGGGTGCCTGCTACAATGGAAAGCTCATTTGGAAGGTGACAGACTACAAGATGAAGAAGAGGGAGGCAGTGGATGGGCACGTAGTGTCCATCTTCAGCCAGCCGTTCTACACCAGCCGCTGTGGCTACCGGCTCTGTGTCCGAGCATACCTCAATGGGGACGGGTCCGGGAAGGGGACACACCTGTCCCTGTACTTTGTGGTGATGCGAGGAGAGTTTGACTCACTGTTGCAGTGGCCATTCAGGCAAAGGGTGACCCTGATGCTTTTGGACCAGAGTGGCAAAAAGAACCACATCATGGAGACCTTCAAAGCTGACCCCAATAGCAGCAGTTTTAAAAAACCTGATGGGGAGATGAACATTGCATCTGGCTGTCCCCGCTTTGTGGCTCATTCCACTTTGGAGAGCGCCAAGAACACCTACATTAAAGATGACACTCTGTTCTTGAAAGTGGCTGTGGACTTGACTGACCTGGAAGAGCTCTAGTCCCTGTTTATGGAGTGATAAGAGAACCTCAAGTCCCAGAGCATGGAGGACACATGGGGATGGATTCAGACTCGGTCTAAGTTGTATTGGGCTTTTCGTCTTTCATGTTTGAAGTTAGTTTAAAACTTCTAAAGAACTGTTTTCTTTCTGCATTTTATTCAGTTGGAAACTTAGAACTCTTAGAATATCTTCTTATTATTTATATTTTATATCTCATGGAAGATGATGTTTCTTTAAAGTGAAGTCTGAGACTTGTCTCTTATTGGTGCTTAGTGAAGTGTCAGGTACTTTACCCCTAACCCTGAGGACACACAGGTAGCAGAATTACTAGCTGAAAAATGCTTGGGTGTTTATCCACCCAATTCAGATCTAAACACAGTGTCTCCTGTTCTTTTTGGAGACTGTTTGAAGTCATAAGTTGCTATGAAAATGGGAATGTACGTAAACTTGTTTCTTGTCTGAGTCTGGACTACTTTCTGAAGGACAGAAATGATCATGTTCTTGGCATCCATCCACGTAGATCTGGGGGTGTATATGCAAATCAGGATGAGCCCTGTGACTCTTAATAAGCCTGAACTTAACCACAACAGGAGTGTTTTCCTAACCTGAAATGCACTGTTCTGCCACTTGCCATTGCTCCCACTGGGCTGGCTCTCCTGAGTATTTGAAGACAAGCCCTTCAGCCTCAGGCCTGACCTGAGTGCAACCACACCCCTTACCATTTCTGAACAGCTGACCCTATTGAAGAACTGTGAATTATATTACTTACTTCTAGGAATGACAGGAACCTTCTTTCTTTCTCCTCTAGAATTTTCAAGATGCTAAAGAGTCATCCACAGGAATCATCCCTGAGGACTAAATTCAAAGAAATAGATGCACTATAGAATTGTATTTGAGAACTACACTGTGGCTCCTGATGAGCTCTGGTTGGTTCTGGTCAGTACATCATCTCAGACAAACTCAGGATACATCCTGTAGCCTACAAGGCCAGACTAGGACATGCTGCTTGTCTGTCTCTTTCTAATCATGGCCAAGGTCACCCTGTGTCTCCCGGGAGCAGAAGATCATGTTGTAATTAGTTTCAAGCAGTTGGTGTGGAAAACATTTTAAAGTGAACTTGCAAGATAGTGGGTTTGTCCATTAATGAACTTAAGTGTATACAAAGTATGTCACAGTATGGTTTGTTTAGGAATTCAGTCTCCCTCACTGGTATAGTGATCATAAGTGTTGTGATTTTTATTTTTTAAAGTGGGTCCATGTGAACTACTTTTCCTTTCATTTTATATAATTATTTTATTCTGTATCAATACATTTAAATTTTTATTTCCATTTTGATTTAATGTTGGTTCCAGACCAAGAACAAAATAACAACAAACTATACTAGGCATAAAGGGGGAGTTACTATCCTGGGAAAGATATGTAAGGATTACAGTAAGGTGGGAAGTTTGTGCACATATTAATATATAAATAGGTCTGAGTCCTGACCCCTGACCTCTAAATTTGGTGATTTGGGGGAAATAAGAGATAGTAACAGCCAGGTTCAAGTGCCAGTCCTGAATACAAGTAAATAGGACAGCAAGGCACAAAGCCTTCCTCTGGTAGCTGGACAGTCAGTCCACAGCATTACCCCCTTTCTCTTAAACTGCAGGCCTGGATGTCTGTGCCCCTGCTGCACATCTCTCCTCAGGAGCCCCACAGCAACAGCACTTTATTTATGTTATTTATTTATTTATTTATTTATCTTTGTACTGGGAATCTAACTCAGGACCTTGCACTTGCCAGGCAGGCACTTATGCTGCTGAGCTATACTCCTGGCCCACAACTGCACTTTAAAGTCCACTTTACCATTGCCTGCCCAGGAGTCTCACCACTCTCCTCACCCCACTAACCTCTTCTCCATGACTTCTACCTCAATTAATGACACCATCCATGCCAGAGTTTGTATACTACATTCTTCTTTAGCCTCCAAATACTTCTTAAAAATTGCATTTGACCTCTAGTAGTTTTTTAAACTATTATTTGCTCCTACTGTATACCATTTACCTGTTTTAAGCCTACCTCTTTTTTAAGCTCAGAACTGTTCTATTTTTAGTCCTGCTGATTTCAAATCTAGCATGCATGCTGTCACCTGACCTAAAATGGAATCTGAGTAGGTCTCCCACCACACTGTGGCTGTACCTGAGGATGAGTCCCCACCCCCTGGAGAGCATGCAGGCCCTTCAGCCCCACCCCTGCTCCCCGCCTTTCCTGACATTTCTGCTACCTTGTGTTTAGCAGTACTGCCCACAGGATCTGGTGTCTGTCAGAGCTTGTGCTGCAGGACTACTGGGAATACTTTTCTCTCTCCTTAGCTCCTTTTCCTGGTGCCTTCTTGCTCTTCAAGACTCTGCATAGGCCTGGCCTCTTCTGTGTTACATTCCCAAAGCAGCACCCACTCCCACTTTTGCCCCTTCCCAAGGCCAAATGCTCTTGCTCTGAGCACCACGCTTCCTTGTTCAGACCTCAGGTGCTGGACTTCACTGTATTTCATCATTTCTAATGTAGCTACAATTGGTAAAGCAGCATGATCAGTGTATAAATGTTCCCAGCCTCCTTGGTGTGATAGGCTTTCCCTCTCAACTTCTCTCTCCTGAACCCTGAGAAAATGTCTCTCTCTCAGGCTAGTTCTGGATGCTTATAATGCAAAATAAGAGAACAGGTAGAAGACCTTTGAAGGGAGGGCCCAGGAACAAGGGATATGGAGAAAAGCAAAACAGATCCACCTAAGGATTGGGGAGAATTAAAGGAGAAAGAGGAGTACAAAACTCTTGGAGCTGCTGGGAATTGTGACTGACTTGGGGCCTCTTTAATGTTTTTTCTTCTAAGAGGCCTGCATTAAAGACTAAAATACATTTTATTTTTGTCCATTTGAAATATACATACTTACAATTCTATAGAGGGACAAAACTGTGACTTCAGGGTCTCTGAAGCAGTTGGACAAGTCAGTTTGTAACAACGTAAGTTGTGATAAGTGCCTTAAAACAGTGAAAGAATAAAAGATCTAGGGTGCAGAAATGCACTTCTGGTTGTCAGTGTAGGTCTTTATGGTGAGTAACACAATGTTTAGTGTTCATGTGAAATGTTTTCCAAAACCCCAGAACTTTGGAACACTCTTACAATGTCTGAGGAATTCACTAGGAGAAAATACACTCTTTTGATGTACTTATATGGCACAGGCATGTGACCTGGGCCCTTCCAAGGAGGTCATCCAAAACTGCAACCTAGAAGTGAGCAAGATGAAGGAAGAAACATGTCCACTCTTGCTAGCCGATGGTGACCATCAGTGACTGTAGAATTGCAGTTATATTGAGTGGTGGTGGCAGCAGTTGATTTCCACTAAATCTTCTAGTGTGTTGGGGTGTTTTTACATCCACCCCCAGCCTGAGATTCAGTGAACTATCATATTGTTAATGAAAGTCCCTTTCTCACGCAGAGTAAATTTTAATTAACAACCTGATGAAATCAAACTGAAACCTGAAAGCTGAGTAAGCCATAGGAAGAGCAAGTGGAATGGATGAGAGAATTCTGGGCAGGGGGCTCTGAGGAATTGGGTCACAGAGTTAAGAAGAGGCCAGTGTAGGAGGAGCCCAGTCAAAGAGGGGCAGTGGCACTTGATGAGTTTAGAAAGGCAGTCAGGGCTCAGACTGTAATGCTGAGGCTGTGGTGAGGGCTTTGTGATTTATGTAAAGTACAGTGAAAGTTAATATGAAGTGAAAAGGCACAGGGATGCACAATCTGATTCATGCTTTCAAAAATACACTGCGTGAAACAGATTAAAAAGGGGAGAAAAAAAGGACATAGGAAAAATGTTAAGATTATATCATATTGAAATTGCACTTGCATGTCTGTTACCTTACTAGATCACAAACTCCTTGATCGACAGAACATATCTAATTTTCATACATATGAAAACATGTCTAATTTGAATATGGTAGGAACTCAATGTACTAAACTAAATATAACTGAATATAACTCTGCTCACTAGGTTATTCTGCCCATTTTATAGATGAGAAAACTTGTGACCAGAGAAATCCATGTGCTTGGCACTGTCCTAAAAACATTAAGTATATTAACACATTCATCCTACAACAGTCTTTTAAGTAAGGTGCTGTTTTGCCCCAGTTTTACAAGCTCTAGGTTATATAGCTAATAGGTATTAGAGCCAGATGAATCCAGGCAGTCTGGTTTCAAGGGCTCTACTCTTAACCACTGTATATAAGACTGCCTCATGTAGGTGCTGATTAATTCTACACACAGCTACACTAAGACATAAATTTAAATTACAAGAGTAGCCACTAGAACAACAAGTGTGTAACTGTCAAACTATTATGGGGAAAAATTGGAAAAAGAATCAAACCAGAGTGAACAAGTAAAAAATGTAACATACCTATGAATGAGTTAAACTTTAGTATGAAAGAGCAAAAATCTCAAATAAGGAGAGGGAAACCTAATGAGTTTATAATATTATCACTTAGTTATTGGAGACTGATCAGGTCTGCAATCTCCCAAACAAGTGTATAGTGAAGGCTTAAATGTCAAGTGGTATCATTTTAGGGCTCCAGGAGGTTCAAAACCCTCTAACAGAATTCAAGATTCTCTGGGGCTAAGACAAAGATCTTCTCTGAGCGGCCCGTATTTATTTAGTTATCAAACAAAGGCAGGGAATACTGAAGAAAGGTGGAAATCTGAGCAGGACCATTCAAGGACCTTGAAAGTCCTCTACAGGACTTCTCCAAGTAATACATTGTTAATTTAGGAGAACTATGTTATCTCCAGGAAGGCCTTCACTATAGGAGTGAGATTCCTACAGCTACAGTCTTTATCTAGTTAATTGATGTTGGAGCCCTAGCTGTGGCTTTGTCTTGCCCTTGGAGGCATCATGGCTTTATAGACCACTACAGGCCTCTGCTGGGACCATTGACTCATAGAAGTTCACTTACTATGAGTCCACTGCCCATCTCCAGACAAGGAGCCTAGGCCTTGGACAGACTCACACGTAAACACAAAAAGCTAATTGGTTAATATTAAATCCTGTTCAGAGCTGCTTTGTAGTGGTCTCCATCAGGAACCCCTGTGGTCCTGCATGTTAAATAAAGGTTATACACTGCTGGTGGAAGGGTAAGCTAGTATAATCACAAAAGAAAAATTTAGCAGTATCAAATGAATTGTGCAAAGCCTTCCAACTTGTCATTCAATTTCTACACATATAGCCTAAGAAATTCTTACTATATACCCACAATGCTGTGTGAAAGAATGTCCATTAGCTCATGTTATGATGGCAAAAATCAGGAATCTTTAAATTACTAGCAGGAGAATCAATTGCAGTGTAATCCTCAATGGAATACCATATAGCAGTTAAAGGGGAAAAACCTAGAACTACATGAATCAACATAGGTAAATTTAACAAACAATTATGGATGACAAAGTAAGTTACAAAATATTTATATTTTAAAACTAAAAACTATACATGTTATGTAACAACATATACTTGTAGCATGTATAAGCTTTTATGGAAATGAGATACTAAATTCAAGGTAAGAGGGTGGATGAGATTGCACAGGGATCACAGGGAGTGTATGAACATAGAATACTAAAGTCAGAAGTATGGAAATATAAAGTTAGGTGGTTGGTACAGAGGTGTTCACTGATTCTCTGTATTATTTCATATTAGACATTTTAAAGGAAAGGTATACTCTCAAGACTCTATAAAAATAAGCTAAACCCCAAGAAATAAAGAACTGTTGCCACAGCGAGAGGAGTCACCACCATGTCCACACGTCTGCAGTGGATCTATTACAGAATCTAGGTTCGGGTTTGAGGAGCCACTTTGGGCAGGTGACATCCTGGGACAGCAAAGCTCAACTGCCGGAAGCCTCCACCACCAAGACTGCCGGAGGGCCCCTTCTTTTCGCCTCGCTCTAAGTCCCGGTGGGGCGTTTCCGGTCGGCGCACGCGCTTCCCGGAAGCGCCCCCGCGCCGGCTCCGAGCTCTACTGCGCCCCCAGGCGATGGGCTTTGGGGCGCTGGCCGCCCGGAGTCAGTGCCCGGTGCTGTCGCGCTGGCCTATGAAGCTCCGGCAGAACGGTTGTTCTCCCGCAGTTTCCAGTAAGTGACGATCCCAGGTAGGACGGCGCTAAAAGTGCGAGAGCAACCCGGTGGAGGCCGCCGGTGCCTAGCCCCGCCCGCCCTCGGGGTCACCCCTGGGCTGCCCGCACCCAGCCCACCCAGGTTTCCCCCAGCGCAGCCTGTGGGCGGCGATCGAGGCACAGGCAGTGAGGGCCAGGCGGCGCCTTTCGGGATCGATTCCGAGGCTGCGCTCCTGTTCCGACGCCTGCAGCTCTGCCCTCCGACGACCCCGCCCGCTTCTTCCCTGGGCCTCTGGGGACGCAGTCAGGATCACACGTCCGACCGCATCTCCCCGCGCCCCTGCCTCCTTTCCTGAAAGCCCCTTCTCAACGGTGACAGTCGGAGCGTCTTTTAGGCCTGCGGTACTCAACTCAGCGTTTGACACGCATCTTGTTTCAATTTTCACAACAGTCCTTAACATTGTGAGAAAATTGAGGCAAAGAAAAGTTAATTTGCCCAAGGTTTCATGACTCAGACGTGGTACAGTTGAAATTTGAATCTTCTTTTTCTTTCCCAAATACTTGTCTCCCTCGCACCCGGTTATTTTGCTTCTCATTTTTTTCTGAATGCACTCTATAGAAAATTGGCTTCTGCCTGAAAACGCTCTGCCCATGCTCACCTCCCATTGACCCTTGCGTGTTGCGTGTTCTGTTCCGTCACGTATCTATTTTTCATCTTTGAAATTTACTTCTCAGCTGGAGATGTGACTCAATGGTGGAGCACTTGCCTAGCATACTCAAGGCCCTGGGTTTATTCTGCAGCCCTTCGCGTCTCTCTCTCTCTCTCTCTCTCTCTCTCTCTCTCTCTCTCTCTCTCTCTCCCTCCCTCCCTCTCTCCCTCTCCCTCTCCCTTTCTCTCTCTCTCTCCCCCCCCACACACACACAACCAGGATGTACTTAGGCTTCCTTAAAGATGTACCAAACCCTCAGTACCTACCTCACATCCCTTGCTCCTTCCTCAGCATGACTTTCAGTATCATTGTTCTCAGCAAATATCTAAGCAGCTAAAAAGATAACACTGATACAGTTTTCCAAGAACACTGAGGTTTAGTTTTCAGATCTTTGGAGAAGTACAACATTCGTAAAAAGACCACATAAAGCAGCAAATAAATGTGAACTCAGTCGCACAAAAATCCGAATTCTACAAGAGCAACTTTGGACAAATCAATTTGTCCAAGTGCTAGACTCATGTCCTCATGTGTAAAATGATAATGGTAGGCTAGATTATAAAATATTGCACATCTAAATTCATAGAAAGGAATGATCACTCTATACTCAGGTGGGACCTGTTACAGGAGGTGTAGTATATTCTTGATATAGAGACAAGGATTAAATTCGAAGACTTGCTGAGCACATACTTAGTATTTTGAGCACCTAACAAAAGCAACAAGTTGAGTGTGATAATATGGTTGCACAGCCCTGTAGTCCCAGTTCTCTGGGAGCCCAAAGCAAGAGGATTGCAAGTTTGAACCCAGCCTGGCAATTCACTGTAACCCTGTCAACATAAAAAATCAAAAATAAAAAAAATTAAAAGGGCTGAGGATAAAGGTCAGTGTGTAGCTCCTGGGTTCAACTCCAGTAACCCCCCTATTCCCCTGCAAAAGCTAGACCTTGCTGTAGAAATAGAATTCACATTCACATAACATGTTATACTCAACAGACCCTTTACTTCCCTTTTCCATACTTAGGTGTTCAAAAATCCCAGGTTGAAGCAAATAGGATGGACTATACGAATACAAAACTAAGCTGGATTTGAAGGACCTTATCTTATAGGCAGTGTAGAACCATTGGAAATCTAAAACGATAAATCTGGTACCAGTACGAAGGATTCATTCAAGTGGGGAAAGGCAGTGAGACTAATTGGGTGGTAAGTCGACTAGGTTAGGTAGGAGCATGTGCCGAAGGGATTAAGGGGAAATCAACCAGAAGTTCTGGTAAGAACAAATCAAAAGGACTTGGTATCTGACTGGATATGGAATTGAAAGACAGGAAGAAATCAATGAGAATATGGTTTGAGGTGGTTATGCCCTGTCTTTACTTTGTCTTTATATTTTTATTGTACTAAAGCATACATGCTCATAGAGGGACTATCACTAGTGACCCAGCAGACATTAAAAAGGATAAGGGAATAGTAAACACCTTTATACTCATACATTTTATAACTTGAGTAAAATAGACCAGCATCAAAATGACTAAAACTTGCTCAAGAAGAAACAGAAAAGCTGAATAGTCTGAGAACTATTAAAAACCTAAAAAAAAAAAAAAGGAAAATTGTGGACCCAAATAATGTCCCCAGCTAATTGGACCAAACATTTAAGAAAAACATATTAGCTGTACAGAAGTCCTCTGGAATTTAGAAGAGGGAGGAAAACCTCTCAACTCCTTTTATGAGGCCAAATTATCCTGATAACAAAACCAAATAAGGAAAATATTTTTAAAAAGTTAGTCTGTGAGTCAAAAGTTGGTCTGTGAGGCAAAATCTCATAAACAAAAATGCGAAATCCCCCCAAAATAAGCTGGGCATGGTGGGGCACACCTATAATCCCAGCATGGAATAGAACTTGAAAGTGAGGCAGGAGGATCACAAGTTCAAGGCCAACCTGAGCTACATAGTGAGCCCAAAGCCAGCCTGCACTACATAGCGAAACTCTGTCTCAAGGAAAACACAAAACAAAAATCCTCAAAAAAATAGCAAATTGAATGCAACAATATATTTTTAAAATAATATGTTGCAATCAAGTATTATCCTAGGAATTCAGACCTGGTTAATATTTGAGAGCCAACTGGCATAATCTGCCACATTAACAGATTGAACAAACATGACATGACCCATCAACACAAGCAGCATAACAGGGAACAGTGTACAGGCAGAAGCCAGCCAAGAATACAGGGAAGTTAGTTATAAAGGAAAAAGAAAGCTACAATCCTAGTGCTCTGAAAGGCTGAGGGAGGAGGATCGCAAGGTCTACCTCAGCCTGAGCAACTCAGCAATTCAGTAAGATCCTACCTCAAAACAGAAACTAAAATATCTGGGGGTGTAGCTTAATATGCAGACCCTGGGTTCAGTCATCAGTACCACCAAAAAAAAAAAAAAAAAGCAAATAAACTAAATAAACTTAAAACTTTGATAAATTATAAACAGAATGGATAGAAGATAACACCACTCCAGAGAAGAGTTGAGCATTTTCTTACAAAGTTAAGCATATGCTCACTATGGAACTCAGAAATCTCTCTTTTATGTATTCCTAGAAAATGAAAACTTATGTTAACACCAAATCTGTACCCAAATGTTTAGCAGCATTTGTAATTGTCCTAAATTAAAGCTAGCTGAACATTTGAAAATTACTCATTGTAATCTACCATATTAATGGACTAAACAAGAAAAGTTACATGAATTAGATATCCCCCAGTAAGTAAATGGATAAACATATGATCATACTTCTGTAGCATGGAACAGTACTCAGAATAGGAGGGAATAGTGTGTGGTCTGAACCAGCTAAGGGTGTGGAGAGGTTGCTTACCAAGGAAAAGGGAAGCTGGCATTGTAGCACAAAAAGAAACCAAATGATTAAAACACAGTAACGTGGCTGGATCTCATTGTTAAAGCAATTTCAAGTGCTCATACACTTACTCGTTTTGAACATTCTGGAAAAGTAAAACTAAGGGGACAATGAACAAATTGGTGGTTGTCAGTGGTTAAAGGCAGAAAGAGGTTCTGAGTGCAAAGGAGTGGCATGCTCGGGATAGTGGAAGACTTGTCTCACATATCGTCCTTCTGCTAATCACCTACACACATGTAATAATTTCATTTTTATTTAAAATTTTTAAGTTATTTTTCTTAGTACATGTTTGCATTCTTTGTGAGGAGTTGGCACATATATATAACATATATCAGTTCTTTTTTCACCCCCTTTCCTGACCCTGCCTTTCCCCTCCTTTCATCTCTTGATCTCCTGCCCATTTGAAAAAGGTCTGTCTCCCTGCTTCTTTTTATCTATCTTTCATTTTGCTCTTCACTTATATTTTAGGTTTTTCATATAAAAGAGACTGCATTATTTAAGCTTGTGTGTCTGATTTATTTCATTTAATGTTATAGTCCCAAGATGCATTCATTTTCCTTCAGATGACCCAAGTTTATCCTCCTTTATGGCAAGAGTAGTATTCCGTTATATATAAATAATGCATTTTCTTTATCCATTCATCTGTTGGTGGACATATAGGCTACTTCTAAGGTTTGGTTATTATGAGTTGTGCTGCTATAATCATGGGTAGCATGTATCACTGTAATGTGTTGCTGACTCTTTCAGGAACATAACTGAAAGGGAAATAGCTGGGTCAAGTGGAATTTCTAGTTATAGTTCTCTGAGAAGTCTCCATACTGATTTTCATCATTTACATTCCCACCAGCAATATAAAAGTTTTCCTTGTTCCCTTCAGCCTTGCCAGCAGCTTCTGCAGAGTAAAGGAGACAGTCAACAGAGCAAAGAAACAACCTACACAATGGGAAAAATATTTTGCTAGCTATTCGACAGTAGCCTAATACCCAAAGTATATAAGAACTCAAAAAATTAGACCCTCCTCAAAATAAAAGATCCAATCAAAAATGAACAACTGAAATGAATAGGCACTTACCAGAAGAAGAAGTACAAATAGCCAATAAATAAATGAGAAAAATATTTAACATCACTGGCTGCTCAAGAAATGCAAAATAAAACAATACTGACATTCGATCTTATTCCAGAAAGAATAACAGTCATCAAGGTTTTGCTTTTGAAAGCTCTGCAACTTACTACAGTAGCCATGTAGTCCTGGGTAGGTTACTTAACCTCTCTCTCTTACTTGAAAAATGGTATAATAATAGTTCTTGTTTTGTTATAAGTGTTAAATGAAGCATTCATATACGAGATTTAGAACATTGCCTGGCACGTAGTGCACAGTTAATATTTAATATTGTTACGAAGATAAACTGGCTCTTCATTAGGGACCCAACCAAACCAGGAGACTGAGGCATCAAAACCTATACTTGGGGCTGGGGGTTTAGCTCAGTGGCAAAGCGCCTGCCTGGCAAGCACAAGGTCATGAGTTCTGTTCCCAGTACCGGAGGAAAAAAAAAACAAAAAACAAAAAAAAACCCTGTACTTGCTACCCCAAAATTCATCACATTTGTTCAATTTCTTTAGTCTTCTGACTTCTGTCTCTCTCTCTCTTTTTTTTTTTTTGTGGTGGCCTGGAAGCAGTCATTGGGCTGTGTGTTGGTATAAACAGAGCTGTAATAGTCCTTCTATTTTCTGCCCTTCTTACTCCCATCCTTCATGGTCTCCCCCAGTTAGAACCGCTTGCTCTAGTCTGAGTCACTTCTACTGTAATGTCTTTCTCAAGTGTCCCAATCTATACCACTTTTTTTTTGGTCTTTTTGAGACAGGGTCTCACTATGCAGTTCAGACTGGCCTTGAGCTCACTGTGTAGCCCAGGCTGGTCTCCAACTCACAACAATCCCCCTGCCTCAGCCTCCCGAGTGCTGGATTACAGGCATGTGCCACCATGCCCGGCTTTTTAAATTTATTTTTATTAGTACCTGTTTGCAGTTCAGAATGATTACATTCATCATAGGGAGTTAGCACATGTACGTAGTACATCTTAATTCTTTAGTTCTTTTTATGGCTCTTTCCCCCCTCCTCCCTAAATATCTTGGTCCCCTTCCCATTCACAAAAGATCTTAGGTCAACCTGCTTCTTTCTGGTATTCAGACATCTATTGAAGAATGTTTTTCCCTCTCAAGTCCTCTTTATTTACTTTTTTGTTGTGGATTTCTTAATTTTTACTGCTAAATTTGTGTGTGTGTATGTGCGTATGTGTCTGTGTTACTAGGTATTGAACCACAGGGGTACTCTGCCCCTGAGCTATACACCTAGTCCTTATTACTTTTTATTTTGAGACAAGATCTTGCTTAGTTTTCCAGGCTGGCCTCAAACCTGTGATCTTTTTGCCTCAGCTTACTGCGTAACCAGGATTATAGGCATGTGCCATTGTGCCCAACTTTAATTATTGTTTTCTATAATTGTGATTTTTTTTTCTTTTCCTCACTGCAATACTGAGCATTGGATCCAAGACCTTCACACTGACCTGTGTACCTAGTATCCCCTCCCTCTCACCTTTTTCTGTGACAGGGTCTTACCAAGTTGCCCAGGCTAGACTTGAACTTGCAATCCTCCAACCTCAGCCTTCTAGATAATTATTATTTTAATATGAATTTTAGGAAGGAGTATCAGCACCTTGGATAAGAAGCCCTATTCACTCTGTGTACGTTTTCAAGGGAGAGATTTATTTACTTTTAAATTTTTATCAAGATAATATTTATTCATCATTTAAAAAGCAAGAAAAAACTCTCCACAGGTAGCTTCCTTTAATTCTTTTTGTTCTTTCTGTTGGTATACTTGTATATTTTACAAATATGCTTATAGTATTGTTTCCTAATTCAGACATTATCTACTTTAGACTTTTTACTTCAATTATGAAAGTTGAGGATTTAGTACTCTATATTATTCAGCTTTCCAAAACTATGAAAAAAATGCCTGAGGTAACAATTTAAAGGAGGAGCCAGGCGTAGTGGCACATACATGAAATCCCAGCACTTGGGAGGCTGAGACAGGAGGATCATTGTGCATTTGAGGCCAGCCTGGGCTACAAAGTGAGGTCAAGGCCAGCCTGAACTGCATAGTGAGACCCTGTCTCAAAAAGACAAAAACAAACAAACAAATGAACAACTTAAAGGAAATGTGTTTTGTTTTGTTTTTTGCTCAAGTTTTAGAAGTTTCAATTCACAGTTGGCATGGCTTTGTGGTTTTTGGGCCTATAGTGAGGCAGTCCATCATGGAGGTAGCCCGTAGCTGTGGAAGACTTTCCCCTTTTGGTGGCTGGAGGCAGAGAGCAAGAAAGCATGAGGAAGGGACCAGGCACAAGATAGACCCTTCTAGGGCATGTTCCCAGTAGCCTTCCTTCAACTAGGCCCTACAGTTTCTACCACTTTCTAAGAGTCCAGTTAGTCTTCAATGGATTAATTCCTCTTGATAGCTGGGTGTGGTGGCACAAGCCTGTAATCCCAGCACTTGGGAGGCTGAGGCAGGAGGACCATTGAGAGTTCAAGGCCAACCTGGACTACAAAGTGAGCTCAAGGCCAGCTTGACTGCATAGCGAGACCCTGTCTTGAAAAGACAAAAAAAAAAAAAAAAAAAAAAAGGAATAATTCCTCATGAGAGCCTTCATAACCTAATAATCTTCCCAAAGTTCCCCCTCTGGACATTGGTGCATTGAGAACCAAACCTTCAGCGTATGAGCTTTTGAGGGCCAGTCCAGATCCAAACAATGACATATTACATTTGTGTAGTTTCTTTTGTAATATTGTTCAGTCTTGTGGCCTTAAACACTACTGAAGATTTGCATACTTAAATTTTCAGGTTTTTTTTCTCTGTTCAAATAATCTTTATTGATACGAGATATAAGTTATATTCACTTGGATAGTTTACAGGCATATAAATTTCTACTTAGGCCTGTTTGAAAGAAAACTACAGACATTCCTTTCATAGTGTTGGCATGTCTCACTTAATGGTACTGTTTTCTATACATTTGCTCATGCCAAAAACCTATGAGCCATCCCTTTATTTCTTCTTCCCCTCAGTTTTCATGTCATCTTTGTCATTCTGATTCTTATATTCATCCTCTTCTTCCCATCAGTTATCACTACTACGCTAGTCCAGTGGTTCTCAATGGGTTTGTGGTTTTAAACAGTGGTTGCCTTCCAAGGGAGACCTGTTGATTTCTAGTTACTTTGGGTTGTCATATTTAGAGGGCGCTACTGGCATCTAGTGGGTGGAGTCCAGAAATGTGGCTAAATATCCTCAAATGCACAGGAAAGTTCTTCACAACAAAAATAATCCAGATCAAAACATTTCCAAAGCTAATTCCATTTCAATTTTCTCTGTTTCAAAAAACATGATTTTTACATTTAAAAGCCTCTAAATTATCAATATTTTGATTTTTATAGACATGGCAGGCAGGTTCTGTAGACATGGATGACAAGTCCACACAAAAAAGTCCTGAAGATACTGGGCCTACCAGTTATAAAGGTAGGAGTATGGACTTGCTTTAAGGCCTTTTAGTTAATGTCAAATACGTTATAAATTATTATACTTTTTTATATCTCATACGTTGCTAATATTTGGGAAAATAATTTTGTCCTATTTTATACCTCTTTAAGGTAAAAACAAACCAAAGAAAGAAAAAAAGCAAAACCCAAAACACTACCCATCCCAACATCGATCAAGGACATCTTCTTCTTCAGATGATCATGTGTTCCCTTCATCGTCTTCTTCAAGAAGTGAGACAGATTCAAGTACTAAAGGATGTTTATAACTCTGTTAAGGTTTTTTTCATTTTTGTTAGGTGATTTGTAAAAAAATTAGTTAAGCCTCTTTCACAATTTCTATTTATTCAACTAATATTTATTAAGTGTACCCACTGTGTACCAAACATAATGGTAAACATGGCATCATCCCTTTAGGCAAGGGAGCTCAATTATACTGAGCAATGAAAACAAGTAAACAGTCCATTACCCTGTTGATGAGTGCTGTAACTTGATACGCCAGTATCGAGTGGACCAGGAAAGGCTTTGGAGAGGAAATAATATCTAAATTGAGAATAGGAAGATGAGTAGACATTTTCCACAAGAAGTCAGGAAAGCGGAATCAGGCTGAAGGAATTGTCCATGTTAACCACCACTGACATTAGAGTTTCTGATTCTTTCTCAAGTAATATGCTCATACTTCTATCTCTTGATTTATTAGTGATCTAATCAGAATTCTTGTTAGCAAGGGAAACTGGCCGATTTATAGAGGAAAGAAATGTATTCAGGGCCGGAGATATAGCTCAGTGGCACAGCACCTGCCTGGCAAGTGTGAGGTTGTGAGTTTGATTCCTGGCACCAGAAAGAAAGAAAGAACAAAAGAAAGAGAGAGAAAGAAAGAAAGAAAGAAAGAAAGAAAGAAAGAAAGAAAGAAAGAAAGAAAGAAAGAAAGAAAGAAAAAGAAAGAAAGAAAGAAAGAAAAGAAAGAAAGAAGGAGGAAGGAAGAAAGAAAGAAAGAAAGAAAAGAATCCCTGTCTCAAAAAAAAGACAAAAAAAAGAAAAGTATTGAAAAGATATTGAATACTTCACAGAATTTCCAAGAAGCATAAAGAACTTATCTCTGAATATGGACAGGAACAAAGTGAAACTGGTAATCAGTTTAAATGCACAGAATCTGGTAAAGGCATGCACTGCAGGTACTGAACCAGAGTGCTTGAACTTTCACTGTCACTGTTACTTGGTGTCACCACTCTCATCATTGCTACTGCTGGCGCTACACACTGGGTATTTCCACCATCACAGAGAGAATGGATTCTTCACTACCTCTACTCTTTGTGCCATTAGCTCCTAGAAAGTGATAGACAGCCTGGATCACATACTGGTGTCCTAATTACAAAGGAAGCTGGGAAGGCAAACTTCGGCATTTCAACATTCATGGTAGAAAGCATTAAGACGGATATTTACCCAACTTAGGAAGCAAAACCAGACCCTGGGCAATTAGAATGTAGGATATACTATTCATTGCCACACACAACATGATATTAATTGACTACCTTACTTTAAATTACTCTTGTTTTATCTGCCTCTGTGATCTCAGTGTTTGCTACTTTTATTTGTTTTTCTATGAGTTAATAAATATGATACTTATAACTCTACTTATTCCATCCACTTTAGTCTATTACTTTACTCTGTTTTATGCAGGATAATTGGTATCCTTATCCTCTCCACCATCTTTCCTCCCCACTGTCTTTATTTTTCTACTTTCCATAGTTTATAGTATGATCTACAACCAAAACCTTTTTCCTTGTTCATATACTCTTTAATGGTTTAAAGCCATTAATCAACATTTAAGTTATTATTACTAAATAAATGTTGTTATTGCAGTGCCATGTCATCTGTAAGAATTACATTTTCCTTTCTATTACTAAGAATTTCAAAGGGAAATATTTCTAGAGTATTTTAGTCATAGAATCAAATACATTATTTATATCAGTTGCTTAAGATCATGCCATATTTGAAACATGACTTTCCTGTAGTTTTTGTTCATAAAGTTTCTAGTTTTCCCATTTGTTTTTCATTGTTGAGAAAAAGAATGTAATTTTGCCATAATTAAAAGATCTTCTAATTGTACTGTTCTATAGAATTTATTGCTTTTCCCTAGAAATGTACTTGCCTCCATATCTAGACCACTTTCTACCACCAAAGCTTGTAGCTGATATCCTAGGATTTCCCTTCAGTAGTCTTCAGGGTTGGAGCCATTGTTTCCTTATATCTGTGATTTCTACTCTCTTAGTTTTTTTGTTTGGACTGTTAGGGTATGTTGCCAAATAAAGTTTTCTAAAACACTGAAAGGTAAACTGAGTCTTGGCATCTCTCAAAATGTCATTATTCTGCCTTCACACTAATTGATGGTTTCAAAATGAATTCCCTCAATGATAGTTTCTAGAGCCAAATACTTCAAATTTTTATTTTATTTTATTTTATTATTTTTTATTTTTTTGTCTTTTTGAGACAGGATCTCACTGTGCAGTTCAGGCTGGTGTTGAGCTCACTTTGTAGCCCAAGCTCATCTTGAACTCCCAACAATCTTCCTGCATCGGCCTCCTGAGTGCTGGGATTACAGGTGTGCACCACCATGCCTGGCACTTCAAACTTTTAGCAGCATATTTTGATGTCTGAATTTCTCAATAAATTGTTTACGGACTAATTTCTTCATTTTTCAGTTTTAGACTCTAGGAAAGATAAAAATTCAGCTATTTTCTTTTTAAACCACCATTTGTTCCCAGTGTTCACTTCCTCCCTTCCACCCTTCTAAATGGGATTTCATTATTATAGCTTTGATGATTTCATTATTATGATGTTGTAGGCACTGTATACAGATAAACTAGATAATGGTTTCTTTCTAGCACAACTTGCCTTCCTTGTATTTAATAATTATCTTTGAAAAATTTGTTTAGCTTTCTATGTTTGGGATATATAGTAAGAGTCTACATTCCCTTTCGGAATGTTCAAAAACCTCAGATATTCCATTCATTTCATTTTTGGATCCTCTTCTGGATCCTTTTAATATACTCCAGCTGGACTCACCATTCTGAAGCTATCACACTAGATTCTCCTTTCATCTTCACACTGGGAATTTCTTTTACCTCTCTCTTGGGTTTGATCATCCCTTTTATGGACCATATGATTTTGACCTCCTTGTTTTCCTTTTATTTTATTGGAGCACCCTCACTTCCAGGAAGGAGAGGGGCAATTTATATTCTGTTTGTGATTGTAGGTTTCTACCTTTAAATAAGTTTCACTTAATGATTTCTGCTTCCACCAACACAGACCTTGTGTTGAAAATCCAGGAGGGGTAGGGATAAATTAGAGGTAAATTGAGCTTTATTGGAGCTATAATGTGATCTTGCATAGTCTGTGATTGTGTGTGGTGGTTATCATTCTATTGTTCTAATGGATAAAGGACTAATAGTCTTCAGAGGAAGATGACATCATCTAGAATCTATGGAATTTTTGAATATAAAATACTTAATTTTCAATAAAAATGTCTAGATATGCCTACATGACTGAAAAACAACAGAAAGAAATGAGTGCTACAAAGAATCCTGTTACGGGAGTTAGATGGCATTATGATTTGTGTCTAGATGTCCCCCAAGCCCTCAAGTGGTCATAGCTGGGGCTTTTTCAGCAGTGGCTGAATCTATAGTATATGACTTTTTCATGGTGCAATGTTAGGGTCAAGGGTGCTAGGATTAAGGGTGGATGATTACTAATCAAGCTACTGATTGGTTTGGCACTGCCCTAATCCTGGTAGCCTGGGTAAGATAAAAGGGCAGAAAGATGCTGTTAAGGCCCCCTTGTTGCTTTGATATCTTCTGCCCACCATGAAAGTTTCTCTTCTGTGAGGCTTGTCTACTACACCACTCTGCCTTGGAGCCAGCAGATTGAACTGAAACCTCTACAAACTGAGAGATAAATAAAGCTTTTCCACTTTAACTTTGAGTGTCAGGTATTTTGTCTCAGCAATGAGAGAAAAGTAACTAAAACAGAATTTGGTACCAAGAGTAGGGTCATTGCATTGACTATATCTGACCGTGTGGATCAGGAACCTTTAGGATTGGCTTGTGGGAAGAGTTTGGAAAGGTTTGGAGATAATGGCTGAAAAAGTAGAGCTGGAATGCCTTGGGCTGTACTTGATAGGAGATTTTGGTCAGAGCTTAGAAGACCAGAATGCTGATGGACATGTTGTTGGTAAAGACTAGGCTTGGGAGGTTTTTGCTAAGAAGAAAGACTGGGCTGGCTGTTTGACTCCAGAACATGTGTGTTTTGCCTTGGCAGAAAGTTTCTCTGCATTTTGCTCATGTCCATAGTCTTCTAATCCTGAGATTAAGGGCAGGGGACTAATTAATCTTGCAGAAGAAATTTCAAGGCAGTCTAATGTTGAGGTGGTGGCATGGCTACTATTAGAGGCTTTTAGCCAGATTTATGTTGAGAATGAAGAGCAAAGAGCCAAGCAGAATGATTTAAAACATTGTAAGTTTGGGCAAAAGGAAGCTCCAGTAAAGTTACAGCCTTTACAGATGGAATGGAGGAGAAACTGGTCACTGAAAAAACTAACAAGAAAAAGCCAAGTATCTCTGAAGAAAACAACAGAAAAGATGGCCTGAAGATATCACAAGAACCAACAGGACTTCAGCCTTTGCAGCCTCAGACTTGCAAAGGAGAAAGGCTGCTTTGACACGAGAGCCCCAGAGAACTATGTACAGAACAGTGGTGGCCTGGAGAATTTGTTCCTTGGGATTGGGTTCAGAGTGTTCAGCAATACAGGACCTCATCCCCTACAGCCAAAGAGGAAGGAAGCCTGGCTACTGGTGCAGCTGGTGGCAGACCTTAGCATCATCCATGTGTTGCTGGTTTTAAGTGCATGCAGAATGCAAGAGTTGTGGGGTCAGAAAGGCTTTCACCCAGATTTCAGAAGAAAGCCTGGGAAGCCAGGCAGCGTATCCTTGAGAGGGCAGTTTGTAAAGTGTGAAGCTGATGGTGCAGTTGAAAACCCAGAATGTTGAAGAAGCCAGGAATGTGGATCATGTGAGGAAAACTGCAAGGAAGGAGTAAAACCAGCCCAAGAGAGAAACCATGGGAGCTACCTCTGCCAGAAGTGCTATACAGGTAGAGCTACTCAAGCCCTTTGGAGTTTACATCTTGCCACAGATTGTCTTGGATGCTGCACTTGGAATTACAAAACTTAATGTTTGCCCTGCAGGATTTTGGACTTCCTTTGGTCCCATTCCTTTGTATCCCTCTATTTTTACTCTTTGGAATGTTAATATTTATCCTGTGCCATTGTATGTTGGAAGTGTTCAACATTCTTTTCATTTGTACAGGGCTTTGCAGCTAAATTTCCCTTAAATCTAAGAGGAGACTTGTGACTTGGACTTTTCAACAATGCTGAAACTGTTAGGACTTTGGCAACTCTTCGAGATGGACTAAATGCCGTCTGTGTAAAGGAATGTACAGGAGTCTTTGGGGAGGCTAGGTGCAGAATATTATGGTTTGTGTCTGTTATGGTTTATGTCTGTGTGTCCCCTCCAAAGCCTCATGCGACGATGAAGCAGGCTTTTAGGGTTTGATTATTATGGGTATGAGAGCTACACCCGCCCTGGGGTGGATAGTTTGCATATGTAAGGGAGAGGAAAAGGGTGCTTGAGGACATTCCTCTGCCATTCTGCCCTGGTGTGTGCTTGAGGCTTAGCTGTGTTCTGCTGCCCTGAGCTAGCTCTTTGCCATGTGCCACTCTGCCTTATAATCTGCCAAGTACAGACTGAAACTTCCACAAACTGTAAG
>NW_004955489.1:917615-928063 GCF_000276665.1 Chinchilla lanigera | reverse complement strand
GGATAGTTTGCATATGTAAGGGAGAGGAAAAGGGTGCTTGAGGACATTCCTCTGCCATTCTGCCCTGGTGTGTGCTTGAGGCTTAGCTGTGTTCTGCTGCCCTGAGCTAGCTCTTTGCCATGTGCCACTCTGCCTTATAATCTGCCAAGTACAGACTGAAACTTCCACAAACTGTAAGCAAAATAAACCTTTCCTTCCTTAATTTTGGGCGTCAGGTATTTTGTCCCAGTGGTGAGAAAAAAGTAACCAAGACAGTGTCTAGATGTCCCCCTAAAGCCTCATGTGGTCATAGGTGAAGCTTTTTCAGAGGTGGGTGAATTTAGAGTATGTGCCTGAATCATGGTGCAATGCTAGGATTAAGAGTACTGGGATAGGGGCTGGGGATAAAGCTCAGTGGCATAGTGCCTGCCTGGCAAGCATGAGGTCCTGTGTTCAATTCCTGGTTTAAAAAAAAAAAAAAAGAGTACTAAGATAAAGAGTGTGTGATTGCTAAATCAGGCCACTGATTAGTTTGGCACCACCCTAACCCCAGTAGCATAGACAGAATATAAAAGGGACAGAAAAAAGCTACTAAGGTCCCTTAATTGTACTGCTACCTTCTACACTCCGTGAACTATTTCTCTGTGATGCCTGTCTGCTGTACCACCCTGCCTTGGAGCCAGCCATTGCTGGCCTGAAACCTCTATAAACTGTGAGCTAAATAAACCTTTCATCCTTTAACTTTGGGTGTTGGGTATTTTGTCTCAGCAATGAGAAATATAACTAAGACAGATGGCATTTTCAGTAATTTTAATGAATGTGTTCATGAAAATAGAGATTTATAAACAGTAAAAAAGAACTAAGCTTAAATTCTGGAACAAAAAATGAAGTACCTACTATTAATAATCTAAATAGATTTATCAGTAGATTATACACAGAAAAGATAGAATTGGTGAACTAGAAGTTAGGTCAGGAGAAAGAAAAAAGAATAAAAGATACAGAAAAGTGTATCCTAGACATTTGAGATGCAGTGGAAAGGTCCAGAGTGTAACTTGAATCCAGGAGGGAAAGAAGTGAAAATTGGAAAGAAGCAATATTTAAAAAGCACAGTGTGGTGCACACCTGTAATCTCTGCACTCAGGAGGCTGAAGCAGGAGGAATGGTGTGGGTTCAAGACCAGCCTGGGCTACAAAGTGAGCTCAAATCCAGCCTGAACTGCATGGCGAGACCTTGTCTCAAAAAGACCAGAAAAATAAATAAATAGAATAGAATACAATATGGCATGTTTAAAAAAAAAAAAAAGAACAATGGCCACAAGTTTTCTCAGACAGGTAAAAGACATCAGCTGCAAGAACAAAAAACTCTGAAAATTTCAGGAATATGGGAACCTTTATTTCCAGTTAGGAAAAAGATTGATTTTGGTTATATGGAGTGGTTAATATGGTGATAGGAGGTTAA
The DNA here is from genome assembly GCF_000276665.1 of Chinchilla lanigera. NCBI lineage: Eukaryota > Metazoa > Chordata > Mammalia > Rodentia > Chinchillidae > Chinchilla > Chinchilla lanigera. The sequence continues at coordinate 926,626 of NW_004955489.1, read as the reverse complement.
TAGTCTGCTTTTCTATTTTCTTCTTAAAATACTCACTTCAGAGGCAGCACAAGATGGTGGAGTGGTAAGTAGCAAAGAAACAACCTCTCTGAGAGTCGCCATTCAGACACTAGAATATAGCAATGTGAGGAAAACCAAAAGGAAGAAAGTGAGTCCTCTGGAACAGGAAGGATCTGAAGCCTGAATGGAAATCCACAGAGAGTAAAGACAGAAACTCCAACAAAGAAAAAGGAGGTAGCCCAGCAATGCCTTCTCCCTGAGATAGGACTCCCTGAGAGAAGCAACTCAAACCTGTGTACACATGGTGACTGCTGGTGACCCCAGAGGCCTCCATGGAGAGACACAGCAGTGGAGGGAAGCAGCGGACATGAATGACTGCACTAGCTGGTGGTGAGTGCTGAGGGCTCGGTCATCCTGCTCAAGAGAGCAGTTGGCCAGAAGCCATCTTGGAGAAGCCAACTGAGCTCAGAACTCAAAGCTGCTGCTTGCTCCCTAGTGGCTCCCAGCTGGGCTCAGGCCAATGGAATGTGCACAGATAGCTACAGGGCAAATGAGTCTGATCTTGACCAGAAGGTTCAGGCTTGCTGAGATTATCCACTACCCCACCAAAAAGCTACTGCTGGCTTGCTGGGATATATTGGCATGGCCAGGGACTCTGTTTCCACACATTGTATACCAGTGACAGCAGAGACATACCTGGAAGTGGATTTTTTCTCTTTACCTCTGTCTCTCTCAATCTCTCTCTGTCTCTCTCTCTCTCTCATTTGCTTTTTATTGTCCAAAAAAAGGGAAGAAAAGACTCAAATCCACACAATTAGGAATGAAAACATGAATTCACAATAGACCCTGCAGAAACTCAGATCATCTATACCTACTTTACAAACTTCTAAGATGGAAACATTTTAATAAAATGGAAAATGCAGAAAAAAATGGACAGATTCCTAGATACATATGAATTACCAAAGCTGACTCAAGAAGATATAAAAATCCTAAATAAACCAATATCAATCAGTGAAAGTGAAGATGTAATTTAAAGCCTACCAACAAAGAAAAACCCAGGCCCTGACTGCTGAATTCTACAAGAAATTTAGAGAAGACCTAACACCACTATTCTCAAACTCTTTAATGATATTGGAAAGGAAGCAATACTCCCAAATTCATTCCTGGAAGCAAGCATTACCCTGATACCAAAACCAGAAAAGTACCCCAACTAAGAAAGAGAATTACAGGCTAATCTCCCTAATGAACATAGATGCAAAAATCCTCAATAAGATCCTGGAAAACAGAATGCAGCAAATCATCAAGAAGATTATACACTATAACCAAGTAGGATTCATCCCAGGGATGCAGGGCTTGTTCAACATACATAAATCAATAAGTGTAATACACCATATTAACAGAGCCAAGGTCAAAAATCATATGATCATCTCAGTAGATGCAGAAAGAGCATTTGACAAAGTGCAGCACCCATTCATGGTATAAACCCTACAAAAAATTGGAATAGATGGTCTTTATCTCAAGCCATCTATAAAAACCAACAGCCAACATCATACTAAATGGCAAAAACTGAAAGCTTTCACTCTAAAATCAAGAACAAGATAAGGATGTCCACTGTCTCCACTGTCATTCAGCATAATCTTGCAAACTTTAGCCATGGCAATTAGTCAACAGAAAGAAATAAATGGAATAATGATAGGAAAGGAAGAAGTTAAAGTATCATTATTTGCAGATCACATGATACTCTACATAGAAGACCCCAAAACTCAACCAAAAGACTTCTAGATTTAATAAGCAAATTCAGTAGTGTAGCTGGATACAAAGTCAACAATCAAAAATCAATAGCCTTCCTGTACATGAATAAAAACTCACTGAGAGAGAAATTAGGGAAACCACACCTTTTACAATAGCATCCAAAACAATGAAATACCTATGTGGTGGTTACTTTTCTCTCATTGCTGAGACAAAATACCTGACACCCAGAATTAAGGAAGGAAAGGTTTATTTAGCTCACAGTTTGTAGAGGTTTCAGTCCATACTCAGCTGGCTCCAAGGCATAGTGGCACATGACAGAGGGCAACAGTTCGTAGTGGCAGAAGATAGCAAAAGCAAAAAGAACAAAAAGGAAGAGTGGTGGCAAGCAGCCTCTTTCCCTCTCTTACATTGTATGCAAGCTATCCGCCCTAGGCCTGGTGTAGCACTCACACCCATAATTCTACCATTGGACCATGGATCAATCATAAACTCTAGAAGCCAGCACCCATGACTGCATGAGACTTTGGGGGGACATCCAGGCAAACCATAACACCTAGGAATCAATCTAATGAAGGATGTAAAAGACCTCTACATTGAAAACTACAGTACTCTGAAAAAGGAGATTGAAGCAGATATCAGAAAATGGAAAGATAGCCCTTGCTCTTGGGTAGGAAAAACCAGTATAGTGAAAATGGTCATACTTCCAAAACTGTTGTATAGATTTAATGCAATTCTTATCAAAATTCCAATAACATATCTCACAGAATTAAAGAAAACAATTTGAAAATTAAGTTGGAACCAGAAGAGACCTAGAATAGCAAAGGCAGTTCTGGGCAACAAAGGTAAGGTAGGGGGCATTACAATCCCTGATTTGAAATTAAACTTACTGTGATTTTTTTTAAAAAAGGTGTGGTACTGGGAAAAAACAAAAAACAAAACAAAAAAACAGACCTGAAGATCAATGGAACAGATCAGAAGATGCAGAAACCACTCCAGACATACCCACCCACCTTATCTTTGACATAGGTGCCAAACACCTTCACTGGAAGAAGACAGCCTCTCTAATAAATTGTGCAGGAAAAACTGACTCTACACATCCTGAAGATTAAAACTGGACCCATATCTTTCACCATGCACTAAACTAAATTTGAAATAGATCAAAGATCTAAATATTAAAACAGAAACATTAAATCTGCTGGAAGACAGAATAGGTAAAACTCTTAAAGACATTGGTGTAGGCAAAGACTTTACGAATTAAACCCCAATTGCACAGGAACTATCACAAAGAATCAAAAACTGGGATCTCATCTTATTAAAAAGCTTTTGCACAGCGAGAAAAATCACCAACAGAGTGAAGAGACAAGCCAAAGTGTGGGGAAAACTTTGCCAGTGTTCTCAGACAAAGGATTACTATCAAGAACATATAAAGAACTAAAAAAAAAAAAAAAAAAAAAAAATCAGACTTCCCAAATTTGAAGACCCAACCAAGAAATGGGCATCTGAGATGAATACACACTTCTCAGATGAAGAAATACAAGCAACATATAAATATATAAAAAATGTTCAACATCACTGGTCATTCGAGAGATGCAAATTAAAACAACACTGAGATTCCATCTCACCCCAGAAAGAATGTCTGTCATCAAGAAATCAACCAATAACAAATGCTAGTAGGGCTGTGGGGAAAAAGGAACCCTTCTCCACTCTTGGTGGAAGTGTAGACTGGTGCAACTACTGTGGAAACCAGTGTGGAGATTTCTTAAAAAACTAGGATTAGAGGTCCCATTTGACCCAGATATTCCCCTAATAGGTATCTTCCTAGAATTAAAAACATCATACCCCAGCAATATGTGTGCACCCATGTTTATGGCAGCACAATTTGTAACAGCTAGGTCTTAGAAACAACCCAAATGCCCATCAAATGAAGAATGGATAAAAATGTGCTCAGCCATAAAGAAGGACAAACTTGAGACATTTATAGTGAAATGGATGCAATTTGAGACCATGCTCATAAGTGAAATAAACTAGATGCACATGTGTCAACATCATATTGTCTCCTTACTTATTAAGTCATAGCATGGCAGAAGGCAGCAAATGGTGAGAGCATATTCTGAGAGAGCCTGCTTTTGCAACAAAGCTACTCCCGAGTTAATTAACCATTCCTGTAATGCTGGTGTTAATCCATTCCTGTGGGCAGAGACTTCTTCATCTTCCAGTATCACAATGGCAATTAGATTTTAGCATGCCCTTTGGAGGGGAAAGTCAAGCCATACTATAGCTATAACTAAACAGTTTATCTGTTATGGATACAGGATTTTCCAGCCAGCATTAATAAACTTAATTAAAACTTCAGTCCTAACTATTTTAATTGCTTAAAGTCTTTAGCCAATAAAATGTTTAACAATAGAGCTACAATTTACAATTCTTCTTAAAACTTTTAGATGCTACCAAAGAAAAAATGAAAAAGAGACAAAAGAAAAAGAAAAAATGGAGAAAAGAAAGAAAGGTATGTAGTTTGAATAATTTAATAGAAGAATAAGACTTGGCTATTATGGCACACTGCATTTTCTTGTTAATAAGGAACTTAAACTGTGCAGGGGTTTTAAAGAGATATAAGGCAAGGAATGGCTAAGAGGGTAGCTCATATGGTGTGCAACAGTAATAGTGTCCTTTCTCTTCTTTTCAGATACTCAGAAAACTATGTGTACGGATAAAATCCTACAATTGCAATTCCTTTAAATCTTTTTAAATTTTGATGTTAACAGAGTTACAAAGTGCATATTTACTTTGAAAAAAGTTCAAATTACAAGTTAAAGTAAATAACGAAATGGCCATATACTCTTTTCTCTTTATTCCATTTCCCTGGGGTTATCACTCTTAAATATTTGGTGTATATCCTTAGGTTCTTTATGCACATGGAAATGAGTGAAATTTATATAAACAAATGTACTTTATGTAGTTTACAAGTCTTAAGAACTGGCAGAATGACTTTCAAGTCATTATTGAAATAATAGTCAGGTGAAATAATAGGATACTGAAAAGGCTCTTGAGAATCAGGACATTTTTACTAGAAGTCCTTAACCTCCAGATAGTAGTTCTCTGGAGCATGGACATTGAGGACCCACAGGCCTTTTAGCTAGTTAAAGAAAAAGAAAAGAACCAGAATCTCAAAGCTAAGCCAGTTTTTCTAAATCTCTCCCTTAAAATTGTATTTACTGCAGAATAGACTGCCCTATTCAAGATGGCTGTAATCCAATTACAGATTTTTTCTCTCTATCAGAAATTACTGAAATTAATGAAATACACTAAAAATAAACCAAATATTTACTGACAGCAAATAAAGAAAAGTAGTATAACTTTATAACAAAAAATCCCAAAGTGACAACTACAGAAAGAAAAAGGAAAATTGGGCATGGCTCCTTCCCCAAAGAAGCTGTGCAATGGAAAGAATGTGAGGCTAAAAAATCTTAAGCATTTTTATAAATATCCAGTTTGCAGAGAAGGAGCATGAGTGTGTGGACAGATAATTCTGAAAGAGTTCATGGAAAAATCCCAAGTGGTGCCCTTCTCCTGTGACCTAAAGATCTCCCCAGGGCGTTGTATGTTGGTTTCTTAGGACTGGCTGATAAGGAGGCTCCCAAGTGCCAGGTAGTCAGTTAGAAACCACCGATAAGATTCCACACTTATTCTCACATTAGTGAGCAGGAGGCGGCTCTGTCTGAGCAGGAGAAGGTCACTGGGTTTGAGATATTTGGTTGTCCCTGAGGGCTGACCCTCAACTTTAAGAATCTAGATTAAATCTCCCCTGAATTTCCTCAAGGCACTGAAATTGCCTAAAACTCAGATCAGAATCTCCTGGATCAGACCTGTTCCTGGCTATAAGAAACAAATAGACCTGAGAATTAAATTCTCCAGAGTTTTATTTTGGGTGTCTCAATTTTGTCTCCCCATTGAGGATAAAACATTTTTTGAACTATTTTCTGTACAGAAAATCCCTGACTTTACATATAGCTTGAGTTAAACTTCATTGTTAAGAAGTGTGAAGATTTTAGGGTTGTTTGTTACTATACTCTAATGTAATTTGCCTTGCTGATGCATGTGATTTGGGTGTCCAAATCATTTACAGTGTTGCTGATCATTTGTCTGACTTGTCTATCAGTTACAGAGAAGATCTAAACTATTTCATTATGACTGTGTAGTTCTCATAATTTTTCCAGTGTTTCCCCATATTTTGATGCTGTATTGTTAGACATATTTAAATTTTACAATGATGAATTATTCTCATAAACCATGGGTTGTATTAATGTGAAGTTACTTTCTTTATCTCTAATAATATGTATTGCCTCAAAGTCGATTTTACTAGATAGTAACATAGCTATACCACGTTTTTTGGAGGGAAGGGTTGTTCTTTTTTGCAGGGAGGGACTACCTTTTTCCATTCTTTTACTTCCAACTTTTCCATATCCTTTACTTTTAAGTATTTCATGTAAATAACATATAGTTAGTTGGATTTCATTTCCTTTATTCTTCTAAAAATCTAGCTCCCCACAAGAAATGTAATCACTGTTAGAGGCACAGAAGGGGAGAGAGATCACCTGAGAAAGTGCTATATAAGCAAGCAACCATGGCTGTTTCTTCACTGCCGTGGGAGTGGGCTGAGTTCAAAGAGCAGAATCAGCAGGAATTGAGGGTAGAACAAAGAATTTAAAGGGGTGGGAGGAGTTTGCTACCTTCAAGAATTTGGGTGTGGAAGTAGTGCAGCTGTGCTTCTCCAAACAGGCAGGGCAGATGGGAGTGTGGTCACGTTCCTCTTAGGATGGGCAGTGCACATGGACATGGCTTTCTTCTTCTTCTGTGATTTCCCACTGCCCCTGCTGATAATGGCCTCACCTGTTGGACATGACAGTCCTTCTGTACTGCAAACATGTACTAATAGAAAATAAAAATTGAAAAGAATCTCAATATTTAAATTTATTTAACAATATATTTCAGTTAAATCTACCATTCTATGATATGACTTCTATTTATCCCACTTAGTTCTTTTTTGTCTTCCTTTGATTATTTTGTTTTTGTTTTTGTTTTTTGTCTTTTGGAGACAGGTTCTTGCTGTGCAATTCAGGCTGGCCTTGAGCTCACTTTGTAGCCCAGGCTGGTCTCGAACTCTCAATGATCCCCCTGCCTCAGCCTCCCGAGTGCTGGGATTACAGACGTATGCCACCACACCTGGCCTTTTTATCTTCTTTTTGATACTTTACCTATTTTCTATTTTGTTTTTTTTTCTTCTTTTAGTATTACTCCATAAATTGTAGTATACACCCTTGAGTTACCAAAAGTTAATATTAGTTTGCACTTTTACCTTTTTCCTAGAGAAGTGAAGGATCTCAGAACACTACAAACCCTTTTTTCTATTCTCTTCTTCACTTTTATACCACTGTTATATATTTTAATTCTATATAAATTTTAAACTCCACCAAGCATTATCCACCTTAAATCAGAATTTAATTTGTATAAATATTTTTAATTTAAAAAGAAATTTTTTAAGAAATTAGAAAGAACTAACAGTTAAGAGCAAGGAAATAATAAAGATGAAACCTTCATACTTTTTAGGAGAAAAAAGTAGTAAATGAAAGAGTCAGATTCAACTTAGATAAATCTACTAAAAACAAAATATAAAAATAAAAAGAGATAATCAGCAAATGCACGCTGCGCTAGGTGCTTTTCCTACCACACAAGACCATGCCTGATGCCCACTGTTCAGAGGAGGAAGCGCTGACTTGGCTCACGGTCTCAGTCCGGGGCCACTGGCCCTACGGGCAGAAGCAGGATGGCAGAGGGGCCTGGAGGAGGATACATGCGTTCAATTGGTGGTGGCCAGGAAACAGAAAAGAAGGAACCAGACAGGAACACACCCTTCCAATCCACCCCAGTGCTGCGCCTCCAGCCAGGCTCATCTCCTAACTGCAAGTCAGTGATAGCACCTCCCAAGACCCACTCACCTTCCACACACAAGGTATTGGTGGACATTTTAGATCTAAAACATAACATATACTTCAAAACCTCAAAGAAAATAATATAAGCTGTAAGAAATAGAAATTTAAGGTGGTTTATTTTTGAGATTAAAGTCTAGGTATAAAGAAACACATCTAGAAGACATCCCTGAAGAACAGACATCTCCTAGGGAAGCCTTAATAAGATACTGGCAAACAGAATGCAGCAAATATCAAGAATGTTATACACCATGACCAAGTAGGATTCATCCTAGCATGCAGGGATGCTTCAACATATATAAATCAATAAATGTAATACATCATATGAACAGAGCCAAAGATAAAAATCATATGATGATCTCAATAGATGAAGAAAAAGCATTTGACAAAGTCCAGCACCCATTCAGGCTAAAAACCCTACAGAAAATTGGAAAAGATAATCTTTATCTCAACCTGATAAAAGCCATCTATGACAAATGAACAGCTAACATCACACTGGGTGGTCAAAAACTGAAAGCTATCACTCCAAAATCAGGAGCAAGCCAAGGATGTCCACTACAACCACTCGTCTTCAATATAGTTCTGGAAACAATAGCCATAGAAATTAGAGAACAGAGAGAAATAAAAGGAATAAGGATAAGAAAGGAGAAGTTAAATGATCGTTACTTGCAGATAACAGGATACTCTACATAGAGGACCCCAAAAACTCCACCAAAAGACTTCTAGACTTAAGAACAAAATTCAGAAGCATAGCTGGATACAAAGTCAACACTCAAAAATCAATAGCATTCCTATACACAAGCAACAAACTCACAGAGAGAGAAATGAAGGAAACCACACGTTTTATAATAGCATCCAAAAAATGAAATACTTAGGAATCAATCTAACAATGGAAGTAAAAGATCTATACATTGAAAATTACAGTAACTTGAAAAAAGAGATTGAAGAGGATATTAGAAAATGGAAAGATATCCCTTGCTCATGAATAGGAAGAATCAACATAGTGAAAATGGCCATACTCCCAAATTGTTATACAGATTTAATGCAATTCCAATCAAAATACAATTAGCATACCTCACAGAATTAGAGAAAACATTTGGAATTCATTTGGAATCAAGAGACCTAGAATAGCAAAAGCAATTCTGGGCACCAAAGGCGAGGCAGGAAGCATCACAATTCCTGACTTGAAATTATACTACAAAGCTACTGTGATAAAATCAGCATGATACTGGCAAAACAACAACAACAAAAAAAAAAACAGTGAAAATGATA
>NW_004955489.1:909991-917376 GCF_000276665.1 Chinchilla lanigera | reverse complement strand
AAGTCTTGAAGACACAGGTGTAGGCAGGTACTTCATGAACAAAACCCAAATTTCACAGAAAACACTACAAAGAGTAGTAAACAAATGGGAGCTAAAGTTGCTAAAAAGCTTTTGCACAGGAAAAGAAATAACCAAGAGAGTGAAAAGACAACCACAAATAGGTCACTCATGTATAGCTCTATTTATATTCTTTAGAAGCCACTTTGAAGATACCTAAGTATAGTACAACAACTAATGATAATCTCCTACCTCTTTTGTCTGTAACTCACTATTATTTGTCTATTTGTTTTCCTGAGAAACTATCTTGTAGATAACAATATGAAAAGACAACCACAGAGTGGGAAAAAATTATAGCCAGCTGTCCCCAGACAAAGGACTTAATCTAAAACATATAAAGAATTGAAAAAAATCAGACCCCCCAAATTCAAAGACCCAATCCAAAAACAGGCATTTGAGATGAATACGCCCTTCTCAGATGAAGAAATATAAATGACAGATATATACACATATATATATGAAAAAATGTTCAACATCATTGGTTATTTGAGAGATGCAAATTATTATTATTATTATTATTATTGTTGTTGTTCTTTTTGAGACAGGGTCTCACTATGCAGTTCAGAGTTCAGATGGGCATATGGGTTGTTTCCAAGATTTAGCTGTTACAAATTGTGCTCCAGGGCAATTTTTAACAGCTAAATCTTGGAAACAACCCAAATGCCCATCAACTGAGAAATGGATCAAAAAGATGTGGTATTTTTATACAATGGAGTACTACTCAGCCATAAGAAGGATCAACATGAGACATTTATAGGGAAATGGATGCAATTTGAGACCACACTCATAAGTGAAATAAACCAGATGCACATGTGTAAACATTGTATTAACTCCTTAGTGTGAGAAGCTGAAAGAGTAACTAAGATCCAAAATGTACAATAGGTATTGTGAAATGGAAAGAAACTGTTCAAAAGGAAAGAGAAACTCAGGTGGGGAAGAGGAGAAAAGAAGGAAGGGAAAAGGAAAAAATATATATATATATATACAAGATAGTTAAGATAGTTGTACTACTAATTTCTCTTAGTTCATTGAAAAGTTTGTGCTTGTATTGTTTGATCAATTTTTCATGCCTATATCTTGTAATTTAAGCAACTACTTTGAAGATAACAATATGCAATGTATTAACCTTTGTTACTCTCCTATTGTCTTGTTTTGAAATTTTGTATCATTGTTTTTATTGTTTTTTCTCTTTAAAATAAAAAAAAAGAAAAGGCATACCATGTTCTTGGATAGGAATACTTCACATCATAAAATTATCAACTATTTTTAGCTTAGTTTTTTCTCTTCCTTAGACTTTGGTATCATGACTTAGAGGATGCAGAGGCTATTGCCTAAATATTTTTCTATCACTGGCTAGAGCAGCTGTCTTTCTTCCCATAGCACTGCTGCTAGATTTCTAGCAGGGAAATCTGTCTTCTTTGTGGTCAATATCTGCAATGCTGGTCTGATTCTTCTTTGGATATGTAACAGTTGAAGGACTAGCAGTAGGAGGCCAGCCATCAGCTACTCCATCCAACTTTTTTGAAAAGTATGCCACTGGGCAGGCTTCTTTTCCTAGCCTTTGGGTCAAGGCCTCCAAAGCAATTCCTCTCCTTTCTGATACATGGAGAAATAAGTTTTTTTTTTTTCAAGTTGGGGATTCCCAGTGCTGGAGCCTGAGTATGGTATGTTTTATTTTCCTAAAGATATTGTCAGTCACTTTTATGTATTCTAAGCGCACACACTCTTGGCCTTCTACAGCTTCTTATAAAGGCTTTGCCATTAGTCCAAAGTTAGATAGTCAGACCCTACACAAGCCTACCGTCCCCAGGAAGGAATGAAGCTGTGCTTTGGTGGCAGGAGGCCCAAGATCACATGGCCTGTCCTTGGTCTCCTGGTACCTTAGCTTTACTTTTCGGGCTGGCTATGCCAAAAATGTTATCAGGTATTCCTTTTGAGATGGCTCATCAATTAAATGTATTCCAAGCCCTTCTTATCTTGAACAAAGAATTGGACAGAGAAGCCAAAAACAGTGTCAAAAGTTTATTTGAAAAGTGAGAGGTGAAGGGATAGGGAAAAACTGGCTCTGCAGAGCAAACTTGGGCCAAACAAAAGAGGGAAGGAGGAAAACAAAACAAAAAAAAAAAAAAGAGTACACCCTGGTCTAGAAGACTCAGTGGGCTTCTTGTGACATCTATGTCTTTATGTGCTGTCCACTTCTCACAGGAGCCTGAGAGAAGTTCTAATATAGGTCCTGGGAACTATTTGGCGTTGTCCTGGGACTTGTAATTGGAGGTCCTGCTTATTTTCCCAGCTTTGCCCCACCCTGTCTCCTATCTCACTAGTGTTAACTTTCATTTCAAGATTTAACATGCTCTAGTCTTTTTTTTTTTTTTTTTTTTTTTTTTTCTGGTACTTGTAATTGGAGGTCCTGCTTATTTTCCCAGCTTTGCCCCACCCTGTCTCCTATCTCACTAGTGTTAACTTTCATTTCAAGATTTAACATGCTCTAGTCTTTTTTTTTTTTTTTTTTTTCTGGTACCAGGAATCGAACTCAGGCCGTTGCGCTTGCCAGGCAGGCACTGTGCCCCTGAGCTAAATCCCAGACCCTCTAGTCTTACTATAGTGATGTCCAAAGTTTGTTGCCTACTATAAATATCAATAGAAGTATAAGTACATATAATAGAGCAAGTAGCAAATGCATCTTAATCAAGTCTAATTTTTGTCTGCAGAGTAGCTAAAACCAGTGGAACTTTTTTTTGTCTTTTTTGAGATAGGGTCTCGCTGTGCAGTTCAGGCTGGCCTTGAGCTCACTTTGTAGCCCAGGCTGGTCTCCAACTTGCAACAATTCTCCTGCCTCAGCTTCCCCAGTGCTGGGATTACAGGTGTGCACCACCATGCCCGGAGAAAAAGGTAGACACTTACCTGTGTCTTTTTTAAGTTTTTCTTCCCAAGTTTTATGTTTCCATTTGTTCAGTAATGTCTCTTCTTTCAACAAATATTGCAGATTTTCATAATCTCAAATAATCTCTGGTTTATGAACATAATATACTGTTCTTTACCCTTCCTTTAAGAATATTGGTTAGGAGTTTCCAAACAGAAGGGTTTTTTTTCCAATGTATAAATGTTTATCCCACCAAACCCTTTGAGGCAGGTAAGGTTGCTCACTACACCATTCCACAGGTGAGGAAACTGAGGCCTAGAGACTTTCTCAGACTGCACTTAAACCAGCCATCTGGCCTGAGTGACAGGCTAGTCCCAGTGGCCTGGACTGTTTGCTGGGTCCTCACAGCACCCTGACCTGTGTCCTTGCCCACAGCTGGCTCCAGGTATGGCAGACCCACTGGCGGGCATCGTGCACTCAGCAGCCAAGAGCATGAGGCCATTCCGCTCAAATGAGGCCTGTGTGGAGGCCATGAAGGAAGACCTGGCAAAATGGTTCAGAGCCTTGGATGGCCTGGGTCTGCCCGGTGGTGGTGATGTCTTCCTGACAGGGCTGGCCACGGCACAACTCTGTGCCGGCATGCCGATGCTGTCACTGACACTGTCTGCGCTTTGGGTGCTGCCCGCCCAACCCATGGTATAGCCTTTCAGGCACACAGCATGGTACCTGGCTCCTTCAAGGCCCAGGACAACATAGCCACCTTCATCGGCTGGTGCTGCACAGAGCTGGGTGTGCCTGAGGTGCTCTCTGAATCATCATGTTCCTGGTTAAACAAGACCTAGGTCAAATCTCATTTGAGAAATCCCAGGGATTATCCAGGAATGTTTTATTACCTAATGGATATTATGTCTGAGTGTGTGAGTCTTTGAAAAGACTTAGAATTTCTTTTTAAGATGCAGCAATTTTTAAAAGTGTCATGTTCTAATTACCCACCTTGCATGTATTCTACTCTTAGCAATGAGTGTCAAGGACCAATTTGGTGAGGTTGAAGTTTTGTAAATTCTGGGGTCATAGGATCAGTACCATCCTTGCTAGACGAAGGAAGTGACCCAGATTTGTCTCAATAATGTTTGAGTTAACCATAATAAACCTAGTATGATTATATTAAATATATTAGATGGATAGAAGTGCTGTTACACGTCACCTGCTTGTCACAACTCATTGTTCGTTCTGGATCAGTAAAGAAATACAAGAGAATGGCCTTCAGTGGTGTTGTACTTGTTATGGGGCTAGAACTGTAGTATGTGGCATTTCCCATAGTAGCCAGGCCCCAGGCAGTCCCACAGTATTGCCCTTTGGGACCATGCTGGCTTCAGAGAATGTTGTGTCCTTGTAGTTTTCTACCAGCTAAATTTCAAGCATGAAATAATGATTTTCTTCTTTCCTTTAACTAGCTGCCTTTATTTAGATTTTGATAATCACAGTCTTAAAAGCCAAGGAAAGTAGCTTTGTAGGCATAGATGGAGCATCAGGGGCATTTCCAGGCAGAATTTTAATTTCCTATAGAAGGCTTATTGGGAAAAAGGAAATGTGATACTAAAAATTAAATTATGCCATTTTAAAATTAGATAAAATATAGAGTGCCATCCTGCTAGGTGTATGCAGAATAGAAGAAAATCTAGTTGGGAAAGTGCTTGTTTTTTTCAAATTCTGGTATTTTATTAAAATGAAAGGCATAAAAGGAAGATATTTTGCCCTGCAGGCTCTAATATATTTTAGATTTGTTTCTGTTTTATAGATTTAATTCAACACTCATATACAGAGTTTTTATACTACATGAATTTAATAATTTAATAATGAACTAAACTTGTCTTTTGTTATTGAAAGATACCAAAGGCTCTTCCTGTTTTGATTATTTTGTTTTATTTGATTTTATTGTGTGGTTTTGCTTTTTCTAAAAATACTTTTTGTTTAATAGCTTTTCTTAAATGTGAAGATGCACTTCAGTCTGCATAATTATTTTTTTTCAGTTTCAGTTTCTAAGTGTTTGTCTCGTAAGGCAAAAGATTTTATGTTCAGCAGTAAAGGAGAATAAATTCTAGAAAACACACACACACCTCAAAAACAAACAAACCAGGCATAGGGCCTTTCTGAGCCCTGTGTGACTACATGAGTCACACACCATGAAGCTGGAATCACAAATCCCCTTTGGTGTTTCTGCCAGTTGATCTAGATTTCTCTAATCTGCAGCTAAATCCCTGATTAACACAATAGCATTCCCCTAGACTCAGTCCCTAAGAGGCTGTCAGCCCTCCAATTTAGAAATTGTAATAGTCTGCACCAAGCTTATGGGCCTTGGCACAGAGCTCTGTGTTCAGCACATGTTGGTGAATATCAAGTCCATCTTGCCAGGAGGTAAATGTCAGGACCAGACTGAGCACTGGAGGCTCCTTCTGGTTTAGAATTCTACCAGTCGCCTAATGGTGCACATAGCCTTTAGTAAGAAGTACACTCCCCAAAAGTTGGTGTGTACATCTTTGTAAACCAAACCCTATTTTCAGCCCAGACTCTAGGGAACTTCATAAGGAAATCATTTTGTCAGGCCACAAATCTTCACTTCAAAAGCATGGGTTTCCTGAAATCAAGTTTCCTCCACATGCTATCACCTGCTCCCTGCTGTCATGTCCATCTCCGAGGTTTGTAGCGCTTCCCCAGAAACCTGCACACACTAAGCCCTTGCCTCCAAACAGGATAAAGAGGTTGCACTTAAGAAGGTGAATCCCACTGGGCGTGGTGGTAGACACCTGTAATCCCAGCATTCAGGAGGCTGAGGCAGGAGGATCACTGTGAGTTCAAAGCCAGCCTGCGCTACAAAGTGAGTTCAAGGCCAGCCTGAACTGTATAGCAAAAACTGTCTTAAAAAGACAAAAAGATTTTTTAAAAAAAGGTGAATCCCACAGTCCCTGTCTCTGCACCCTGATGACGTTGACTGACTTGTGTGGCTCTCTGTGGCTTCCTTTAGGGGAAGTTCCATGACCACTGGTTTCTCTGCTGCCTTCTAGCTCCCTGAAAAAATTAGTGTAAGCACTTATGACTACCTGTCCTGATCAGAGTTAGTCTAGGTTTGTGCACAGGGAAAGAATAGTACATTCGTGAGTCAGTTGATGAGGACACATGCTGAGAAAGGCATCATGTGTGAACACCATAGGACATACTTGTACACAGCTTGAGGGCACAGTGTGTTGCCCCAGGCTGCGTGGTATAGCCTATGACTCCTCTGCCAGGGAGCTGTACCACATGTGAGTGTACTGAGCACTGCAGGCAGCCCAGATGTATGGTGTCCGTGTATTTAAACAAATCTAAATGTAGCGCAGTAAAGATGCAGCATGTATGAACAGCAAGCAGCAGTGCCTGGACAGCTCTCTTCCACTGAATGGTGCTTACAGGACTGGAGGGTTGCTCTGGGCGATAGGGAGTGAGCAGTGGGACGTGAAGGCCAGCACATGACCGTGTGCTACTGCAGACTCCACATGCTGCACACCGCAGCTCCCCTATGCTTATCAAAAGAAGTTTTTCTCTAATAATGACTGAACCTCAGCTTTTTAACTTTTACTTTATAAACTCTTTAACTTTTTGACTCTTTTACAATAACAGTTTAAAATGCAAGCACATTTTGTACCTATACAAAACATTTTCTTTCTTTATAAAAACTTATTTTGGGACCAGGGTTGTAACTCGGCCATATAGCACCTGCCTGGCAAGTGTAAGGCCCTGAGTTCAATTCCTAGTACAAAAAAAAACTTACATTTTTACTTTTTAAATTTTTTGGTTGAAAATTAAGGCACACAGGGCCAGGACCATCATTGTCACCATCTCTCAGCTCCATGCCTTGCATCACTGGGAGTGGGCAGGAGGACGACACTGCAGAGGTGCTGGCTCCTATGACAGCCACACCACCCGGAATCTCCCCTGAAGGCCCTGCCTGGGGCTGCTCACAGTTAACTTCTTTTCTATAAGTAGAGGGAATGCACTCTAAAATACCAACAAAAAGTATTATAAATGTATGAGCCAGCAATATAGTCATTTATTGTTATCACCATCAAGTATAATCTGCATTTGATTGTGTGTTATATTTTATACAGCTTGGGGCACAGTAGGTTTGGGTACACCAGCATCACCCCAAAGACATGAGTAATGTGTTGTGCTCTGACATTCCCATGGTTGGGTTAAAACTAGGCAACAGGAATTTTTCAGCTGTCATAATCTTACAGAACCACTGTTATACATGTGCTCTGTCATTAGCTGAAATGTCGTTATTATTTCCAGAGTCATTCTGCCTCTCTCCAGGGAACCCATTTCTAGAAATGTCAAGTAGAAGCGTCTCTGTCAAGGCCCATATTGACTAGGGAAAGGCACTGGCAGAATATGGGATTATAGCAATCGGGATCTTTTTCTTTTTCTTTTT
>NW_004955489.1:905307-909891 GCF_000276665.1 Chinchilla lanigera | reverse complement strand
TTTTTTTTGTCTTTTTGAGACAGGGTCTTGCTATACAATTCAGGCTGGCCTTGAGCTCACTTTGTATGTAGCCCAGTCTGGTCTCAAACTCACAATGATCCTCCTGCCTCAGCCTCCCGAGTGCTGGGATTACAAGTGTGCATCACCATGCTCAGCTCAGGATTCATCTTGAGTCTGCACATACCTTGGTCGTTATGACCAGAAATGCAACTGGGACATTCTACCTCCTCTGAGAAGGCTTCTAGAGTAATTCAGAGAAAGACTACAAGCTCAGCTCTGTCTGGCTGGATCACTTACAGGCACCCCCTGTATCTCCTTCATGGTTACTACACACAGAGGCGCTTGGCATATACTTTATGAGAGAAGGAATGAATCCTTAAGAGGTGTGTGGACTATTTACCATGTGCCAGGCATATCTTAGGAGATACAAATTGAAATGAGACCTGGACCCTGGCCTCAAAGAACTTACAATATAATGAATGGTCAGGTACCTCAGAGCTGCCTCAGTGTTTGTCCGTCTCTTCCCTCTGCCCTCCTCCACCCTGGGTTAGCTGTATGTAGGTATCCATATGCATTCCCATTAAGTGTGCTTGTAAACTACCTGCTGTGTGCCTCTGCCCTAGGTAGGGATGTAGACAGAAGCCCTGGTGTCTGCACTTAAGCATTTCACAGACCACTGGAGACAGGAGAACAGTGGAGAAAGAGTGACCGTAAACCTGCACACATCACATCACTGGCACGCACAGTGATGGGAGGACTCTGGGGACTGTCAGGGCGTATAGGCGTACGATGCTGACAGGCAGTGCCACACTAGAAAGGGACCCCGGCTTCTGATCCTAGGCAGCCACTTGCATGTAGCTCTCAGGAAACGAAATACAGTGCACTTAAACAGCTCTTGGAATGTAGTTTTCCTGGCACCATGTTCCAATTGGGTCAAGAGCCTGGATTGTGGGAATACTGCATTTGTTCCACCAAGAAAATTGTTGACTAGAATGCAATAAAATGTGCTAGAAACCCTGCAGCCTCTGCTGGCTTGTGAATACCTGTCTTGGTAATATGCAAACTCTGATTCACACATTTGAGCCCAGCCTGGACAGCTCAATGAGAACCTGGCTCAAAATTCAAAAGGACTGGAGGTGTAGCTCAGGGTGAAGGCCCTGGTCCAACTCTGGCACTGCAACAAACAAGCGAACACTTGAGCACCTAGAGAGACTGAAAGCAATCATTTTGTTAACTTTGCCTCTAATATGACAAAGAAATGAGTTTTGTAACTTTTAAGATTAGCACATTACTAGACATTATAATACTAATGTAATACAATATGTAATACTACTCAAAAAAGAAACAGATGCCAATTTTCTTCTTTAACAAGTTAAGTTGTTAAACTAATTTAAATAACTGTCTAAAAGTGATTTGTGGAAAATAAATTGTGAACTTACATTGTATTTTGCTGAGGGATCATATAAATATTAAGACAGATGGAAATTTAATCATGTGGTAAATAATGTTATCAAAAATAGACATAAACATTATTGCTTACGTTTTGAATTCTTGAGATTTCTCTTCATTTTGATAAATTTTAGTGTTTTAATTGGCAAGAGAAGGGGACATGGTTTTAGGATATTTGCATATATCTCTAAGAAAAAATTTTTAAATGTACCTATTTTCATCTAGTGCAAAGCCACATTGGATATATCATCACTATCAGTAGTTAACATTACTTTTCAAAGTATTAGAGAATCTTAGTTGCTGTGGAAGAATTTAATAAAACAACTAATACAAGGGTCTGAGTAAAAAGCATCTTTTAAATTAATGTGCAGAAATATTATTTACGTGCAGTCAATTATATTTCCACATGACTGTCCTATGAGCACTCTATTTCATAGAATTAAACACTGCCATATGCCCAACTGTAGAGCAGGTTATAACTTTCTTGTCAATATTTAGGGCTGGATCAGATCCTCATTCAAAGAAGGAGACTGTGAGAATCACTTGTTGGGAACAGTTAGGGAAATCTGAGTATGAGCTGCGTTTTAGATGATATTGAGAAAGTACTGTTAATTTTGTTAAGAGTGATAGTGGTAATATAGTTACATAGGAATTATCACAATGCCTGGAATTTATATTCAAATAACTCACAAAAATTGATAATTGATAAATTCAAATATGACAAAATATTAATAATCATAATAATCATTAAGCCTTGATAATGGAGGTATGTGGGCATCTTAAATTTTTTTCTCTGCTTTTTAGTTTGTCTATTTCCTCAACAGGTCAGAAACACCACGAGGTAAATAAGTGTCCAGCCTCTACGCCCCTCAGCGGCTTGGTGATAAACCAAGGGGCAGGAGGTGCCGTGTGTCCTGAGAGCTCGGCCCCTCCACTGCCCCGGATGCTCACACAGAGGCCCGCACACTGCTTTGTCCTTTTTATAGTTTCTGTTTTTACAGACAGACAGCACCAGCACCTCCCTGAGCAGAGGGCAGAGCACAGGCTGGTGATGCAGCCCCACAGGGATGCAGCTGCCTGAGGTCCATGGTTGTCTGTCATGACTGAAGCTGGCAGGGAAGGTTTTCATCGGCAGCCAATCACTTAAACCTTCAAAAAGGAACAGCACAGCGACAGTCTCCAGTCTTCTTTTCTTGGCGGAGAAGAGATCCGCGGAGGGGATAGGGAAGGAGGGAAACAGCAGAAGTTTTCTGAACCAGCCTCAACCAAGCCTCCTCCAGATGACCCAGGGCGCCCTGTTCCCTCAGCAGCAAGCTGCCCCTCAGCTGGGCTCCCCAAGCTCCTGGCTGCGTTTTAGCTGTCTCTCAGCAGCCTGTCCCTCCCATGGGTCGCGTCTGTTCATGCCCAAGCCTGTTTCCGCCATCTGTGCCTGTGGTCATAACTAAAGTACACAGGAACCAAACTGCAGTGCAGAACTCCGGTCACACAGTGCACGTGTCACAGAGAAGTGACCACAGCTTGGCCCTAGATCCGCAGCGTGGCCACTGAATGAACTTTTAATGTCTTCCAAATATGCAAGCGTTTAAGGTATATATTTTTATGTAAGTGATTCACAGCTTCTACTATAAGCCAATCCACTCCTTCGCCTTATAACACTGGAGGAGAGGCCTCCACCACCCTATGATTCTCTGCCCAGATTCCAGTGAAGATAACCCAAAACCAGATCATCAAAGAGGAAGTTTTTCCCACAGAGCTTGGCCGGGGAACAGATTCCCTGAAGTGCTTCACCTCTGCACTTTATTTAGACTCTTGTCAAGATCCACTGACTCTGAGCACCCACTAGTAGTGTGGGGCACACACTCCTCGTCTGCCTGCTCCCACTTCATGCTCAGAGTGTGGGAGGCCACCTGGCCTTCCAGCTCCGCCTCTGGGGTTGTATGAACTGCAGTCCACATGCCAGTCACCAGCATGCAGGCGTGTCAGGAAATGGAGGCAGGGAAGCTTGGAGGCGCAGCCAGAACGCTCCCCTCAGGACTTCGAGGCCCATGGAGGGAAACCAGGGAGCAGGTGTGGCGCAGCGCAGAGGGAGCCCTGGGGATCAAGGCCTGTGCCCTCTACAGCAGGCCTGAAGACCTTGACGCTCAGCCTCTGGACAGAGCCACTGGGAACGGGACGCTTCCAGCGTGGTGACACAGTGGTGCAGGGTGTCGGGCAATCTACTTCCACCCCCAGCCACGTTCCTTGGAGACCAGCTGAGACCCCACTCGCACTCCAGTGCCAGAGTAAGAGAGGGGTCTTCCCACAGCAGGTGGACATGTAGCCTCGGGACATGTATTCCCGTCCCAGCCTAGCCCAGGGTTCAGGGACAGTCTTACTGCCGGCGGGCGGTCGGCTGCAGGGCAAGGCAGGGAGGCGCTTTCGTCCCGTCTGAGCCAGTGCTCTCGCTCTACCTCTGCTGCCTGAGGCCGTGACCACCGCGGCAGTGAGGCAGCCAGTCATCAGCAGGGAAGGGACACTCTGCACGGTGAGAGGACGAGCGGGCGCCCCTCAGCTGGCCTGAGAACCCAGGTGTTGCTGAGAAGCAGGAGCTTTTCCACCTTCCAGACCCAGGGACGCGACCCCCGGGGAGGCGGGCCGGGCTCCTTGCGGCCTCTGCAGGGGAGGTGGCCCGGCCTGGCTGCAGCCCTGGCTGGCCCTGTGGCCAGAGAGCAGGAAGGACGCCACAGCAAGGACGTTATAGGACAGTTGTCTCAGGAGCTTTGTATCCCTCACAGAGAACTGAGCAGGACACAGAAATGGTAAGAAAGGCAGAGATTTATTGCAGGAAAGTACATTCCGCGGAGCGTGTCCAGCCAAAGAGAAAACTCCAGAACAAGTTTGCCTCTGGGAACTATCCGGGCTGCGTGGCTGCCGAAGCGGGGTGCGGGGGACACTGCTGATGCTGTGATGGCCACCGCCCACCCTGAAGCAGCTGCTGCGGACGCCCCCGGGGCCAAGGAGGCGGGACAGGGTCAGCCCCGGCAGGTCGCCACAGAGACGCGGGAGCGCAGGGCAGGCCCCGCGAAGGAGGCACGCGTGCGCGGGCGGCGGTCCAGGGCGCCCCCGCGCTAATCCTGCCCTGCGGAGCGGGGCGGC
>NW_004955489.1:893554-904926 GCF_000276665.1 Chinchilla lanigera | reverse complement strand
GCGCCTGCAACGCCCGTCCACCCGCCCCCTCGCGCTCCTCGGCAGCCCCGGCCCGGGCCCCCCGCCCGGCCCAGGGCTTCCGGAGTCCTCGCAGTTCCCACGGTGCAGAGTGGGAAGGGGGAAGGCTGAGATTGTCAGCCTGGAAAAAGGGGCAAGGTAGCCAAAGGCCCCAGAAACTAAGGTATCTTGGATGGGGTTGTAGCAGGACTGAGAGTTTGAAGAGGGGATTTAAAAAAAAAAATGGTGTGGGCGGTGCGCTGGTTCCAGAGAGGGGAGAGGGAGGGCTGGGGACTCTAGGGAACTTTCAGGCGTTTTAATGGAGGTTTGTGTTTCACCAGAGAGAAACATGGACGAAGAACTTGAGGTATTTGGCGCTATTTGCGATTGGACGGCTGACTACGCCTTCCTTGACCTCGGCATCCAATGGGGACAGGGACAGGAAAGCCATGGCTTCCAATCACAGTTACTTCCGGAACACTGCTGGACCCATGCTTTATGTGTCCAGAGCCCCAGGGCCGCAAACCTGGAGTTCATGCACACTCAGATGCACAAACACACACAACACACACCTTGGGCAGACCAGGGTACAAGTCGGTGTGAAGTAGAATAATCAAGATATATTAATATCGGGGCCGGGCACAGAGGCACATGCTATAATACTAGCTCTGTGGGAGGCTGAGGCGGGAGGGTGGAAAGTAGGAGCCCGCCTGGGCAACTCAATGACATAACAAGGTCCTGTCTCCAATTAAGTGTGAAAAAGCTGGGGTTGCAGCTCAGTGCACAGGCCCAGAGTTTAATCCCCAGTACTGCAAAATAAATAAGTTAATTTAAAAAATAAAATCAGTATTGGAGAGACTGTGGGAAAACCCCTCCAAGAAGGGAATCTGAAGACGGCCTGACGAAAGAGGAGCAGCAGCTAGTAAAACCCAGGATGAGAACAACTTGGCAGGAGGAGCAGGAAGCTTCAGGTGGCCTTCCTTGCTGTCCTTGCCCTGGAGCATCCCCTGAGCCCCCGGCCCTGCCTGGGTCCACCCTGCTCCTGCTGACGGGACTGCCCTCCAGGTCCTGGTTCTGGTCCTGATGGCCCAGGCCCTGCAGCCACCCTCCCAGGGTCCACACCCGAGGGGTGCCTGTTGCAGGGCCCAGCCTTACCTGAGGATGGCCGGCCCACAGTAGGACGGGTGGATCTTGGCACACACAGCCTCCAGCTGCAGCCGCTCGCCCGGGCTGAGGTCGTAGGTGGGCTGCGGCGTGCTGGCCAGCCAGCTGTAGTCCACGCCGGTGCAGATCTTCCTGACCGCACTGCTGCGCTCCCGCTGCTGCCGCTCCGCCTCGCGCATCTGCCCCACCAGCTCCATCATGAGCGTCTCCAGCACCATCTCCGCCGGGCTCCGGGAGGACAGCCGGGCTGGGGCCTCATTCCCCCGGAGCCACGGGATGAGGGACATGACCCCTCGGCCCTGCGAGACAGAGCAGGTGTCCTCCCAGGGCCTCTCAGGGAGGGAGGCCCCAGAAGATGTGTGGGAAGGAGAGTCGGACCCCAGGTGAACAGAACTCTGTGGCCTCCAGTCGGTCACTGCATGTCTCTGGAGTCATTCCTGAGCCCCTCGGAGCAGGCCAGACAGCTGTGAGAAGCAGATGTGGGTAAACCGGACACTGTAAGCAGCACAGAGAGTGATGTGCTCGCTCATGGGTGTAATGACCCTTAAAGCATTGCCATAATTGAACCTAGGGAAATGGCCTCCGGAATCTCCACTGGGAGGCCATGCTCAGCATGCAGGAGGAGCCTGGCCTGGCCAGTGCAGCAGCTCAGGCAGACCCTGCCTATAAGTTAGTTAATTAGTTAATTAAAATAAAACAAGGGCATTGGAGATGTAACACAGTGCAAAGGCCCTGGGATCAATCCCCAGTACCGGGCAGGGGGCACCATAGTATCAGTGGGAAAGGTGCCTGCAGTGCAGTCAGTGTTGGTGTGAGGAAGGGAGAGCGGCTGACTTAGAGGATGAGGAGGACCAGAGAGCTTGTTCTGGACAGCAGGGCTGAAGGGTGTGTGCAAGCATCAACCTCGAGGGCTAAGGGGTCGTGGAGGACGCAGTCACGCCCAGGCGAGACGTGGACCAGCACTGGGGCTGGCTGAGCAGTGTGGCTACTCCTCCCATGCCCCACCGGGTCCTGCTCAGTACAGAACTGGGAGTGGCCAGCTGACGGGAGGGACAGGCGGATGGCTGGATGTGAAGGAATGAAGGAACAGGGAGTGTGCTGCAGTCATTGGTGCCATTGGGTATGGATGGCGGCTCTGAGGGCGGTAGAGGGAGTGCCGTTCCGGAGCACAAGCCAGAAGCAGGTCTTCCAGGTGCCCCACCTCCCCTTTGCCCCCAGCGTCTTCCTGCCTAGACACAGCCGGGCTGCCAGGACTCGGTAGGGTGTCAGTGCCCCCTCACTCGGGGTCACTGCACACACTGGAACCCTCGGTCTCCCAGTTCTGAGAAAGCCCCCCTGCTCTTACAGGTCACTTCTCTCCGGAGAGCGCCTGGCCTCCCTGTACCTCCTGCTCTGCCCCCTGCTCCATGCTGAGTGGGCGCTGCTCTGCAGGTCAGCGCCCAGCACCCAGCACCCAGCATCGGGGTCTGGCCCACAGCAAGTGCTCAGTGAACACCTAAAAATAAATGGATCAGCCTCACTTTCCAACTGATTTGGATTAATCCCAACATGAAGGCCAGGATTGGGTCACCATGCAGTGCACTAGTCATCCGTGTGTGTACCTGTGTCTGGGTGTGCATGTGCAACGGGCTATAAATTCACCTGGAGTCCTGCTCATCCCAGTTTCTCAGCTTCCCTGAGACCCACCTTACGGCTTCATTCTGGCCATGCCCTGCCTTCCATGGCCCTTGTTTCCTTTGAGTCTGTACCCTGGAGCCAAGGGTGACTCGGGGGCAGAGGAGGCCCAAAGTCCTGCCACCCAGGGCTTGGAGAAGCTGGCAAAACAGCTTGTGCCCAGGGCAGCCTTACCTCAGACTGGCCACACCATGGCCATGGAAGCCTGGCCTGGCCAGGCCATGGGGACCTGAGAAAGGGGCTGCCCCACACATGTGCAAGGGGCCTGGGCCGTGCAGCTGGTGAGGCCCACGCTCCCGTACAGCTCTGTGTGACAGGCAATGTTTACAGATGATACCTGCATAGCTTACAGAAGTATGGAGACATTTTAATGCCATAAAATTACCTTACATAAATAATATACTTTTTCTCAAATAATTTATTATTGTACTATATAATTATTTTAGCGTACATTTAAGTACATTACACAATCCTCTACAGATGTTATATGTATATTTATATATCTAAACATTTGTAAGTTACCGATTAAGCTGCAAAGTATTAAAATCTGTCCCACTCTCTTCCTGTCTAATGTTTCCCAGAGCTTCTGACTGGTGCACAGCTCTGCAGGCCGAGCCAGCTCCTAGCTCCAAGCTGCCCTCCTCTTCCTGCCACCCGGCTCCATCCCACACCATTGTAAGGGACCTGCACACGACAGTGGGGACGCCCAGCCTTGGCACACAGGGCCTTCTGCACCACTGCAAACGGCCTGGAGGGCAGCCTTGTGGGGTCCCTCTTCCTGGGGTCCTGAGCTGGCCTCCTGAGCTGGCCTCCTGAGCAGGTTCTTTGGTACAGGGCCATGTGAGTCCTGGCTCCTGGGGCTCTGAGCCTCTCAGCCAGGTGACACCTCTGGGGAGACAGCTCCTCCTCGCCCCACACCCCACACACGACCTGGGCGAGGCTTTGGCAGACACACAAGGATTTTGCCAAAGCTATTTCTGTCCTAGTGCCAGCTGCTACCCTGGGAGGCTCTTAGGCAGGTCTGATTAAGTTCTTAAGGGCAAAAGAGGGAGGGAGACCGCCAGAGGAGAAGCAGGGAGGGTCAGAGAGGCAGGCTGGCTGATCAAATTCAGGGGTGCTGTCCTATCCCAGGGCCCTCAGGAACTGACCCACAGCCGAGACTGCAGCTAGTCGCATGTGATCTGTGGGTCGCCCAGGGCCTACCCCGGCGTGGGTCCTGCCCTGACCTGCCCCGCACCCCCACTGCAGGCCACGCTGCTCAGTGTCAACTCCAGGTCCCCAGCTCTGGCCAGCAGCAGTGCCCTGGTCACCTGAGTCCCACGGAGCCAGCCCGCCTCTCCTCAGCCAGTGCACTTACAGTCTCCTGCATTGTGTGACTGTTGACCAATCCCCACCTTAAGTTAGGACCGCTGGGGTAACCTGAGGAGGGAGGTGGTGGAAGTAATGACCGCTTGTTCTCTTAGGTCTAAGAAGGCGTCAAGGTGAAGGGAGTACTCGGAGCGTAGGGAGTACTGAAGCGTCTGCGATGTCTAACATGCAAACCACCCTGAGATGTACATAGGCAACTGTGGCGAAACACTAACACTGGTTTTATCCAGAGGCATTTGCGGGTGTGTAATGTCCCACTCGCCCCACTTTTCCACGTGTGTGAGCATAGTCATGATTTGGGAGTTAGAGATGCCCAGCTCAACCCGCACTTCCCCCTCATCCTGACCAGCTTGCTAGCTCCTCTGCTCTGCCCCAGGCAGGGTCTGCCTCAGGCAGGCTCTGTCCATTGACACCACAGCCATGGGGTGCCAGTGGGCTGAGGCCTAGGTGGCAGATACGGGTCAGTATGTCCCTGCACTGGGTGCTGAGCTCCCCAGAGGAGGAGGAAAACAAGCAGAGCAGCAGTGCTGGGCCCCAGGAGGGGACAGGGCCTTAGCTACATGGTCCCCCTGGCTGTCCCCAGGAGGCTCCTCCTCACGTATAAACTGGGGTTCACACATCTGTGTGGCCCACACCCCAGTGTCCCCCTGGGACTCAAAGAGATGCGTGTGAGAGCTTCGCAAGCCTCTGTCCCGTGCAGTGAGAGGCCACAATTCCCAGGCCTAGACAGCCAGGAAGAGGTACCGCCAGACCCTGCCTGTCAGCTGCTAAGTGGAGCCGGAGTCACAGAGTGGGAGAAGACACTGAGCCCGCAGGGAGGGCCTACACCTGCAGACCAGTGGTCTCTATGGGAACCTTGGGGACACTCCCTCCCTCAGCCAGAGGCCTCCCTGGGGCAGGATGGCTACACCCACTGGCAACTGCCTTCCCTCCCTCCTGCACCATGTCTCCTCTGTTGAGGCTGGGGCTTTAGTCCCGCCCTTTGCCCTTGGACGCTGTCTGGGTGCCTGGCTGTGCCCTGTCTATGCCAGCTTAGCAAGTGGCCAGACTTCAGCAGAGGCCACCACCCTCTTCCCCCCAACTCAGCCAGGCTGCGTCCAGGTCACCTTTGTGTCCCTGAGCCTCAGTTTCCCCGTGTGTAATGGGGTGTAAGGTATTGACTTCAGCTTACTATGAAATCAGATGAGATGATGTCTGCACGCTTGTTTTGCAGACTCACAAGAAGCTGGTCCCCACATCTGCGGCTGCCTTTGGTGCTTAGTGCAAGGGTTCTTACCCAGGCTCCTGGAAGAATTTGGAGACTGGGAATGATTTTTTTTTCTTTCCTCCTTTCTTTTCTTTCCCTTTCCATTCCCCTTCCCTCCTTTCTCTCTTTTTTTCATGGCACTGGAGATTTGTCATTTTTTTATTCTTGAGACAGGGTCTCACTAAACTGCTAAGCTGCCCGAGCTGAGCTCAAATTCCCTAAGGCCTAGAGTTCTGGCTTACAAGTGTGGGGACCACACTTGCTCAGATGATGAACTTGAATGGGGAAAAACCACCCTTATTTCCACTAACCTATAAAAGTCTTTTTGTTTTGTTTTTCTTCCAGTACCAGGAATCGAATTCACAACCTTAGGCTTGCCAGGCAGGTGCTTTGCCGCTGAGCTAAATCCCCAGCCCTTCCCACTAACCTTTAACTAGAATGAAGTATTCTCTTCGGCTGTGAGGGCACCTGTGACATCTATCCCCGGCCACGGTCACTGCCATGGTCCGCCCTCTTTAAAGTTGTCACTTCTGGAATATTGTGTGTGCAAGCTGCTAGTGGGAAGTCAGTGTTTACCAGCCTGCCACTGTTCTTTTCTCCCTTCCTTGTTCGTAGAGCCTCCTGTGTATTGCTGTTGCAGATTGTGTCCGGAAACCCGCCCCTGACAGCTGCACTGGATAGAGCCAGTTTCCTTTGTAACCCAGTGACACCTGTCGGATTCACTTAGAACTATTTTGAGAAGGCGTCCCCAGACTGCACAGGTCTCCAAGGGTCCCAGCACAAGGAGGACAGTGGCCCTGGCCTGCTGCAGGCTTGACTCCAGACCTCTTTCTGACCTCCCGCCCACTCTTCAGCAGGAGGTGGGGACTGAACGGGCGGTGGCTCTGTGGCTGCCCCAGAGAGTTGCAGTGCTCGAAGGCTCCACCTGCCTCCCTGTTCCTCTGCGCTTCTCTCCCCTTCCCTCCCCTCCTCTCCCCTCCTCTCCCCTCCTCTCCCCTCCAGCCTCCTGCCTGGCCCTATGCTTTCTGAGCCTTCTCTTTAGCCTATTTCTGAGCACCCTGAGGGTGAGGACTTTTTCCATCACCCAGGGACCAGACTACCAGCTGAAACTCACTAGAGATGGGAGCTGGGGTGTTCAACAGTGAGAGCAAAGTGGAACCAGGCCCTGTGCATCACAGGAGGGACAGAGTCCCCAACCTCCAGTGAGCGCTCCAGCCCTACACCTGCACACGGCCCACCACAAGGCAGGGGCAGCCCTTGCTTCAGGAGTGCTGAATTCTTAGTCAAAAGCTGCTGTGCCCAAGTCTAGCCCCGTCTACCTCCAAAGCTGGGCGCTAATAGCTGAGCTAAGCATCTGCAGGCCAGGACAGGAGGGACACCCCTGGGGACCTCCAAGCCAGACATAGAGTGGCCCGAGAGCCTGAGGTGGCCAGAGGCCTCTCAGTAGACTCGACTAGTCCTCCCGGCCCCCTTCCTCCCAAGGGCCACAGCAACGCCACACAATACAACTGACCTCCATTCTCTCTGGCATCATAAAAAAATAAACTGTTACCCACTAAGCTGGGTATGACACAGCTTAACCGATCTGTCCTCTGTCTGGCCCACAAAAATCCCACCTCGAGGGCCACCCACCCCAAAGTCTGCCCCTCGCTAGCCACCTAGATGTCACCAGTCCCTGTGGCCAGGCTTGGCACAGGGCTGTGACTGTCACATCTGTAACAAACACATTCTCCTTCTCCCCTACCTAGCTATGACCGCTGCAAGGGCAAGAGCTGTATCTGTTGACCATGCTGGCACACAGTAGGTGATTGCCGGCGCTTCCCATTGGATCCCATGCAGAGTAGCTGGCATTCGGTCCTCCTTGTTTTGAGGCAGATGTACAAGCGGAGAGGCATGCCCTCTGTGGAAGGGCTGATGCCCATGACCCCTACCCTGATCCCTGGGCCCCAGCCTGTCGTTTCCCTGAAGCCCGGCCCGGGGCCAACCAGCCTGGGTCTGCATCCTGAGTGTCTGGTCAGGAGTGACAGCCTGGCCCATGGGTTGCCTACATGTCTTGGTTATGCTGGATCCCGCCAGCTGACTCTTTACCCTGGACCCAGGCTCTGCTCCCAGGAGCCACCCCCAGCGGCCCAGCCTCAGCTTTCTCTCCTAATGGTGCAGCTGCACTGGGCTGGGCTGGGGAGACGCCTGCTTACCTTGCTTTCTCAGGGGCTCTGATTTCTGCTCCCCAGGGTGAGAGAAGAGAGTCTGGATCTTTTCAGGAAAAGCAGAAAGTTGAGCTGGGAGGGTGGGCTACATCCTCTCTGCCTCCCTCCTGTCGCTTCCTCTGCTGGCTGCCTCCTTGTGTCTTTTGCTCTTTCTGTCTCTGAGAAGTTTTGCCGGAGCCCGCGGTGCCAAGGGAGGGCACAGGGAGGCGGCTGGGCGGCGTTCACAGAGCGGGAGTCCCTGGAGGTTGAGCTGAGCTCCTGTGCACTTGGAGGCAGGCCAGCTCCCGCTGTGGTTGCCATGGAGACCCACTAAGCTAAGCCCTCTGGCCACAGCAGTATCATCTGCCAGGGGAGCTGACTCTGATGCGGGTGCCCAAGAAGGTGGGCAGGCAGAGAGGCAGTGCCCCATTCCAGAGGTCATTTTGGCCCCTTCCTGCCCCAGCCAGGACTCCGTGGTGCAAACTGGAGATGAAGTCCAGGCTCCCATCCTCTGCAGAGCCCGCAGCAGGCCTACTGTTGGCACATGTTCCCAGCCACCTGGGGCAGCTCCTGAATGGATGCCCTCTTTCCACTCACTCCCTCCAACGGGCGGTGGCTTTGTCACAGCGGGGGCCCCAGCCTGCACAGATGCACCTTGCCTTCCCCAGCGCATCCCAGCCTGTATTCCCTCAGCTTGTCTGAGAGGCACACTCCAGTGCAGAGTTCTAGCTTTCTGGAGGAGGGGCTGGGTTTACAGAACAGGCAGGCAGAGAGGGAGCTGGCAATGTGGTGTGGATTCCGAGGCACTTAAGTAACGTGCGTAACTGGTGGAAGAGCCTGCTGCCGTCCTGCACCCACTCCCACCTGGGTCCTCTGGGTCACTGCCCGGACACTGTGTTCTTCAGGGACCTTGCTGTCTGTGGGCCTCAGTTGGGCCAGCTGTGCTTCTGAGACATCGGCTGGCACTGAAACAGGCATGCTGCCCTGGTGGGGAATTGGGGTCCTCGGTGGGCACTTTGCTTTGCTGTCCAAGCAGCCACTGGGACGGTAAGTCCAACCCCACGAAGAAATTAGAGGGACAAAGTTCAGTGAAAGGAAGACACTTTATTTGTAAAGAGGAAAAGGAAAGGAAGATGAGAAGACCGATAGCTGCCCTCATAAGAAAGAGTCAGGGTTGGGGGCTCTGGAAAGACAGAGGACATGTGGGCTTCCACTCCCGGCTGCTTTCACAGGGGTCAAACTCACTGCCAACTTGCCGCAGCTGGACTGGCTTCCAGGCCTCTCTGCCCAGCATTCCAGTGCTGTGTGAGGAGCTGTTTTTTGCTGTTTACTTGTCCTTGATATACCTTCCAATGCCTGCTCTTTGGGGTGGGCGGCTATTTGGCAAGGAGATGTTTTATCCATGACTAGCTTAGCACTAGTAAGGGGGTGTGGATATCCACTACACCCTACAATGACCCTGGAGTGAATAATAGAATGGGTCTGGAGTGAGTGCACATGTACACATGTGACTATGTCAGTGAGCAGATGTGAGTGCATCCTTATACACTGAATAAAGGCTTCCCCCGAGTTAGGTAGCACCCTCCCGCCGCACACGCTTCTCCGCACCTGCTGGGGCTGGGGTAGCTCATCATTCGCGCGATTGGCTCTGTGTCCCGCCTGTCAGCTCCTGCCTCTCTGGTCTCTCCTGCAGGTCCCAAGGCCATTTGGTGCCTTTCTCTACCTGGTTTTTCTCCTTTTCTCTACTCTCATCCTTGATTTTTCCCCCAAGGACATTTCTCTCATGAAGTTTGCATTTGACTCCTTCCAGGCAGGATTAGCTAGAGATTGAAGGAGGCCCCTGTCCTGTTTTCTCATCTACAGACCCGCCCCTATGCCGCTGCAGGTGCAGAGCCCCTCACCACCAAGTGGCCGGCAAGGGCTAACATGAGTTCTTAGCCATGATCAGGGTGGAAATCCTTCAGGGGCAGGAGGCTGGAGTCTCTGGAAACTGCATGGGGAGGAAATCAGAAACATTTTTTTTGTTTTGTTTTTTTTGGTTTTTTTTGTTTTTTTTGTTTTTCTCCGCTACCGGGAACTGAACTCACGACCTTGCGCTTGCCAGGCAGGCGCTTTTGCCGCTGAGCTAAATCCCCAGCCCTCAGAAACATTTTTTAAATGCAGAAACTTGCTGTGACACACACTGGGGGTGGCCCAGCTGTTTAACAGTGGAGAGGCCACTTAGGAGTTATGGTACGCTCACCCCAAATGCCCCAGCTGCAGGACAATAAGAAGGAAATACTGGCTTCTAGGCCCTATGCTGCAAAAAACAGCAGAACTGCCACACGGACCTGTGGACAGAGGCACCCGGCAGAGCTTCTCTTCCTCATCAGAGAAATGGTGTTTGAGGAGCTTGCCCTGGGCACTTGGTGACAGGCAGCAGAGGTGTGGGTGTGCTCACAGAGGGGCCTCCACTCCTGCCCTTGTTTAAGTGCAGTGACTGGGGCCATGCTAGGGGCCACATCCAGGCTGCTTGACCAGCATGGTTTAAATGGGCCTCTACTCAGCAAGGTACCCTTATCTTGGGAGGTCTAGTACTTCCTGCCCCCAGGAGGTCTGAGTGGTACCCAGAGACCCATGTCATTTACTAGGTGTTCTCTTCCTTTAGCAGGGTGAGGGGGCTCCCACCCACCGCTCCCTGGGCCCCGTGCCTGGCCGCTGACACACATCAGCCATTCATTCTCCCAGCAGCCCACGACCATCTTCTTAGGGTCCTCATGTGGTCAGTGAACAAACTGAGGTTCAGGGATAAGTTTTGAAAGTTCCATGCTAATCCTGGCAGGGCTAATCCTGGCTAACCATGACTGGTGACAGCTAGTCAGAGAACCACCCCTGGGCAGAAGGAACCAAGGACGGAGCTGGGTGCCTTAAGGAGCCTGTGGCCAGAGCCCATCCCCATACCTGTGAGAAACAGGCCCCCCCTTGGGTGCCTCCTCCCCACTCCCAGAGCCCTGATGCTCACAAGCTGCCCAAGGTACACTACCCTTGTCAGGCCTGGTGGGTGCCCCAGGGCTCCCTGTGGTGCTGACCTCCGACCTCCATCCTCCTCCTCAGACCTAGGTCACCGGAAAAATCTGCACTCCTGGTTCACTGGGCAAGGCCATGGCAGGGCCCAGAATTTCCTGCTGATCCTGAGACCCTGAGATTCAGGCTATGTTCGTGCAGTAGCCAGGCGCCACAGAGGGGCCACGACGAGCTGCTCAGAAAGCTCCCTGCGCTCCTCCTACCGCCCTCGTCCCTGGGGCCATCTGAGCTGGTAGGTATGGCAACAGGCAGCTACCTGCCTTGCCACCAGCTCACTGTCCCACTGGCTCTGAGGGCCCTGTGCCCGACTCTAGTAACTTTAAATGGTAGACTTAATTCCTAGTTTCTTCCGCACACCTTGCTGGGCCCCTGCCTCCCCGTGAGCAGATCCTCGTGCCTCCCTTCCCAGCTCCTGCCTGCCCATCCGGTCTTCTCTGACCCCACGGCAATCAGTCGCGTGCTTCCACTTCTGGAAGCCTAATCAGATCCTCTGGGATTTGAAACCACACAGAGCTTTACCTCTCAGTGACCCTAATAACTTTCCTTGCTGAGTGGAGCCCTGGTCCCTAGGAGATTAATCGCTGCTTTCAGTTTGCACCCTCGCTTTTTTTTCTTCCATGAGCTTCTGAAAAGTCTGCCTCATGTGAGTTTAATTTATATATGTATATATATAT
>NW_004955489.1:886417-892766 GCF_000276665.1 Chinchilla lanigera | reverse complement strand
TTTCTTTCTCAAAATTGGGATCATATAGTTTATATTTTTCTGCAACTTCCTATATTCACACAGATCAAACTGCCTCTGTGTAAACATTCACATTAGGGATGAGCTAGATGGCACGTGACGATTCCCTGATTGTCCCAGGTATTTTGCTTTTGTAAATAAGCTACTTTCTGTAGTATGTGTCTTTTCTCACCTGCCTTTAAGAATTCCTCTTTACTTTTGTTTTTCAGGCAATTTGTTTGCAGTCCTGGTGAGCCTTTCATCTTGTTTCCTGCTTGCAGTTCATAGAATTTCTTGGAGCTGTGAGTTTATAGTTTTGCCTCATATGAGAAACATGTTCTACCATTATTTTAAAATATTTTCTGCATCTTTCCCTCTCCCGTTTTCTCCAGAGACACCAATTACAGGTAGGGTGGTGACCTAATTAATACTTTCCCAAGTCTACAAGTCCACATTTTACCATTTGCTTTTCTGAGGTATAACTGACACGCAACAAAGAGTTTGTGTTAGGGTGTGCACCTAGATGCCTACCCCCACTGCTCTTGCCCCACCTGTCACCTCGCACAGGGTGACTGCTTCCTAGAACTGTATACTGCTTTGCGTCCGCTGGAATTACACAAGTGGCAACTTTCAAACACACACATCAAAATACAGACTTTGGGGGTCTGCTTCTTCCGATTAGAATAATTACTTTGAGATTTGTATGTTGAATGTCGTCTGGCTAGTGAGAGTCCTCAGCCACAGGTAAGATGGAAATCAGCTGTGGGCTGGTTCCACAGCCTACTGATGACCCTTGCCATTGTCCACCCTCTTCCTCAGGGGCCTCTGAAGGGAGGGTCCCTATGCCGGCTTCTACAATATCACGAATCAGCTGAGGGCTCCTCCTCAGTGCCTGTAGAAATCACAACCTGGCAAACTGAAACTCCCTCAGGGCAGCTCTGTTAGCAGTCCTTGAACCAGCCACTGCTGGCTCTTCAGTGTTGACAGCCCTTTTTGCCACTGGAGCCAGCGGCTACCCGTGGGACTTAGGGACTCTCCTGAGCCCCGGAGATGGAGCCCCAGCCATGCTGCATTCTCTCTGTCCTGCTCAGTTGCTGGTTACTTGTGTACCAGCTCAGAACACTCTACTTGAGATGGAAATCACAGGTAGGCAAGAATATGCCTTTCAGAAGAGGCTTTGCTGGGATTCATGCTACCATGTGAGGGGACAGCACACAGGCTGACTCTGCTGAGGGCACAGAGAGGTTGGTTATTTAAAAAAAGAAAGGTGGGCAAGTGCATGCATGACGTCTGACTTTTTGGTAGATGCCATGGATGGAATGGCTGAATCATGGCGGATGTGTTTAGCTTTTTAGTACATTGCAGAAACCGTTTGCACAGAGGCTTTGTGGCCACGCACTGAGCCCAGATCCCACACAGATCTCCTGCCTCACCTCCCCTGACCCTGTCTTCTCCAGTGGCCGGCTGGAGGATGTTTTCTGTCATTAGGGCAAGTGAGGTGAGCAGTCACCCTACCATTGCCTTGTGTGAGGGGTGAGGAGCTGTAAGGGGACAGGCTTGCCAGGGGCAAGATCATCCTGAGGAAGTAATGATCTTTATTCTTGAGATATGCAGCACTAAAGTATTTCATGACTAGGCCGTTAGGGTCAGACGTGTGCCACACACCTCCACCTGTGGAACGGTGCCCCTAGTTTGTGATCCCCCAACTCCAATACTCACGCCCTGAGCCAGCCCCTGAGAAGACGGTCCTTTACACTGTACTCTTCCAGAGAGCTAGCCCATTTCAGTGGAGAAGTTCTTTCTCCCCTGCCACCATGACTCTGTTGACTGGCTTCGGCTACAGGGCAGTGGGCAGACCATGTTCACATAGTCACAGCACGTTGTGCTGGGTAAGTTACTTTCTGTTCTTAGTTTGGTGAATCATTCAAAGGGCAGTGGATTTTATGAATATTTTGTCAAGATAATCATAGGGGTTTTCTGCCTTTAATCTGTTCATATGGTGAATTATACTGTTTGAAAATCTCACATCCTGGGGTAAAGCTCATTTGGCCAGGGAATATTAACACACATCAGTGCTAGGGATTGAATCCATTTGCACTGAGCTATATAGTCAATCTCTTTTAATTTTTTTTATTTTGGAACAGGGTCTCACTGAGTCAATAAACTGGGCTCAAATTTTTGAGCCTTCTGCCTCAGTCTCCAAGAGTGCTGGGATTACAGGTACGTGCCACCATGCCTGGTCCTTTCTAACATATTGCTGGTATTGATTTGCCAAAATATTGTATAGACACAGTCCTTCTTCATTAGTGATATTTGTCTATATTTTCCTTTTTTATAAAGCATTTTTCTGGTTTTGATCTCAGAACGATGCTCGTATTATATCCATTCAAAAAATTAAAATACTTCAAAGAGTTTGCATATATTTGGTATTGATGTGATTTCTTCCTAGGGGGTTTTATACAATTCACTAATGGCCTAAATGGACCTGTAGTTTTCTTTGAAGAAATGATTTTACTTATGAATTCTACTTCTTAGTAGATAATAACATTCTGATTATTTTTTCTTGAGTGAATTTTTGGTAGTTTGTGAATTTTAAGAAATTTGTCCCTTTCACATAAGCTGTTGAGGGCCGGGGATATCGCTCTGTGGCATAAGCGCCTGCCTGGCAAGCGCAAGGTCCTGAGTTCAATTTCCAGTACCAAAAAAAAATAAGCTATTGAATCTTTTGGCACAGAAATGGTCATGGTTTTGCTATCACTTTAAAATCTGCAAGTGCATGGTGACATGATTTACCTCATTTTGATGCAGGAAATTTATGATTGTTTTATTTTTCCTTAACCAGTTAACCTAAAGTTTATTGATCTTTACCAAGTTTATTGATCTTTTCAGAGGAAACAGCTTTTTGTTTCTTTGATTTTTCCCTATTGTTTTTCTGTTTTCTGTTTGTGGTTTTGGTCTTTATTATTTCTTTTCTTCTACTTACTTCTGCTCTAATTTTCCATTCATTCTTAGAATGGAATTTAAGGTCATTGATTCAAGACTTTTCTTCTTTACTTCATATACAAAGCATGTTTCTTACAGACAAGATAGTTGGATCTTGTTTGTTTGGGTTTTTTGTTGTTCATTTTTTGAGACGGGGTTTTGCTGTGTCTATATATGCAACTCACTATGCAATCCAGGTTGACCTCAAATTCAGCCTCCCCAGTGCTGGGATTACAGGTATGCACCACCACACCTGGCATGAGTCTTATTTTTTTAAACCCACTCTGAAAATGTGTTTTTTAATTAGTATCTTAAAACGCTCACATTTGAAGAGGTCAGTGACATAGATTCCTCTCCACCATATTTATAAATGTTTTCTATGCATGACACCTGTCTTTTGTTTCACTTTCCTTCTCTCTGTCTCCTGTGGGTTTCATCAAGCATGTAGTGATCCTATTCTACCTCCTTCTTTAATGTCTCAACTATGTTCTTTTTGAAAAATTGGAGCAGTTACCCTTGCACTTGCAGTACCTTGTCTGTCTTCAGATTACACTGCAGTGTTTCGTGCTTGGTAGAGATCTTGCACAGCCATCTCCCCACCCCTCCTTGTCCCAGCGGGAGCCATTCCTTAAGGGTACCTACATGCTGCGATCAACTGACGTGTTGTTACCACTCGGTTATGGCTTGTGTCTGCATGTCCCCTCAAATTCTCATGCAGTCATGGGGCAGGCTTCTAGGAGTTGTGATTGATCCATGATCCAATGCTGGGATTATGGGTGTGGGTGCTACACCTGCCCTGGGGCGGGTAGTTTGCATATGTAAGGGAGAGGAAGAGGCTGCTTGCTGTCTTTCCTCCCTTTCGGCTCTTGTTGCTTTGCTGTTTTCTGTTGCCATGAGCTTTTGCCCTCTGCCATGTGCCACTCTGCCATGAGCCAGCGGAGTACGGACTGAAACCTCCACAAAATGTGAGCTAAATAAACCTTTCCTTCCTTAATTTTGGGCGTCCGGTATTTTGTGCCAGCAACAAGAGAAAAGTAACCAAGACATACTCTATCTTTAAACAAGCAGTTATCTTTTAGATCAATTAAAAATAAAAACAATAAACAATTTTACTCTGTCTTTTTCACTGATCCCTCTCCTACATTCTTCCTTTTGGAGACCTGAGTTTTTAACCTCTATCACTGTCCTTTTTTGTGAAGAATTGTTTTAACATTTCACACCAGTAGGTCTGTTTGTCAGTAAATTCCTCCCATTTTTGCTTTCGTGTTTGAAGATTAACGTCATTGGATATGGATTGCTAACGGGACGGGCTTTTCATCCCTTCAGCATTTGTAATGTTCCCCTCTCCTTCCTCCTGTTTGCAGGGCTTGTGAGTGAAACCAGTGACCTCACCACTGATGCGCTGGATGGCTCCCCCAGCTCCCCCGCAGTCTTCAGTCTTTAGCAGCTTCAAGACGACACTGGAGTGGGAACTTACCCGGCTTGGCATTCCTTGGCCTTCCTGCCTCCAGGAGAGAAGTGGAGACGTGTGTCACCCGTCTCCTTCCATGCGGGCCATGTGTCTTTTCATGTATGTCATTTTGTTGTAGTTGTCATTTTCACAGTGTCTGTCACAAGGGACATTTCCCATACATTTGTCAGGTGTAGCATTTTTTAAAATATGTGTCACTTTTGTCACATGTTGTGTCACATGTGTCACTTTTGCTGCACATGCCACCTTTGTCATGTGTGTCACAGTGAATATCTGGTCTTCCTCCTCATTCCTGGGTGGAGAATTCCCGAGATCTTTGGGCTCTCCAAAGTAGTGAGCAGCCTTGTGTGCACTCACGAGCTGGCTGGTGGTCCAGGACAGGACTGGGCACCAGCAAGGCCAGCAGGGCTCGGAGGGCTGGGGCCTCTGCCCTTCCAGGGAGCAGGAGGGCTGCAGGTTGAGTTCATGATCAAGAGCCAGTGATTTAATCAGTTGTGCCCTGTAATCTCCACCGAACCCTAGAGGATGTGGTGCAGAGGCACCCACATGGCTGAATGCTTGGAGGGCGCTGAGTGGTAGCCCCAGGCAGGCACAGAAGTTATCAACCCTGGGCCCATCCTGTGCCTCACTACCTTCTTTATCATAGACCAGTAATGCAACTGGTGTAAAGTGATTCCCCAAGCTCCGTGGGTTGCTCTAGCAAGTGAGTCGAGCTAGATAAGACAACCCAGGGCTTGAGGCTAGCGCCGGAAGTAGGGGCCCTCAGCCTGTGGGATTGACACTGTCTCCAGGTAGACAGGGTCAGAGGGGGCCCAGCTGGTGCCCCCCACAGACTCCCTCACCTGCGTGATGTTCCCTGTGGGAAGCCTGTTGTGGGAATGCACCAGGAAGACAGCTTTTGAGCATATGCTGGGAGACGCCCTATGTTCTCAGGGGCTGTTCAGCTGGAATCTTCTTTACCCCATGTGTCTCCCTCTTAGTAATTCTCCATCCACTGTCCCTCTTCCTGCTTTTTGGCTGAAAATTCCCACTTGCCATGCTGCGTCCAAATGAGGCCAGTTCTCTCCTGAGACCCCTCATCCCTGGGGCAGAGCTGGCTCTGACTCTGTCCCCTCTGCCTCGTGTCCAGCAGCAGCAGCCTGTCCATCCTGCCTGGCCAGTGCTGCCTGGGCTTGTGTGCCCAGCTCTTCCTGGGGGCCACCCTGACTTGGGGTTTGTCTTGGGACTGTGCAATGCCCTGACTCCTGGGAGTGAACAGCATGTGTGACTGCCCTCTGCTGGCTGGGAAAAGTGAAAGGTGTCAAACCCAAGTGAAGGCTTCCATGTTCTTTTCCCCTCTGCAGCTCTACTGGGTGGTTTCAAGGATGGTGAAGTGGTTCTCAAAGGTAGCAGGAACAAAAGTAAGGGTTTCTACTTAAATGACCCATGACCCAGATTGGCATCCAGGATTTGCCTGGGCCCAGGCCAGCCAGTACCAGCCTCCCCCACCAAGTCCTTCCACCTAGGCCAGGGACTGTCCCCTTCAAAACCAGGTACAAAAGTACCTATTAACATCTGCTTTCTTCCTTCTGTGTCACATATTCTCTGTCGTTGTCTGATGATCATTCTTTTCTGTGTGCTCTAAAAAAATTATTTTAAATTAAAATGATTTCTTTTTTAGATAGCCTCTTTAATAAATGGTGCTGGGAAAACTGACTTTCCACATGCCAAAGACTAAAACTAGACCCAAGCCTATCACCATGCACCAAAATAAAGTCAAAATGGCTTAAAGATCTAAATATTAAAACAGAAACACTAGATCTAATGGAAGAGAAAGTAGGTGGAAATCTTGAAGACATAGGGGTAGGCAGAGAGTTCATGAACAAAAACCAAACTGCACAGGAAATACTTCAAAGAACC
>NW_004955489.1:884698-885221 GCF_000276665.1 Chinchilla lanigera | reverse complement strand
AGGCTTTTAGAGTTTGATTGATTATGGGTATGAGAGCTACACCCGCCCTGGGGTGGATAGTTTGCATATGTAAGGGAGAGGAAGAGGGTGCTTGCAGCTATTCCTAGCTTTTGTTGTTGTTGCTTTGCTGTGTTCTGTCACCATGAGCTGTAGCCCTCTGCCATGTGCCACTCTGCCTTGTAACTTACCACATACGGACTGAAACCTCCACAAACTGTAAGTGAAATAAACCTTTCCTTCCTTAATTTTGAGTGTAAAGTATTTTGTCCCAGCAATGAGAGAAAACTAACCAAGGCAATTATGGACTATGCTAGTCTGCTTTTTGGTACTGTGACAAAATACCTGAGAAGAATAACTTAAAGGAGGAAAGGTAAACTTCATGGTTTCAGAAGTTTTGGTCCAAGGTTCACTGGCCCCATTGTGTCTCATTTTTTGTGAGGCAGGACATCATGGTGGACAGGGGTGACAGGGAAAGGTGTGGTAGTCAAGAAGTAGGGGAGGTAAGAGAGAAAGAGAAAAGTAG
>NW_004955489.1:835050-884598 GCF_000276665.1 Chinchilla lanigera | reverse complement strand
AGCGCCTGCCTGGCAAGTGCAAGGTCATGAGTTCGATTCCCGGTACCAGAAAAAACAAAAAACAAAACAAAACAAATAAAATATATCAAAGACATGACTGTCACTTCTATTTATGATGCTCTTGAATGTGCTATGGTCTGATTCCTCAGCTGCAATTCTTCTCTAGCCACCGGACCCTTCTGCCCTTCTTTTTACTTTACTTTAATCATGGAAATGCACATCACCGTTTTCAAGCACACAGCACTGGGAGTATTAAGTACATTCACACTGCTGTACAACCACCATGGCCACTGTACTGCCAGGAGAACTGTTCTTTCTAAGTCATTAAACTTTTATTTAGGGTAGTTTTAGGTTCACAGTAAAACTGAGCAGAAAGTACAGAGTTCCCACATATTTGCTGACCCCCCCCATCACAGGGGTACCTTTGTCACAACCGATTTCCCCCTAAGCCCGAGTTCCCCACGACTTCGTCAGCTCTTGCAGAAGTGAAACCTCGTGACCAGTAAACAAGACAGCAGTCTGTGTCCTCAGGGGGTGCAGTCCTGACCCCCAGCCAATCTGCCCTTTCATGCTTTGCTGCAGGACTGCTCTTGAGGCCTGGGGCCCTTAGTAAGCAACTCAAGGGTCCGTGGAGCACAGGTGCGGTGACACTGGGACAGGTGGCTCATAGGAGTGACTAACAGGCAGGTGCATATGCAGCACGGATACTTGCACACAGGGACAATCCAGGTACCAGGTTGAATTATCACATCACTCAGAATGGAAAACAATTTAAAACTTATGTGTAGGGGCTGGGGATTTAGCTCAGCGGCAAAAGCGCCTGCCTGGCAAGCGCAAGGTTGTGAGTTCGGTTCCCAGTACCGGAGAAAAAAAAAAAAAAAAAAACTTATGTGTTGCCTATTTCTTTTTCTTTTACCCCTTTTTAAATTTTTATTTATTTTGAGACAAGGTCTTGCTATGTAGTCCAAGCTGGCCTTGAACTCCCTTTGTAGCCCAGGCTGGCCTCAAACTCCCAGCAATCCTCCTGCCTCAACCCCCAGAGTGTTGGGATAACAGGCATGCACCACCACGACCAGCTTATGTGTTGCTTATTTCTAAAAATTTCCATATAACACTTTTGGACCACAACTGAACACGGAAGACTGAAAGTACGTAGAGCAAAGCAGAGGATAAAGAGGCAGGGTCATACGACCCTCCTTCCTTGAGGCTGGCATATTTCATGCTACTTGGCTCCTCGGGGCTGACTCACACTGCAGCATGGATCAGAACTTTCTTCCTTTTTAAGGCTGAATAATATTCCATGACATGAAAAGTCTATATTTTGTTTTTCATTCCATCTATCTATTGATGGGCCCTCAAGTGCTTCTCTGTGTTAATGACTATAAGTAATGCTGCGATGCACATGGGTGTGCAAATATCTCTTTGAGACTGCTTTCAATTCTTACACTTATCCAACCCAAGGTGGGATTTCTGGACCCTATGGTGATGCCATTTTTTAATTTCTTGAAGAACTGCCCTCTGACATTCTGTCAACAATGAGCAAGAGTTCCAAGTTCCCTGTCCTCAACAGTACACATTTTCTTTTTGTTATGGTTTCTGTCTGGATGTCCCCTGAAAGCCTCATGCAGTCATGGAGCAGGCTTCTAGAGTTATGATTGATTCACTGTCTAATGCTGGGATTATAGGTGTGAGTGTTACACCTGCCCTGGGGCAGGTAGTTTGCATACAATGTAAGGGTGGGAAAGAGGCTGCTTGCCACTGCTCCTCCCCTGTTGCTCTTGTTGCTTTTGCTATCTTCCACCGCCACGAACTGTTGCCCTCTGCCGTGTGCCACTCTACCTTGGAGCCAGCTAAGTATAGACTGAAACCTCCACGAACTGTGAGCTAAATAAACTTTTCCTTCCTTAATCTTGGGTGTCAGGTATTTTGTGGCAGCAAAGAGAGAAAAGTAACCAAGACACTTTTTTTGATAGGAGTGTCCTAGTGGTATAAGGTAAGTATGCTTTTTCTCTACTTCTTAAATTTTCACTAAAAACCTGGTGTCTTTGAGTCAATCAGAATATGGTTTCTTTCAAACTCTCTGTATAGTTCCCTGCCCTAAATATGTCTCTGGAGGTGCATTTCCTCTCTGATTTAGGGGTAACAAAGTGAAGGGCAGTCTACCCTGTGGAGAGGGCCAGGCTTGCAAGTTCCTCTCCCTTCACCTCTCTAAACCCCTGTCCGAAGCAAGCATCCCCAAAGCACAGCCTTCCTGGACAGGGCTCCCCTCATTCCCACTGTCCACTCGGCCCATGTGTGTGGACCAGCTGCTTCGGCTTCCAGCTCAATGAGAAGGACCGGAAGGGTCCAGAGTCTGTGACAGGGGAGGACCACTGTGAAGACACCACACCACAATGATGGGTCCTCAGGTCACATCCCAGTGAGCACAGCACACAGCACAACTTTTCCATGTCTCTAGGGGACTGGAGATCTTAGGCAGTTTCCAGAGTCTCCCCACTCCTGGCCATCGAAGGGCCCAGTGCCCTGCCCTGCATGGTCCCTGGCCAGGGCCAGGAGGTAGTATCGCTCCACTAGAGGGCGCCCAGCTGCAGTGCTTGTCCTTGGCCACCTGGACAGGCCCTGGCTCTTCTGGGCTAGTGGGACTGGGCTGTTTTCAGGCCTGCAAGGCGGCCTTGGGCGCTAAGGTGGAGGTCCCCCCCCCCAACCACACTCCCCCACGCCCCCGGTCCAGGACACAGTGTGTTCTCTTGGGGCTCTAGGTAGTCACCCTCAGGAATGGGTCCCTGCTGGAAGCAGCCTGGGAAGCAAGAGAGGCATCTCCTTTCCCAGAGCTCACACAGGGAAACAGAAAGCCTTGTTCTTGTGTGTTGAGTTCTCAAAATGAAATAAAAGTTGAACTAAAGTGTCTGGGTCTGAAGAAAGAAGTGTTCATCTCATTGCCCCATGAGACTTCCTAAGAAGTGGGAATGCATGTGGGAGGTGCAAGACTCATCCCCTGCAGTCCTCGGGGAGCCCTGTGACCTCAGAGCATCTGGACCAGGCGGCTGAGGAAGGGCAGAGCCCCAGAGCTGCCCAGCACCTGCCTCCTCTCAGACACCTGTTGGGAAACACTACCTGCATGATGTTCTCTGGCACTCAGACCGCACAGTTCCGGAATAAATCTGGTTCTGAGCAGGACACCTGCATTTGGGAACTCGAACATGTTGCTGCTTCAGGGAGCTGCCACATTTTCTCTTGTACAACCTCGAGCTCTCTGGTGAGTCCTGTGGCAGGTTCTGTGGTGTCTCCCAGCACCCCCAGTACAGTTCCAATCCTGCTTCCCAGTCAGGACCCTCTGCCTCTACTCTTAGTACTTTGTGTTCCCTGGAATTACCTGTTTATTTCACTGAGCCCCTAGAAGAAATCTTCCCTCCTGGGAAGGAAGCCCTCCGTGAGTGTGGCTTTGCCTCTCCTTGCTTCGTATCTGGGCCTCCCTCAGCTCCCCCGCGCTTACACACACAGGCACCCTGTTGGCAGTGTGAGGGCCGTGGCTTTTCTCCACGTGAGCCCAGCAGCTGGACTGGGACTCATTTGGGAGCTTGGTATGGCGCTTTCTTGTTTGGATGGTGAATTAGCAACTTTCCTCCTGTGTCCAGAACAGCTGGGATTGAGACAAGCTGAGAAAATAAGGTCGGGAAGGGGACGACTATGATATACCTGCATCTCAGCCTGAATTTGTTTGTTTGTTTGTTTGGTTGGTTGGTTTTGGTTTTTTTCCGGTACCAGGAATCGAACTCACGACCTTGTGCTTGCCAGGCAGGTGCTGTGCCACTGAGCTAAATCCCCAGCCCCTCAGCCTGAATTGAATGGTGTCTTTATCCCCACCTCCCAGCTTTGGCTTTCAGCACCTTCTTGTTTAATTCTCATACTAATTACCAATCTCTAGTAAGCAGCCCTGGCTATCTGCCCCAAGTCTGCTTCTGAGACCTCCTACAAAATCTGTCACCAGTTTGTAATTACCTGGTACTGATGACTCAGATATCATAGGTGGCCTCTTTGGAGCTGCCCAGAGGCCACCTCGTCCACCTCCCACAATTTAGAGGCACAAGTGGCAGCCATCAGAATGGCACCTGGCAGCACAGAGGTACAGAGATGCAGGTGGCTCACAAGTTGCCCTGGCCCTAAGAAAGGTGGGTAGCTGTGGCCAGAATTCTAGACCTCTGCCTTGCACCTGAGAAATGTTTTGCTTATCTATGGATCCATGGTGCTGGGCCTCCCAAGAGAAGGATTGGAAGCTACTGCCTACAGTGGGAGGGGAAACAGACACCATCCAGCGGGAAGAGAGAGGCCAGAGCTCTCCTTGGTGGTCATGGCTCAAAATGTGTGTGGGAGCACTGTGACCCCAGGGCCAACAGCATGGGTCTCCGGTCGCACTCACGACAGTGGGTTTGCAGCTGGACTCCCTCTGTCATGACACTAGCTGTCCATGGCTACTGTTTGCTCTGATAGCCCACCCTGTGCCATGTGGATTGGCTCTTATGGCAACCACACTTAACAACAAGCATACTACTTCTGCTAGAGGATCTGGAGTCTCTGGAG
The DNA here is from genome assembly GCF_000276665.1 of Chinchilla lanigera. Lineage (NCBI taxonomy): Eukaryota > Metazoa > Chordata > Mammalia > Rodentia > Chinchillidae > Chinchilla > Chinchilla lanigera. The sequence goes on along the minus strand of NW_004955489.1, from coordinate 880,020 downwards.
CCTTGGCCGTCTCTCCTCTAAGCTAGTTAAAGCCCCCTCGAACAAGGCAACTTTCAGAGGCCAAATTCCTAGCCCGTGGTAGAGACTGAGGACACATAGTGCTCGTGATGTTGAACCCAGTCAGTCACTGGTGCCTGGTGGGCACTGCCAACTTGCCCCCAGCCTTTGTCTCCGCCTCTGAACCCTGACGTTCTCTCTTTGCGTACCCAGGCTGTCCTGGGAGGCACTGTTGACGTTGCTGGCTCAACAGTATGTGTGGCTTTGGGGATTTGGCAGTGGATAAAACAGTCCCAGTTCCCATCCTGCTGGGTTCTAATATTCCAAGGAGACAGAGAAGGACACAGGCTCATGGGTCCTCCTGGGAGGAGGGACATCTCCACTGAGGCTTGAGGAGTTCCTTGGGTGAAGGGAAAGTAGGTAGGGGAGGTGAGAAGGTGAGCAGTGAGGCAGGGCCAGCAGCATTTAAGATGACTAAGACACAGGAAGAGCAAGCTGTGCTCTGGCAGTGGGCGGGGCTGCTGCTGGAGAATTTGGCATACGGTGCCCAGGTAAGCGCACCCTGTGGACTTCTCTTTCTAGGGAGCAAAACTGACCAAGAGCTCCAGCTGCTTACACCAAAGCCAGGCTCCCCGGGCCAGGGGCTTCCCTTGGCTCAGTATTGGGTCAAGGACTCCACGACGCATTGCTGAGCCTCCCTCCGATCGAAGGGCTGTCCAGGGCTCACATGCCTTCCATTCTCCCCTCGTGCGCCAGGCCCAGCTCCCATCCCAGCTTCCCCGACTCCCTCCCACAGCTCTGTCCTTGTGTGTTCAACACTAACTCAATGTGCACTCCTGCAAGTTCAGGGCCAACCTGTGCAGCTTCATTCTAGTAATAATATGAAGTCACCAGAGGGATTCAAAGGAGAGAGCAACTTCATCCCATGATGTCTGAAAAACATCAGTGTGGGCGAGTGTTCAGAAGGTCCCTCTGGAGGGAACAGTGCTCAATGCAAAGGAAAAAACAAATGGATTGGCATTTTGGATTATTCAATAATGTCATAGGTATCTAATGATCCTGAACCAACATCCATCTCTGAGTCTGGGTTACTAGCAAGGATGAGACTAGATTATTGTTATGATTTGTGTCTGGTTGTCCCCCCAAAGCCTCATGCGGTCATGGGGCAGGCTTTTAGAGTTTGATTGATTATGGGTGTGAGAGCTACACCCTCCCTGGGGTGGACAGTTTGCATATGTAAGGGAGAGGAAGAGGCTGCTTGCTGCTATTCCTCCCTTTTAGTGCTTGCTTTTGCTGTGTTCTGCTGCCGTGAGCTGTAGCCCTCTGCCATGTGCCACTGTGCCTTTTAACCTGCCAAGTATGGACTGAAACCTCTACAAACTGTAAGCGAAATAAATCTTTCCTTCCTTAATTTTGGGCATAAGGTATTTTGTCCCAGCAATAAGAGAAAACTAACCATGACAGAATTTGGTACCAGGGGAGTGGGGTCATTGCTGTGACTATACCTGACCATGTAGTTCAAGAGCCTTTGGAAATGGCTTGTGGGAAGAGTTTGGAAAGGTTTGGAGATGTCGCCTGAAAGAGCAGAGTTCAAATGCCTTCAGCTGTTCTGTTTGGGAGATTCTGGTCAGAGCTCAGAAGATCAGAAAACTAATAGAAATCCTGCCAGTAAAGACCAGGTTTGGGAGGTTTCTGCTGGGAAGAAGGACTGCATTGGTTGTTGGACTCTAGACAACATGTGTTATGGCTTGGCAGAAAATTTGTCTGCATTTTGCTCATGTCCAGAGACTTTGCCTAGGACAGATTAAGGGCAGCAACAGACTGGTTAATCTGGCAAAAGAAATTTCAAGGCAGTCAGACATTGGGGAAGTGGTATGGCTATTGTTGGGGGCTTTTAGCCAGATTTATATTGAGAATCAAGAACAAAGAGCCCGGCAGGATGATTTAAAATGTGAGTTTGGCCAGAAAGAAAGCTTTAGTAAAGCTGTGGACTGCAAAGGTGTAGCTGAGGAGATCTCCACTGCTGAGAAGGAACAAGAAAATAAAAAGGATGGCCTGAGGGCATCACAAGAAGCAGCAAGTCTCCACCCTTTGCAGCCTCAAAACTGCAAAGGTGAAAGACCTTGCCTTGAGAAGAAAGCTGCTGAGCGCCATGTTCCAGAATGGCAGCGGCAGCTGCACCAGGTTCCAGAATGGCAGCAGCATAGAGGATCTGTTCCTCAGAATTGGATTCAGAGTGCCCAGCAGTCCAGGCACTCAACCCCTATGGCCAAGAGAGAGGAAAACTTGGCTACTGCTCCAGGTGGCTGCAGACCTTGGCATCATCCCCATGGCCCTGGCTTTAGGTGCATGATGAATGCAAGAGTTCTGAGGTTGAAGAGGCTTCCACCCAGATTTCAGAAGGCCTGGGAGGCCAGGCAGTGTGCCCCTGAGAGGGCAGTGTGCGAGGCTGTGAGTGTGAAGCAAAAGGTGCCCTGGAGACCTCAGAAGTTTAGAAAAGCCAAGACTGTGGATCATCTAAGGAAAGCTGCAAGGAGGAAACAAAGCAGGCCTAAGAGAGAAGCCGTGGAAGCTGTAACCACCAGAAGTGCTATAGGAGTGGACTCATGCAAGCCCTTTGGAGCTCACAATGTGCCACAGATTTCTTCAGATGCTGGTCATGGAACTACAGGACATAACATTAGCCCTGCTGGATTTTGGACTTACTTTGGTCCCAATTCTCTGTATCCCCCTGTTTGTACCTTTTGGAATGGTACTGCTTATTTTGTGCCATCGAATGTTGGAAGTGTTTAACTTTTCATTTGTACAGGGCTCACAGCTAAGAGTTTGCCTTACATTTTGGGGGAGACTTGGGACTTGGATTCTTCAGCAATGCTGAAACTGTTAGGACTTTGGCAACTCTTGCAGATGGACTAAATGCTGTTTGTATAAAGGGATGGACATGAGTCTTTGGGGGGCCAGGGGTGGAATGTTATAGTTTGTGTCTGGGTGTCCCCCCAAAGCCTCATGGGATCATGGGGGAGGCTTTTAGAGTTTGATTGATTATGGGTATGAGAGCTACACCCGCCCTGGGGTGGATAGTTTGCATATGTAAGGGAGAGGAAGAGGGTGCTTGCAGCTATTCCTAGCTTTTGTTGTTGTTGCTTTGCTGTGTTCTGTCACCATGAGCTGTAGCCCTCTGCCATGTGCCACTCTGCCTTGTAACTTACCACATACGGACTGAAACCTCCACAAACTGTAAGTGAAATAAACCTTTCCTTCCTTAATTTTGAGTGTAAAGTATTTTGTCCCAGCAATGAGAGAAAACTAACCAAGGCAATTATGGACTATGCTAGTCTGCTTTTTGGTACTGTGACAAAATACCTGAGAAGAATAACTTAAAGGAGGAAAGGTAAACTTCATGGTTTCAGAAGTTTTGGTCCAAGGTTCACTGGCCCCATTGTGTCTCATTTTTTGTGAGGCAGGACATCATGGTGGACAGGGGTGACAGGGAAAGGTGTGGTAGTCAAGAAGTAGGGGAGGTAAGAGAGAAAGAGAAAAGTAGACAGAGAAGGAGCACCAGAGAGGGAGAGGGCGGGGACAAGAAACAGCCCCCAAGGGCAATCCCCTCCAGTGTGGCCGCTCTCCAAAGCTTCCTTCACCTCCCATCGTCAGGTCAGATGGTGAGTCCCTCAGGGGGTTGGTCCCCTGATGATGTCAGTGCCCTTATGACCCAGTCACCTTCCAGAAGCCCCAGCTCGAAACAGTGCTGTGCTGGGGACCAAGACCTCAGCATAGGCCTGTGGGGGACATTCCAGTCCCGCCATAGCACAGGCCATGGTCAGTCACCAGAAGAGGTTCCCTTGCTCCCATAGGCCTTTCTTAGAGAGGTACTTCAGCTGGCCTCAAATATGTCTGTGTCCCAAATCCCCAGGATGTGTGACTGCATCCTCTCCTGTGTAAAAGTGCAGATGTGACTAAGTTAATGGCCTTGAGGTGAGGATGTCACCCCGGATACCACGCTGGAGCCCCACGGTTCTCGTAAGAGGGAGACAGGAGGGTTAAGGCAATGACCAGGTTAAGGTAGACAGAGGGGCAGGGCAAGGAAGGGCTGTGAGGCAGGGGTAGGAGGGGCTGGGCAAGACCAGGAGCAGCACCCCCTGCAGAGCACCCAGCAGGAATGCCCAGGGTCAACCTCTGTTAGACCAGCGAGACTGATGGCAAAATTGTCACCTCCAGAGCTGCAGGAGGATAAACATGTGCTGTTTTAAGCTGCTAAATTTGTTGTAAGCTGTGACAACAGCAACAGGAAACTAACATGCTCTCCAACTATACTGTCACTTTTTCAAAAGATAACAGCAATTTTTTAAAAACTACACTACATAGTGGGCTCCCCTACCTGCAGATTCAAACAACCGTAGGTTAAAGATATTTGAAATAAGTCAGATGTCACGGCATGCTCCTGTAATCCCAGCACTCCAGAAAGCTGAGATAGGAGGATTCCAAGTTTGAGCACAGCCTAGGCAATTTAGGGATTTAATAAGACCCAGTGTTAAAAACTTTTTAAAAGGGATGAATGGTGGCTAGAGATGTAGTTCAGGGTGAAGGACCTGGGTTCAATCCCCAGTGTAGTAATAAATGAGTAAACAAATAGCAAAAGAATTGCATCTGTACAGAACTTGTACAGACTTCTTCCCTTGTCGTTGTCCATAAACAATACAGTGTGACACTACTGGCTTGGCATTTACATCATATTGGGCATCGTGTGTAATCTGGGCACGATTTAAAGTACATAAGGCATGTGCAGTGGACTTCATCATGTCCCTTACCATGCCACTTTGGATAAGGGCCTGAAACAGCATAGATTTTGGTATCCAAAGAGGCTCCTGGAACCAAACCGTGGGGTGTGGAAGAGCACATGTGTATGCCTGTGTTCAGGCCACAGGGTTAAAATGTAGGGTCCTGGAGAACAATAGTGTATCATACTGGTGGCTGCTGAGCATCCTTTGAAGAAATCCCTTTCCTCTCTCTAGAGATTTTCAGGCCAGAACTACCTTCCCCAGCATGCCTTGTAGCCAGGACACAAGCTAGTGCTAGCTGGGCACCTCCTGTGAGCCACCCTCAACTCTAGGCAGAGGGCACAGTTCCTGGCAGTGGTGACCATGTCAGTACCCGGGCACCAGTAGCACCTATCCTCAGTGGAAGATTTGGGCACTGTGCCAGAGGAGGCTCTGTGGCCTTCCTGGGGATTCTGTGAGCCATGAGATATCCTTCCATAAATCAGTTTGCTCCTTAATCTTAGGTGTGGATTCCTTGCTACTAAAGACTCTGATTCATCCCCTCACAAGGTGGCAGTGGCTCGCCTGTCCTGGTACCGCAAGGGGAAGCATCTTGCATTTCTACCCCAGCAGAACTGTTCAGCTAGAGCAGGACATGGAAGCCAAAGTTCACATGAGCTCCTAGCTGCAGCTGCAGAGCCTGGTGGCAGCTAAGAAACAACTGGTCCTGCAGCCTCTAGCAGACTGTAAGTGGGGGGGTGGGCAGCATCAGTTCCATCGATGCGTGTGAGGAAAGGGCTGGGCGTCTTTAGACTCAGTTGTCCAGGGCTGGCAGGCTCTGGTCTGAGGAGTGAGGCCTGAGCTCTCCCAGCTTTCCCTCCCTCCCTCCCTCCCACCCTTGCTCAGCAGTCTGGGCAGCAGCCACGATCCAAGCCTGGACACACATCTGTGCCCAGGGGCTCATGCGCGGCCCTGAATGCTGCCCTGGAGAGGATGGATGAGCCTGCTTCCACATCAGCTTAGGGTGCAGTCATCCCTTCCCTCTGGGCTTCATCAGGATCCGTCCTGGGGATTTCTGAGTCACTTGACAGCTTCTAAGCACTCTGGAAACCTTTGTGGAATGTCTCTGTAGAGGGATTTTATCCTGTGCCTTTTAAGCTGCTAAATTTGTTGTAAGCTGTGACAACAGCAACAGGAAAGGATTATTGTGTCTTGTTTTTTGTGAGGCAGGACATCATGGTGGACAGGGGTGACAGGGAAAGGTGTGGTAGTCAAGAAGTAGGGGAGGTAAGAGAGAAAGAGAAAAGTAGACAGAGAAGAAGGATTATCTTGAGGCCAGAAAATAAGAATGTTAACTAGGAAGTCCAATGGAGTATAGAGAATTAAGGAGCAGAAAAGAAAGGGGACAATATTCATCAATGGAGTGCAGGAAGACACAAGAATTGCAGCTATACCAGGCATAGTGGCACTCACTTATAATTCCAGCCTTGGGGAGGCTGAGGCAGGAGAATCACAGTGAGTTTGAAACCAGCTGGGGCTACATAGTGAGTTCAAGCCCAGCCTGAACTACATGGCAAGACTCTGTCTCCAAAACAACAACAACAAGAATTGCAGCTAATAACTGGACATAGTAGCACTGGTCTGTAATCTCAGCTTTCTGGGAGGCTGAGGCAGAAGGGTTGAAAGTTCAAGCCCAGCCTGGGCAACTTAGTGGCTTTGCAAGACTCTGTCTCAAAATAAAAAAAATTTTAAAAATTAAAAAGTACGGGAGATATAGCTCAGTGCAAAGGCCCTCCATACCACCAAAAAATAAAAAAATAAAAATCAGCTAACCAAATCAAGCCTTGTCCTCAGGTGGCCCCACCCTCAGAGGTTCTGTGCTGCACGTCCATGGGCTTGGGTCTCATAAGGAGTGCGTAACGCAGGATGGGCACACACAGGGCTCCCTGGGACAGTGCTCGAACCGTGAAGGCTCTCTGAGTCCCCAGGATTGAGGAGAGGTTTTCAGGCCCCCACTGCTGTAAGATCTTCCCTCAGGCACTTTTGTTTGGGGCGTGGGGAGTGGGGATCAAACCCAGAGCAAACACCCTGCCACTTAGCCCCACACCCCTCTTAGCTGTTTTTATTCATTTGTCTTAAACCAAAAATATCCAAACCCCCAAGTCTTCAGGAAGGTAAAATGAAGACTTTGTCGATGATTCATAATTTAATAATGATCAACATAATATTTAACCAAATCCTCTCCAACAGGTCTTCAGCAGAGTAATTTCACAAGAAATGAGTTGCAGGAGTTACTTGGGGGGTAAGGATGTTAACTGAGGAGGTAATTACAGCTAGGAAAGCTTCTCAAGGGGCCCTCCAGAGGGCAAAGCTGTCACCCCAGCGCGGGCTCATTCTCTCCTCGCCAGGAGTGCGCTTTCCCCATCACACCAGCAAGTTTGGCTCCAGAGAGGGTTTGCCCTCGGTCTGACCTTCCAAGTTAAAAGTTCAAATGCAATTCTGGTAGAAACTGAGACGACCCACCGGGTACGGAAGCCAGAGTTGTGCTCTGGTGTGAGGCTGCAGAGCACTGAAGTCAGGGCTGATGTGGATATGATGCAATTTCTGCTCAACACGTGATGCCCAAGCGAGTGCATGTTTACAGAGCTCTCCATTCCAGGCCCTCCCTCGGTGAGCACTGGAGACCAAGGCCACCTTCCTGCAACGCCCCTCTCCACAGCCGCCTCTTTATCCATGGTGGAGAGCCAGGGAAGCGCAGCACCGTCCACCGCGGCGCTCATGGCCAGCCTCTGTGCAGCTCAAGACACCTGAATGTGTCCTCCCTCCTACCCTTCAGTGGGTCTGTGTCCCCGGAGCCTGCGTGCGCAGACGGGGATCAGTGCACTCAGCAGCCCCCACCCCGGCCTCACCCCAGTGCTTCAGCTTCAGGTTTTGTTTGGGGATTGTAGCTTCCTTTTCATTAGCGTGCGTTTGTGACCGTGATCATCATTCCATTCACCTTCGACAGCACAGCCTCATCGTTTTCCCTCCCCTTGTCCCCTCGCCGTGTCATTCCCCGCCCTCAGATCCCTGTCCTGTTAATGTCTTTTTAAAACTAAGTTAATAAATGAAAATAATGTTGTGTAAGGGGACAGATGCAACTTATACTGACTGGATACATAAGACTTGTGCACACTCGTGGAGTGTGAGGACAGTAGCACCTCAGGACACTGCTCAGGCTCTGTGCAGGGGCCACGTTCCTGGGATTTGCGCTGCTTCACAGGACCTGGACTCCTGCAGCCCAGCCACCTCTTACCCTCTGCGTAGTCGCCACCAGCGTTCTCCAGGGTTGACATCGGTGTGTTTCCAAGGTGGCCTAACAGGAGCAGCCCACATATTTTGTTGTTCATGTCTGCTTTGAGGCAACTCCAGCCCTTCCTGCACCCCAGGAAGCAGGGTGTAGTCACCCTTGAATAATCTGTGAAATAGTGAGGATCACCTATTCAACATCTGAAGGCAGCAGCCTGTGCTTCTGGGTGTGACCGCTACAGGAGGACATGGTCACATTCACGGGCATCCTGCTTTGGAACTAACAAAACATCCCCTTTCCTTTGCTTCCTTTCCCTCCCCTAAGGAATTTCCTATTGTTTGTAAATATAGCGCACCCCTACCCCACTGGGGACTTTGTTTAACCAGCCTCTAGCCCTGCCTTTCTGAACCTTCATAGTTCACAGGCTTGAATATTTTGGAGTCAGTTTCACAGAGGTAGAATTTATATACATAAAAATGCACTATTTTAAGTTTAAAATTCTTTTTTCTGAGATGCTACCTCACTACATAGCCCAGACTGGCCTTGAATTCAGGAGCATCCAATCTCAAATGATGGGATTATAGGTACATGTCACCACTCCCGGCTTCAGTTTAAAGATTTTTGACACATGTGTTCACCTGTGTAATTGAACAGAATGTTTCCATCACCACCTCCCTCCAAAAAAATTCTCTCATGTGCCTGTGCTGTCAACCACCCATCTGCTTTCCATCTCCATGGATTCATTTAAGGGATTTCATTTCTAATGAGAACATACTGTGCCCCATAAGATAGAGCCCTACATGAAACTGTTGAAGACATGCACACGGGACAATTTGAGCATTAAGAAAATAGCAATTTGGGTATGATCTGGGCCACACAAAAGTTACCACTTTGCTGACTTCCTCTCTTTTGTCTGTGTGGTCCACAGTGTTTTGAGATAATGCTGGCAATGTTCCTCTCTCTAGAACCATGTGCCATTGCTCCCAGCTGGAGCTCAACTCCTCTCCCCCAAACAGGAGTGATTTTGTGGCTCGATTTAACCCATACCTGTGGAGGAAGTGGTGCTCCCCAGGCCAATGCCTTTCAAGACTTGGTGATGTCTGCATTGGCCTTTCAGGACTCAGTTGCTGTGTCGGGAAGCTCAAGATGGACTACTGAACACTGAGCGGAAGAGGGAGAGGCCAGCCCACTCTGTCCCTGCAGCCGTCCGGGCCAGAGTAAAGGGCAGCCTCACTCACAGCTAAATGCAGCACACCTGTGACCTCAGCCACATGACGCAGAACAGAAATGCCCTGCTGGGCCCAGCAACACATACAATCGGAGAAATGATAAATCCTTGTTGTCCTAGGCTGCTAGGTTTCAGGGTAGGTTATTACACAAGAGTAACAACTAAAGCAATCAAGGACATCCGTGGGGGTGTTATCGTCATAGAAACCTTTGAAACATCAGCAAATGGAAGAGATGCAGCCTCCGAGGGCTGCCTGCCCTTTGAAGGCTACACAGGTAAATAAACCTGCTCCTACCAAAAGGAACCAGGACCTGGCATGTGGTCACAGCCAGAAGAGGCTTCCTCGAGGGCTGACTGTGTGGGGTTGGGATCCAGATCCAGATCCAGATCCTCCTCTTCTCCTTCTCTTTGGACTTTCAGAGGGCGGGTCACACAGATGAAAGGAGTCATAGCTTAAGAATCTGAGTCACTAAGGAGACCTGGGATGCTTTGAGAGAGAAAGAGCTTTGTAGAGCCAAGTCTCCTCAGGAAGACCCCAGTGAGGAACAACCCTGGAATTTCCACCTCCAAGGCCTGTCATGTCTGCGGCATGCAGTAGTGTGTTGGTTTGGGGGATATTTTGCAAGGGAGAACAATATATTACAGGACACATAGTTTGTAAGATTATTTATAATAGTCAACCAAAGAACAATATACAAAAGAGTACAGGAAATCTGTCCACACACTATAGACCAAGAATCCAGCTGAGGGCCTGGATCCCGTGATAATGTCCTGCATGAGTCCAGCTTAAGACCTAGAGCTCATAACAAGGCCTCCCACAAATCCACCTGGAGGTCTAGAGCCCATAACAATATCTTATGCAGGCCTGTTTCATGGGTCTGCGCTGGGAAGGCCCAAAGGTCAGTGGTGGAACCTAGGAAGTCTGTGCCAGCAGGATGAAGGATCTATGCTAGCAGGCTGAGGGATCTGCACTGGAGCCAGGAAGCGATGCTCAGAAGAACCGAAGCTCCCCTGAAAGGTACCACAGCCATCCTCAGCAACAGTGAGGTCCTGAGCTCCTCCGATGATCAAGATGGCCAAGTTCCCATTAGGGAAAGGAATGCAGCAAGCTCCTCAGGAGACGGGCAGTGTACCATCTTCCCCTCTGGAGCCAGGAAGCGATGCTCAGGAGGACCAGAGCTCCCCCAAAGTGAACTGAAGCCGTTCTCAGTGCCAGCGAGATCCTGAACTCCTCAGAGGATGAAAACAGCCAAGTTCATCAGGAAAGCCAGCATGATGAGCTCTCCTCCAACAGAACCAACAGCTCCTTACAGCTTCTACCAGCTCCAACAGCCTTTCAGCTCCCAACAGCATATAGCCTCCTTCTCCTTCTCCTTCTCCAGTTCTGCCTCTTATGCTGCTGATAACAATCCCCAGGTGGGCCTCCCACACCCAGCACCATGCTTACTCAGTTCAGCTGGAGGTTATAAGGTGACTACCAGTTATCAATCCACTACAAGTAGCTACCGTAAATGTGCTTGCTAAACCAATTTAAGTAGTCCAGATATCCCATAGGCTCATTAGATTTAAGGAATCCAAGACTGGCTTTAAGACATCCACCAGATATGAACAATCTATTCTCACAACTTCCAAATCATCACGTGTGCTCTGCAGACCAGAGACAGACATAGGAAATTTAATTTGGAGGAGGTGGAAATTTATTTGGCCTCCATCTGGCATTTAGCAACAGGGTAGTACACACGATGTGTCCATAGAAACCCACTGCCTGTCTGCCTTTCCTGGAAGACCTGGGGTCATCTCCAAATCTCCAGGTCATGGAAAAAGGATCTCCTCCGGCAGCAACTCATTTGAATGGAGGAGGACTCCTAATGGTTGTATGTAAATCATTGCTCCAAATGTTTGAATAACCAGGTGGTAGAAAGAAGGGCACCAGCATTTCCTGATAAGTGCAGGTGGTCTTTTGAATTGGATGTAGTAACAAAGGCAACACTACTCTGCCTCTGTGTCGTATGAAGTACTCAATGGTTGGTGAGCCCTTGAGACAAAAGGAAGGAAGAACATCCTGAGTCCGGACCAGAGCTTGTTTCTGTGCCTCAGCCTGTTTAATGTGTGCTGTGGTCTTAGAACATGGTCTGGGACCGCACTGCTCCATGAGTGAAAGTGGGCTTCCACAGTGCCACCTTCTTGCCCCTTCCAGGGAACAGAAGAGGGATGTCAAGAGTCAGAGTCAGTTCTCACTTTCTGAGTAGCTTGTAGCTTGTGTCTGTTGAGGGCATCCAGGGGGCCAGAGCCTGTGCTTATGCAGACGGCCTAGCAGTGCGCTTCAGCACTGCACACAGGGAAGGCGAGGTGACTTGTTAGGTCCTCTGCAACTGGAAGATGGCCACACCCCCTGGCATCGGTCAGCATAGGAAAAAGGCCTCAGGGTGTCCCTTGCTGGGGACACTAGGTAACTGTACAGAGTCCCTGCCAGCCAGGAGACTGCCAGATGCAGGGCTGATGGATGGGAGGTGCGCAGGGAGGCCCAGCTGAGTCACTTGCCCCTCTGGCTGGGAAGAAGTCACAGTTCTTGGCTCCCACCCTTCTTCAGCCTCTGTCTTCAGAGGGGAGCAAACCAATCCTAAGTGGATGCCAGGCACACCGCCTTCATCCAGCTTCATGCTTCAGAGCTAAGAAAGGGGAGCAAGTGGCAGCCAGACATCCATCAAAGCAAAAATCAACAACCCTCTACAAGATCAAGCTACTGTTGTAGATCTGAAAACAAAACATGGAGCAGACCCTCACCAGGCTTGGGGCCTGGGGCCATCACAAGGCAGCCTCTCTGCTTAGTGGGCCCATGGGCTGAGGGACAGTGTTCCTGACAATGGCCTTCATATGCAGATGCTTAAACATCCTCAAAAATTAATTTAGAAGTTTAATTTTAGCCTCTAATTTGCATGCAGAGCCAGATCCTCTGTGGAAGGGAACAGGCAACAATAATAATAACAACAACAACAACAAAGGTCAAGCGCATTTCACAGGCACTTCCCACACAGTAGTGCTTTCATCTCTTCCCAGCCTGCTGCGTGGGTCGGAGAGGCGAGGGGTAGCCTGCCTCCCTGGCTGTGTCACAATCTATAAGCCTTGTTTGGGGGCGTCTGCTTCCATTACGGCGGTAGCAGGTGGGCACGTCCAGCCTGGCACAGATGTCCAGAGGCTTCCTTTGCTTTGCTGACGCTGCTGGGAGAGGCTTTGGATGATGTGTGACGGGCAGCACATTACTCCCCGTGGAAGCAGGAACGCAGCTCCGCTGGCTGCCAGTTTTCCTTGGATTATGACAAAGGTGAAGTTTGCCTTCAGCCTCTTAGTCACAAGATGCCTGTTTAAATTGGCTCCAGTGAGAAGGGATGTACCTCAGTACATCAGCCTCAAGGAATTCACGGTGAAAAGGGCACTCGTCCTCAAGGGCCTGGGCCCAGAACTACTGCACTTAAGGTTCCGAATCAGCAAGCAAAGGACAGATGCTCCCTGACCAGGTGAGGGAGGGCATTGGAGAGGGACTTGGAAGCAGGAAGAAATACCCTTTATACAGAGAAAGGTGGGGCGTGGGATGGAAGCACAACAATCGGGCAGGGATAGGCAGCAGATACTGTCAGTGCTGTTTAGAAGTTCACTTTCTCACATCAAAGTAAATTCCATCCTAACTGAAGGGTAAGCATTTTAGGCTATACCTAAAAACTAAACTAAAATAGAACTTAATACAGACTAAGGCTCTGATGAAAAGAAAGGAGTGACTACTTGGCCCAGAAACCACAGGAAAAAAGTTAGAAAGAAACACTGAATAGGGTTGACATTTAGCGAGAGCTTTATTATAATCAGTCTTTCATTTTTAAGCACTTTGACCATGTTATCTAACATTTCATACTCAGGAAGATGGCATTATTCTCCCTCCCTCTCTCTCTCTCTCTCTCTGTGTCTCATTCTGTGTGTATGTGTGTGTCTCTCTCACCCCCTCTATCTTTCTCTCTTCTGTCTCGCCCAACACTTTTTTTCCTGGGGTTGAGGGAGGAGATGGAACTGCACACATGCAAGAAAGCACTAGGTACATTCCCAGTCCGTTTTATTTTGAGACAGGGTCTTGCTGTGCTGGACTCCAACTTTCTCTCCTCCTGCTTCAGCCTCCAAGCTGGGATTATGAGTCTATGCCACTGTGCCTGGCTCCAATCCTCTCTGCTATAGGTGAGTAGAGGAAGGCATAGAGATATCACATAACTGGCCCAGGTCCTAGAGTAAGTGTAGAGCCCACTTAACCTAGAATCATCTGTGTCTCAAACTTTGATATCCTCCTCTATTCATTCTGATCCTTCTCTACACAGGTTTAAATGGGGTGGAGAGCAAAGTTAACTGGCTCATGCATTGCGTGTGTGTTGACTGAACTCCCATGAAGGGATGGACACTGCTGTAGACACTGGCATATAGTGATGAGTAAGGCAGACAGCCCTGCCTTTACGGAGCTCACCTTTTAGACTGCAAATCTAGACAGGATCCAGAGCATGATGAAGTAGAGGAACGCAAAAGTGAGAGAATGTCTGGCAGTAGAGGTGCTACAGAATGAAAACAGACTCTGACAGACAGTAACCAAGGATGAGTGGGGAGGTTGAGGGAGAGAGGCCAGAGGAGGGAACCTGGCTGGGGATGAGGTACGTGGCCCAGGGGCAAAGGAGGAACTAAGGACTCTTAGGTTGGGGCTTAGGTGGGTCATACTGTCATTTACAAGCCAGAGGAGACAGGAGGTTCAGGGTTCCATCTTGCTATGTCATTAGTGACGGGCAGGCTTAAGGTAAGAACTGGATGGGTAACTGGTACAGCGGAGGCGTCACGACGTCACTATCGAACATCCCACAATGAAAATACACTGACCTCCAATGGTACGTTTGTCTGCTCTGTGGGCTAAGACGGCATAGTAGTCTGCTTTGATTTCTATAAGGAAATATTTGAGGAAGGCTAACTTTATACAGAAGAGATGTTTATTCAACTCGCAGTTTTGGAGATATGTACAGGTGCGGTAGCTGGGGAGAACCTAGCAGTGGACACGGTCACAATGGCAGGGGCATGAATGAAAGGAAGTGAGCACCTCCTGAAACAAGAAGCAAGAGCACAACTTGGGGGTCATATTCATGCTAGCAAGACTCACTGTCATAAGGACCCAAGGATCCCTCCAGAGCTACCTCATCCTTCCACAGGTCGCCCCCAGCGACCCCAGGGTCCCCACTATACCCATCTCTTCAAGGCCCCAGCTCGTCCCATCACTTTTCTAGTTGTGACCCAGGGTGGCATGTAGGAAGCACTGGGGGACACATTCAAATCACAGCAGATGGAAAGAGATCATTAGAAAAGGGAAAATAGAATCCATGAACAAACATGAGGCTATGCATGGCTTTACAAGTAACCCAAGAAATGTAACCGGGAGCAAGGCTGGGGTCAGCGTATGTTTAACTACTAAGTTAGAAAACTCTCAGAGGAGAGTATGTCCGGGGCCTGGGGGAAGTTGGTGCTCTCATACATTGGTGGTGACATTGTACAGTGGCATAGGACTTTGACAAGTAGTTCGGCAAAGATTCTGTGAGCCCATAGTATTTACCAAGGGGATATTATAGTGAAATTTTTTAAAATGGACAACAAAGTAGGAAAATGGTTACATACACTTTGGTAAACGTATCCTTTTTAAAAATCTATTCCGTTTAAATGTGGGGGGTCATCATCTGAGAAGACAGGTCTACCTCAAGTGACTGACAGGACTCGGGCAAGTTGCAGCCTTTGGCAGCTAAGTCCATCCGGCCAGGGAGCTGAGAGACTGAAGAGGAGCTTGTCTCCTGCCCCAGTCCTAGCTGAGGGGGTGACTCAGGCCTGGTCCCCATTACCTGGGCTCCCAGAGGGACAGAGCTCTAGGCTCCTGGAGCGGTCTGCACCTCTGAGATGCCCAAAGGCAAAGGGAGCACTCGCTCCTGAAGGCCTGTGCCCATGTCTGCTGCGAGCTGCATGGATGTGCAGACTTTCCTGCAGAGCCCAGGGAGCTGCCCTGCTTCTTGAGAGGCTGCCATCCGGCGCTGACCTCATGTCTTCTGCATTGTTCATACCATTCCAGACTGTTTTATCTTAAAGACACCTGAAGTCACAAGCAAAGCAGCTCAAGGTCATTTTTCATTCAGCGACTTAATGAGCTGTTCAGATGTGTGGTGCTCAGCAGAACAGAAGACAGAGCTGCTGCCCCATTACCAGGCAGTTTCTGTGGCAACTACTAAAGCCAGCTTGGAATGCACCTCCCGAGTTCAGCGGTTAGCTGAGCATCAGCAGTCTGCTCTCAGGGGTGTTTGGTAGAGTCAAGTGACCTCCCGGTTTTTCCATTTGTGTAAGCAGGAGCAAGCTCAGCCCTACCTCTTGGATGCCTTCGCCTTCGTTAGCATAGCCTCATGACCCCTCCAAAAATGACCCATGAAGTGGCCCAGGGCCTGGGGCCAGGGAATCAGAGGAGGCTCAAGGAACACTCCCACCAACCGCAGAAAATCAGGAATCCCAGAATCATTCACACTGCTTCCTGTGACCACCTCAGGGAGCTGACTATGTCCAAGTCAAACAGCACAGGGAACCTCTCTGGACCAGAGCTGCCCCACCCTCAGCACAGCAGCCGGCACTGTGGAGAAGCCCCATCCAGCTGTGCGTGCTCTGCTACCTTCTGTCGGCCACTGACACACCCTGTGACTCTTGGCAGCCTTATAGCCTTGTGTGTGTGCATGCATACACACCCATACACACACACACACACACACACACACACACACCAGACACCACACAAACACTGGGACCTGCCTCAACATTCCAAGCAAGTCTCAGGTCACCTAGAAAGAATGTCCCTGATGAGAATTTCAAGCAGCTGGTAGTTACCCTCCCTGGTCCCTTCTTTGCTCAAATACCCACATGAAGAGCTTCTAGAGAGGTGCCAAGCATTGCCCTGCTTGAGGGATCTGCCCCATGATCCCTCCCTGAGGAACCCAGAGTGTTGGACTGGACCATGAGTCCCAAGGCTCATGACAATTCAGCAACTGGCTGCAGGTCCCGTGTGAGAGAGGCTAGCACGATTTCTCTTGATTCTTTCCAAACTGGGAAACGGAGGCTCCAGAAGATGGTATTGTCAAGGCAGAGACTCAGAGATAAGAAGAAGTAGAAAGTATGGGGAGAGCAGGAGGGAGAGAAAGAGGCTTTGCAGGGGGCTCTGCAGGGCTCCCTTGCTGGGATTCCCATGAAATCTCCCTCCTATACTGGGTCTCTGGTTTCTGGAACTAACCGGGCTTGGGTTGGCACTTGTAGGGGCCTGGGCGTGCACCCCAGTCCACCCTGTCCTCGAAGGTACTCCCTCACCTGCACTATCTGAGGAACCGGGGTGGGGGTCCCCTCTTGCAGGAGCCGACTAGACAGATATAGGCAGCCTCTCTCCCTCTGCAGAGGCCTCAGCACAGGCAGCAGGCCTGGGTGGTGTGGGGTGGTAGACAAGCTTGGAGGTGCTGAGCCTCTGGAGGATGATGTGAAGGACCTGGCTCTGGAAGGCTCTGGGAGGGCAAGAAGTCCGCAGTTCCAGGAAGACTGCAAAGAGCAAAATGCCTCCTGAGGAAGCAAGCAGCGCAAAGGCTCCCAGGCAACGCAGTGGTCAGCCAGCAGAAGGAGAATCTTTCGTAGAAGCCCTTAGGGGTGACAGCTACCCTCAGACTTTACAATGAGCTTTCTTCCAAGAGTCTAAACAAAAGGAATTGCCAGCCATAGAATCCTCCCCTCCCCCGACAGGGGTGTCTGATGCATCGTGGGGATCCGCGGGAAGCAGGGGTTGTAGGAGCATCCCAGGATGGCTCAACTGATTTCCTCAGACCCAAGAAGGAGGAAGTGGTACTTCCTGTTATTTACTCCCGTTCTCTGTCAGGCACTGGGCTGCCCAGGGGCCTTCTCCAAGGTAGAAAGCCCACAACTCTTCAGATAGCCTGGTCTTCGCTGGTGTAAACCCACACCAGCTGGCTGGTTTTGTCCAGTTTATCTGTAGTATATGCTGTGGCAGATCTGGAGAATCAGGATCCCCAGGTATGCAACCCTGTAGTTTTTGAAGCTCCCCAGGTGATTATGATGCACAGCTGGGCCAGGAACTCCTGAGCTGGGCCAGCCCCATGCCTGTAGCCTGGGCCAGGGAGGGACAGTATCCTGCTGCCACCACATACTTCCTGGATTTGTGTTGTGGGGGGCTGGACGCTTTCCCTTCCAGACAGGTGAGTCCCCAGATTAGACCTTTCCTTCATGCAGCCATGGAGTCTGAGCCTCGAGCACAGGTAGGGCAAGGACATGGACACTTACTTAGCACTTGCTAGGAGCTGAGCCCAGGGTACACCGCATCCATCCATACCCCAGTGAAGATGCGCACACGTTTCATTTTTGTTTCTGTTTGGTGTTGGGGATGGATGCCAGAGTCTCATGCATGCTAGATAAGCACTCTATCACTGAGCTACATCACCAGCCTTATATATAACTTCTCTAACCAAGCAAAAGGAAGTCAGACAGAACACTGCTTAGACAGAATATTCCCTTTTTGTTAACTCAGCCAATTCTTATTGCTGAATTCTCATTTCCCTTTCAGAGCATCCCTACTCATCTCTAAGGCTGTGACGATAGAAAGTCAACATATACAAATGCTCAGCATTGATAAGTGTCCCTTGGATGAGAGAATAATTTATTCTGTTCACAACACCTGAAGAATCCCATAGATGATACAGAACTGGAGAACCCTGGTGAATTCCCCAAGACAGCCCAATCTGCCTTGCCAGTCACTACATGGATTCTCAGCCTGGGCACTACCTCACATACAGTAATGCTCGTTAAATATTTGTCAAATAAATCAAACTTTGGCTGTTTATTGCCTGTATGAGCCCAGCTTCATCAGTCTCTTCAATCTACTTAGCTTCGTGATTCTGGCAGCCTCTGGAAAGGAGGTCCTAGAAAGGCGTGAACAATTCCTGCTTCTAGGGCTTGGCAGCTTTGCTTCCCCCTGTCCTTGCCATGGTGCATCTCTGTGCCTTCAGAACTGCTGTCTCTCATTTCAGTGAGCAGCACCTCCACCCCCTCAGGTTCTGCAGCCAGGGTGCTCAGGAGGCCCCCAGAGGCTGACTGCCCATACCCAGCTCTACCTTTTCAACAGGTGTCTCTCATTGCCCTACTCCATCTCTGGGAAGTCCCTCAGGTGCTTCTTTGTTCTTCCTGCAAATGATCACCCCTTCCCTTCCATCTTCCCAAATAGCAAGTGTTGGTCTGATGGGTCAGTTTCCTGGACACCTGTTGGGCCACCCTTCCTTGTGAATGCCACCCAGAGGACACTGTGGACCTTAGTGGGACAGATAAATCTGCACACTATGCACCTTCTGAGGCTTGTGCTTATGTTGTTACTCCTTTAGTTTGGGAGTTAGATTTAGAGACAATAAGGTATTTGATCTCAAGGCTAGACCGAAGACATGTTACATATAACTCAAGCCAGTTTAATGGAGGTTGAGATTTGGAGGTCAAAGCTCCAGGTAATATTAAACTGAGGGTGTTACATGGGGTTCATAATATCCCTACATTATTGCGGGCTGCTCAGGACCACAGTCTCCCAAATGAGTGTAAGGCAAAGGCTAAATAAAAGAGGCAAATGGAATGATTTCAGGGCTTCAGGAGGATCAAAGCCCTCTCGCAAAATTCGAAATTCTCTTGGGGCTAAGACCATGACCTTCTCTGGGTGGCTTGTATTTATTTAGTTACCAGAAGAAGAGAGGGAAGTACTCAAGAAGGGCGGGACCTGCTCAAGGACTTTTCCAAGTAAGGTATTAAATTAATCCACCCAGGAGTGAGATCCCTGAGGCTGCAGTCTTTATCTAGTTGAGGTTGGGTGTAGGTGTCCTTGGCTGTGACCTCGTCTTATCCTTTGAGGCTCCCAGTTTCATACTCCATTACAGGCCTCAGTAAAGACCAGTGACTTATAGAGGTTCACTTACTATGAGTTCACCGCACATCCCCAGACAAGAAACATAGGCCTCAGACAGACTCACAAGTAAATATAGAAAGCCAATTGGTTAATTTAAGTCCTGCTCAGAGCTGCTTCATACTGGTCTCCATCAGTGTTAGAAGGTATAAGTTGAAGTTATAGTCTTCATCCAACTTTTGAACTAGTTAGGAGATAAGGGGGAAAAGGGGAATAAGGCAAATGGGCACCAACTATTGGTCACCTTTTAATAGGTAAGGCTGGTATTAGAGAATGCAGA
This sequence comes from Chinchilla lanigera, assembly GCF_000276665.1. Classification (NCBI taxonomy): domain Eukaryota; kingdom Metazoa; phylum Chordata; class Mammalia; order Rodentia; family Chinchillidae; genus Chinchilla; species Chinchilla lanigera. Next base: position 860,445 of record NW_004955489.1, on the reverse strand, counting down.
TTATACTTGGAGCAAGTAAGTTCACATTCTTCTGGAGCAGGGCAGCCTCAGAACTCGGAGACATCAGCTCCTATAAATCTTGAGGCATGGACCTCTGAGAAGTAATGGAAACATGGAGAAATACCAGGGCATTGCAATAATCACTAGCCCTGTGGAAGGAACCAGGAGAGATGAATCCATATGGTAACTTAACCGAAGTGGCATTTCCTCTCCCTTGTTCTGTTCCTGTCCTTGGCTATTTCCTGAGGAGCTGTGTAGATAGTAAGCAGCCCTTCTACTCCAGGCTACTCTAGTGTCTTCTTGTGGTGCACCCAGAGTGATCTTTCCAAAAGCATACATCTAACTACGTTGTTCTGGCCCCGAAAGCCTCTAGCATGCTTCCTGCTAGGCACGAGTCCAACCTTCTGCTGAAGGCAACAGTGTGGGTCTGGTTGCCAGGACTGAAATCCCCTCAGTCAAGCTGCTTGGAAGTATAGCTCGGAAAATTGTGATAAAGTTCACCTAAGCTCCAACTGATGACTCAAGTTCAGATTCCTTAGCTCAGCCTCAACCCAGAGACCTGAAATTGACACCCTCTTCTACTGCTTTCCACCAGGCTGGGCAAGCACAGCATCTAGACAATATGCTCTTCCGTTTCCACTGCACCTTGAGGGTCCACAGCAGCTAGCCCTGCTTAAGGCTCTGACCCCATTCATATGGAGAATGTTGATCTCTGGCAACATGCAGTAATCCTCTCAGGCTCTAGGGACTCCCTGCTCTTTAGGATGAAAAATCTCAGTTTGAAGAATTTTTGTTTTCATTCCTCTCCTCCCATGTCACAGAGGAGACAGAACTTCAACTGCAGTTTCCTTCAGCTGGGCACCCTCACCCTGACGCAGGAAGGGAGAAAGCAGCCCAGATTCCCGTCCGTCTACGTCCTACAGCACTCACTCATCCTGTGCACAGTGCACCCAGCAGTGGGTGGCCCTGATTGGCTCTGTCCCAGACAACCTCGAGTGAAGGTTCACTCCCCTCCTGCACTTCCCAGTCCCTTAACAGGTGGCATCCAGTACTCACTGCTGTCCTCTGTCTGGGCCTCTCCGCTTGATGTGGGACTCAGCCTGAGTGGTATAAAATAAACTCTTTTCTGATGATAGATGGTTCTGGGGTGAAAAATAAAAGCAAAAACAAAGTGAACTAGTTATTCCGACCTTTTATCCTCATTGGGGGGAAATGTCATACATAAAACAGAAGGAAGCAAGACTTTGTCATAAAATCTGTTTTCCTAGAATTCTCCAAAAGTGGCTCTGGGTTAGTGAACTGGACACTTAGCAGTTGGGGATGAGAAACAGACCCCAGTTCAGGATCCTAGGGTCCTCTGTGACAACATAGGGCACATCCTGGGGTGGGCTCAGTTCCCCAGCACAGCAGCGGCAGGTAGGGGTGAGGCCCACAGCTTGCCTTTGATGGCCAGGTGACTGTCAGTTGGTCACCCTCAGCCTGTACCCTCCCCATGTTCACCCAGGCCAGGGGCTTGTTAGTGTACTTCTGAATAGAGCAGCTGAGTTCCTTCTAGCACCCTAGAGGAGAATCTCGGCCTGAGGCAATCTGTGGCTCTGGCTAGGGGGAGGAGGAGCCTTTACTGCTGTATTTAAGGAGACAGACCTGGTTCCCAGGCCTGGACCAGCTGACCCTCAGATCTCTAGGGGGGGCAAAACGTCTACCCAGGGAAGTCACTGAAGGGTAGGTAACTGAGATAAGCCACAAGTGATCATCAGAGTCCCTGCAATGTGCTTATAAATGGGAGTTCACTGATAATAATATAAGAAGTAGCCCCTGCTCAGAAGTCACTTTGGTAGAGGTCCTTCCTGTCCACCCTTTCTAGGGCAGCCTCCATCTCTGGCTCCACATCTTGCTTTATTTTATTTCATAGAACCAGCATACTTGTGTTATTATACTTTACTTAATGCATGTCTCATCTTTTGCTGACTGTCTCCACCAGAGCATAAGCCCCATGAAGATAGGGACTTCATTCACACCTGTGTTCTCCACAGGGCCTGAAACATTGAAGTGTTCAGTAATATTTGGTTAAACAGTTTTTCTTTATTTTAAAGAGAAAAAAACAACAACAAAGACAAAAACCCATGATTATATCAGCACAATTTGTCACTGCTAAATCTTGGAAACAACCGAAATGTCCATCAATGGAGGAATGGATAAAAAAGACTTGGTATTTTTATACAATGGAGTACTACTCAGGTATAAAAAAAAGATAAACTTGAGGCTTTTATAGGTAAATGGATGCAACTAGACATCATGCTCATAAGTGAAATAAATCAGACCCACATGTGTAAACATCGTATTGTCTCCCTGGTTTATGAACCCAAAAGAGTAAATGAAACCTGAAAGGTATGATAGATATTGTGAAGGGGAAAGAAATTGCTCAAAGGGAAGGAACAACTGGGATGAGGGCAAGGAGAAAAGAAAGAAAGAAGGAAGGGAAAAAAATATATATATATGTTCATTAATATTAGGATGAATTCTCCAAAATATGCCCCAGTAGCCAACAGTAAACGTATCCCCAGACGTCTGCATGTGTACAGTTTTCAAAGGACTTTTAGAGCAAACTGGCATCTATACCCAGTGGCAATCTCACAGCCCTCTGATGTTGGACCACTGGGGACGATTCCCTCCCCAGCCCTTACTCCCAGTTACTGAGTTTCAGCTCACTGTCCTAAGCCCCTGTGTGGAAGGGAAACCCATCCACAAAGTCTCCATTGTGCAAATTATAGCTGGAAAATTTGTGTGAAATGAGAAACCTCAAGGCACCTTGTTTAACAAAGATTAAGAATTTCAAGATGGCAGCAGTGAGACATGAAAAAGAGCGGGATCAAGTGGCTGCCTTGGAGCTCCCAGGCAGCCAGCCCTATGGAGAGCCTGTCCTGGCCCCTGCACCCCTTCTTTACACTTTGCCACCTTCCTGGTGGCTCACTGTCCCTCTTCACATCTCCAGTGCTTCTTGCATCCTCTCTTTCTTCCTCTGGTGTCCTCCTGTTCTCCAGGCTCCGAGTGGTTTCATCACGACCTACCATGATGTCCCCACACTGTCCTCAGGCATGTGGCCTCATCCTCTGTTCAGTGCAGTCCCAGCCCCTGAAGCTCAGTGGTCAGCAGGCTCCGCAGAGGGCAGGTCATCCCCAGAGGCCTGTGCAGGGAGGAGGCAGGGTCAGGGCTGAGCACACAGGGAGAAAGTACTGCAGTGGGAGGCAGCCCGGCCTTACCCGCACTCCTGGGAGCTTGGGTGGGCACAATGAGCTGTGTGGGTGCTGGGTGCTGACCAGAGCAGGGTCCGGGTGGTGAGTAGGGAGTCCACAGCCTGTGCAACTGCTCCTCACTTGTCCCAGCCCATTATTGCAGGGCTTCGTTTGTTTGTTTGCTTGTTTGTTTAAGACAGGGCCTTGTTGTGTAGTACAGGTTGGCCTTGAGTTCAGTGTGTAACCCAGGCTGGCCTCTACCTCACAGCAACCTTCCTGCCTCAGCTTCCCAAGTGCTGGGATTTTAGGTGTGCCCAGTGCTTCTTTGTTTTGAAACAGGGTCCCATTAAGTCACTAAATTGCCTAGACTGTGCTTGAATTTGTGACCCTCCTGCCTCAGTCTCCCAGCATTGCCAGGGTATGCCACTATGATCAGCTTGCCAGAACCTTCTGATTTTTAAGAGTCAGAAATCCAGGTTCTAATATAAAATTTTTAATTTTAGGAGCACTGTGTGGGTTTTCTGTTCCCATAGACCAGTGCGCTATCATTTTTGGGAGCCCTGCATGTCCGCTTTACCTCCCTGGCCCTCAGATTCAGCCTCTACTGAAGGAGGAGCTGAGATCCCCTTATGTCTGAGGTCCTTTATACCCCAGAGTCCTGCCGTGGAGTCAGCTGAAGACTGAGGCCTTGGGAGGTATCAGACCATCCCCCCACTCTCTGCCCCAGTGGGATATGTGTTCACGTTCTGGAGAAAGAGCCCAAACAGGAGAGGTCAGCAACGCTAAAGTCCACTGGAGCTGCAGACCCTCAGACCTAGCCCTGTGTTTATCTTTAAGGGAAGAGCAAAGGAGCCCAGCGCCCTTCCCTCTCACGTAGCATGCAGGAGCTGGCTGTAACACCCAGTCTGCCCAGACTGTGAGGCCAGCCACTGGACTCTGTGCTTACGAGCCCTGGGTGGGTGTCCTGGGGTACAGCTGTCCCTCCTTAGGAAGAGACCCCAGGTTGGGAGCTGCTGGCGCTTCAGTTTTTGCCTCGAGCTAAATGCTGCCGTGCCCTATTCCCCGTGACAAGAGCCCCTGGCCATCCCTCCCCAGATGGCTGCTCATTCAGCACAGTACTGCACGTGTCCAGGGAAGCCCTGGGCTTACCGTATCCTGAGAAAACCAGGAATGATCCTTTCATGAGCCCGTCAGAAAGTGGGCTCTGGGCTGGGGTGCAGCTCCATGGAGAGTGCTGGTACAGCACAGAAGGCCTGAGTTCCGTCTCCCTCCAGCTGAAGGAGGGAAGGAAGGCAGAAAGGGAGGGAGGGAAGAAAAGAAAGAGGGAAGGGAGAGGGGGGATGGAGGGAGGGCAGGAAAGGAGGACAAGGGTGGCCCCCCAACGGTCTCCCTGGGGCTGCTTGAGGGACCGCATCTGCCCCAGGGAAGCGGCCCGGAGCAGGTGCTCGGGTGCTGCTGAGACCCCCCTCTTACCAGCAACCCTGATGAGGCAGAGCCAGGAAGTGGGGGTGACCAGTGACGGTGAAGATACTGAAACTCAGGAAGATACTTTTAAACTTTTTTTCAGTTTTATCCATCATGGATGGAGACTTTGTAAAACAGTTCTATTTGCTTTTCTGTCTTCCTAGGCAACTATGTTAAAATAGATTTTATTTGCTTTCCGTGACTCGGTTATCACTGAGTATCAGTTAGGGTTTCATGGTGCATCCGACGGAATGTCCCCCAAACCAGGACGTCCTTTAAAGCTGCTCACAGTAGCTGAAATTCCCTCCAGTCTCCTTCACTTTTGAGGCTTTGATCTCGTTTACTCTTTCTTTCTAGATAGTTAAGAAACTAGATTTATGTGGAAAAACTTCTTTTACTTTCTTCAGCGTGCAGTCTAGGGTGAGACAAAGAAGGCAGGAGCTGTTTGTAAAAGGAATGTCAACACGATAGGAGGGAAGGAGGGAGGGAGGCGGGGATATTTACAGTAGATATTTTGTGGCATTTAAGCTGCTCTGAGGTCCTTTTCTCACTTCATCATTCAACAAATATTTATTGCGCTCCTACCAATTGCCTAGGCTCCGGCAGTGGACAAAAGCAGGCACTCTGCCCTCCGAAGCAGAGTTTTCGGGGGTGTACCTCCCTGCGGCCTTAAAGGAGAAACTGCTAAGGAACTAGGCTCCAGGGAGACAAACGCAGCATGTGCGCTTTTTGCAGATGGTTCAGAAATGTGTATTTAGTTAAAAAATCTCCTAGGACACACATGTACTCCTTCTAAATCCACCTTGGTTCCCTCCTGACACCACTGGGCCTGGACAGCCCAACTGCAATCAAGGTTGGTGAACAAGCACTGGGCAGATGTTTCACAGACAAATTTCACAAAGAAAATTTCCTGTCTCCTTGAATATCCCTTCTTGCTTGCTTCTTCCCTTTTATTTGTTTAGTAACATTTATGGAGCAATTACGTGCCAGGCCCTTGGCTAAGAACTGGAATATTAAGTTCAGGAAGACTTCTCCTCCTCTGGAGGACCGGGCTGTGTGACCTGACTGTCACAGTCCAGTGTAATGAAGACCAGGACCACTGCTCCAGAACTGGGAACCTGGAGGGCAGAGATGTAACCCAGAATGGGAAGAGTGGAAGGAATAGAGACAATCCAGGAAGGCTTCTGGGTGGAGGCTGCAGTGGAACTCAATTTCAAAAAATGAGAACCATGAGCCTCTCATTTTGACATGTAAACATTGGGCCACTCTGTGACCTCAGTGCCCCTGGAGCTGCAGGCCTGGAAAGGTACCAGGCAGTGCTTGTTCACAAGCACTTACTGTGCAGCTGCCGAGCGCACCAGCCTGATCTGGGTGATGTGTGTGACCTTAAGTAAAACAAAGTCCCCACACACGCTCTCCACACCTGAATCCGTTTCAGATTTCTTTTTTAAAACAAGAAGCTGCTGACTACTTTTTTCCCCTAGGTTGCAAACATTTCTACTCCAGAGCTCAGCTGAGTCTCTGCATCTCGGCCTCCTTGCTGAAGTATGCAGTGTCTTCATGAACTGTTTGTGAAGAAAGATCACACATCCTCCTCCTCCGCGGGCTGTGGAGGACATTTCCAGCCTGACACCCTGGCTTCTTCCCGCCCTTCCCAGCAGTCTGACATTTCCCACTTTGTGCAGTGGAGCCAAGCCAGTGAGGCACAGGGAGACCACCTTGGAGCAGCGGACCTGTGTTTTCTCCTCCACAAAGCACCTTAAGATAAACCTTGGGCTGCCAGCTACCAGCTACCCCCCCCACCCCCTGCCAGCCCATTGCAAAGGATAGAAACCAGCATTGCATAGTAATACCTACGTGTAATCCCAGCACTCCAGAGGCCTGAGACAGGAAGATGGCAAGTTCACACCCAGTGGGGTCAATTTAGTGGGACCCTCTCCCAAAACAAACAGAAGAGCCTGGGGATGTAGCTCAGTGTGAAAGCCCTGAATTCAACCCCAGTACCACCAAATAAATAAATAAATAACAGGAAAAAAAAAGAGTGGCACCCATGGCTCCTCCACTGCTCACAAAAGGTGTCCTTGTGCAGCCACAAGATAATTAGGCCTCAAAGAGAGCAGTATCCAGGACCCCACAGCCAAGGGGGTCCCTCAGAGGTCCGTGTGTGTGCTGTGTCCTAAGTCACTGCCTGGTGTGTGACTCAGTTTCCTGGGGTCCCTGCAGTGTCTGTGGCTGCTGCCCAGGTCCCTACTCCTCCGCCTCTCTCTGCCCTGGGCAGTTGCTTCCTCCCTGGCTCCCACACTGCCCTATCCCTTGTCAGCCCAGGAGGCCCCGCCTGTGTCTGTCTCCTCCTGGGCTCAGCCGCACTGGAGTCACTGACACAGCAGCAGCACCATGCTCAAGGCACTGCCAGACTGCTAGGCTTGGTGGTGAGTGACAGAGCAGGCAGCACACTGAGTTCTGGGGTCTCACCCACAACTGCTCCACTTCCTGCTTCTCCTCACCCATGCATGGCACCCAGGCCCCACCCCAAGAGCACTGATTACTGTGTGCTCTCCGTCCGTGGCCCGATATGATCTGTCTGCCCCACCAAGAGATTGAGCAGGTCTGGGGTTCCAGACTGGAGCACATGGTCAGATGTGTCATGTTTAGACAGTGAGACAAAGTATTCAAAATCAAGACTGCCCCGGAAAATCCAGGTCCTGTTGTGGTGCACAGGTTGAGGGGTGTGTGGTTGGGTCAGACTCCATCGGAGAGCTTCAAGCAACCACAGGTGCCTGGGGGCCCAGGAAGCAGCTGGCTCCTGCAGAGAGATAAGGGCTGCAGTGGGTAGAGCTGCCCTCTCTGCCCGAGCCTGGAGAAGCAGCCTCAACTGCTGCTAGGTTCTGCTCAGTTCCTGTGGCAAGCTCAGCTTTGTCGTGCAGATCGAGGAAGATGATCCCTAGTCTGCTTCTTTTCCTCGCTGCTCGCCTCCATGCTGTGAGCCCCCTGCCCTGAAGGTCTGAAGGGACCCTAACTTGTCCTCTCTCCAGCTCACAGTATAGACCAAGTCTTCCCATTTTATAGCTGCAAAAACAGAGGCCTTGGGGAAGTTCTGGGGCAAATGCAGAGGTTGAGCATGATCACCCTGAGAGCTTGGATCATTAAGGGGCTAAAGGAGAGGGAGAAGTGGGCTGTGTGGAGAGGGTGACAGGAGGCTCCTAAAAGGCTCTGAAGAAAAAAGGCTTAGGAGAAGTGATTGGCTGTGGGTTTCAGTTTCTGAAAATAAAAGGGTGAAAAAACTCAAGAAATGTCTGTGTGCACATAGGTTGGTGTATAAAAATATGTAGAATGAACTTAAAGAAAGCATAAACTTCAAATTTCCAGCAGTGGTTGTTCCAGCAGGAAGATAAACTAAGGGAACAGTGACAGAGACTGACATTTCATCTGTGATGTTTGTTTCTTTAAAACCAAAAAGAGGGTGGAGACAGATATGACAAAATGTAAACTATTAAAAATTTTGTTGTCAGTTTTTTCTATTTCTAAACATTTTGCAAGCTTAAAAATGGATGTTATCACTTTATATATTTTAAATGCATTTCACTCTCTTCCAGATACCACTAGCGCTGGGATATAGCTTGGTGGCGCAAGCGCCTGTCTAGATACCTTCTAACTTATGCAATAAATTCCAGCTACATGTGTTCTAAAACTCTGTATTTACTCCAAGGGGCTGACCTTGTGACAGTCCACTGGAGTGCTGCATGGTGGCACCTTTCTGCCATTCTGCCCTCAGTCTGGAGTGTGTCCTTGTCCCTCCCTGTCCAGCCATTGTCTAGACTGCTGCTCATGGGAGCTGCCCACACCACCTCTTCCAGCAAGCTTCCAGCCCCCAAGGGACTCCTATGTTATCACTCACTAAAAATACACTCCCTAAAATACACTGCCTCTCCTCTCTTCCAGAATAAATCTTATACTTTTTGCACTTCCTCTCAGCTCACTCTACGTGACCTTTCTCTTACTTTGAACTCCCTAAATTCTGGTATATTGGACTGGCCTGTGTAGTCACTGTGTCAGTCAGCTTTGCATTGCTATAACAAAATGCCTGAGATCATCAGCTTCAAAGAAAAGTAGCTTAGTTTGGATTACAGTTTTGGAGGTTCCAGTTCATTGTCAGTTGTCCCACTGCTTTTGAGCCTGTGGCAAAGCAGCTCATCATGGTGGGAGCTCATCATGGTGGGAGTGTGTGGGGGAGGAAGCTCCTCACCTCAGGGCAGACGAGAAGCAAAGGGAGAGGAAGAGGAGGAACCAGGATCTCAAATGCCCTTCCGAGGCTGCCTCCACTAACCTAACTTCCTCCTTCAAGGCCCTGCCTCTTAAAAGTCCTAGCACCTCCCAGCTGTGCCCACCCACAGATGCAGCTGTAACAGGTGGGCCTCTGAGAGATATATTTCAGATTCAGACTACAGCAACTGTCTACCTTTATAAGGTGAATATTCTTTATTTTATGAAGGGCTCAGGTGACTTAGAGAATAAATGAGAAGAGGACCACATCTTTTCTTCTATCCATCATAATCTGTATTATAGGAGTAGGCTTAAAATAAACTCAATAATTCCCTAATGGGTGAATAAAATCATTCAGAAGAATTTTTCTGCCTATGTTAAGCATAAGAAACTAAAAACTGTGCCCCTTTTTTATACTAACAAAGGGATGATTTAGTTGTACAGTCCTCAAAGGCTTGGTCAGTAGAACCACATATCAATATAATTTGATCCCCTTATGCTCATATGTATTTTATTTTATTCATCTAAAAGTATTATTCTGATATGGGATTGTTAGGCTTTACTAGACTACTAAAGAGGTTCATGGTACAAAAAAAAAGACTGAAAATCTTGTATCCCAATACATAGCTGGGCATATTGCTGCCAAGAACAGTGATCATGGTCCCCCAGCACATTCTGATAAAGGTAGTATTATAAAAACTTCCTCAGAGATTCCTTAGAAAGAGTATGTCCTTATTTCTCTTTCCATACTTCCTGCTTCCTGAACTGCAGACATAATGGCTGGAGCTCCAGCAGCTATCTTAGGCTTTGGGAATGGAACACTCAGATGGTAGTGCAACAAATGGAAGCCCCAGTTTTGCCAGTGTAGAGAGCAGCACCAGGCTGGGGTGACTAACCCAGATTTCCTAAGTATGAGAAGGGAATAAAGTTCTAGCATACAGAAGCTGCTGTACACTAGCTTCTCTGTTACTTGCTCTTGGACCTAAACCAAGCTAATGTAGCAAGCCTTTCCGTTTTAAGATAAACTGGAAATGCTGATGTTTATCTGAACACTTTTCCAAAATAATCCCTTATTCTAAAGAAAGAATCCCTTCCAATTTAGACAATGACTCTTAGTACCCGTCTTTGTATCTAAACAAAGCCCAATTATGTGGGAATATAATTTACTCAGTTTCCATTTTTTGATACAATGAATGAGTTGATAGCTTTCTGAAACTTTCATTTTTCCACTACTCCTTTAGTCTACTCTGGTCTCCTTCAAAGAATGTGAATAGGCTGGCTGTGTGCCCCCAACTCCTAATTTATGGTAGTGAGTCTTTTAAGAATGTAGCTTAAGAATTTTAAAAGCAAGTAGTAAAGAGTTTTCTGCTATATACACTAAATTATTAATGGAATATATATAATAGAATATATCTAGTATATTTATAATGGACTATATATATATAGTCGTAACTACCAACAACATCTTTTCAGGTTATATTGCTGCTAAAAGCTATAGAATAGCAGCTCCTCTCTTCAAAAGCGATTGTGATATAGTTTGGGAACACACACAACGAAAAGATAAGTAGCACATAATACACAGCACATCAATGATGCAACTAGCAAGGACATGTTGTTCAGAGGTGGAAATAACTATGGCTTTTGGAGGAAAAATAGGGCTGCGACAAAACACAGGAAGGACAGTGACAGAGAGAGGATGAGTGTAGTGACAGGTTGACCAGCTGGCCCGAGCAGAGCTTGCTTGGAAGGTGTCTTATCTATAAGACTTTTCCTTTGTCTTCCAGATAGGATTATACCCCAATGTCTCCATACAGCTTTGAGAATGCTTCTGCTACCACACATGTAACAGCAGGGCAGTGGTCACTGTGAACCATCTCTGCTCAGGGACAGCCTCACTTTGACAAGCCTCACGCACAGGTGCTCCAGAAACAATCATTACATGGACTTCTAAAGTTCTAATGAATGAGTATCATCTCTGATAAGTGTATACTGGATCTTTAAACAGACTACTCCCACCTAGCATTTTCTTTAAATATAGAAAAGGGCTAAGAGTGTAGTTCAATGTTAGACTGTGTACTTTGCATGAAGCCCTGGGTTCAATTCCCAGTCCCAAAATAAAGCAACATAGACAATCATATTTATTGTAGAATGGTTTTTTAAAGCCCTAGCTAAGCATAAAAATATTTATTGTAGAATGGTTTTTAAAGCCCTAGCTAAGCATAAAAAAGAAAACTAAAATCTGTGTCCTTCATTCCAGCAGTGAAGGGTGAAGCCTGTATACCATGAACATTTCAGAGTGCACCAAACACAGGCCCACACAGGCCTCCTGCTTCTCAGTTCCACCTGGACACCTGCACCCCTGTCTCTGGAACACACATACATCTTAGGATGTCCTGGGTCACACTGCCTCTGCAGAGGACCACGCTGAGGCAAGTGGTCAGGTGGGGATCCTGGTCAAGTTCCTTGTTGCTGGAGGAAGGATAACCATGAAGGCAGTCCAGTTTCTCAGGGCCCCAAAGTTCCTGAGTGGAGATTGAGGAGAACCCCTGAGAGAGCCTGAAGAACAGCTTACTCTGGGGCGTATAGCAAAGTCTGAGGGCTAGTTGTGAGACTATCATTTGACTAGCTCCTTTGTTTAAAAGAATTATCAAGGTGACATTCCCATAACATGAATCAGCTATCTGTCTATCTATTTATCTATCTATCATCTATCTAGCTAGCTATCATTTATCTAGTGGCACTTGGGACAGATCCCAGAACTTTACATATGCTGGGCAAGTACAGCCTCAGATTAACCATTCTACCATGAGTGAGCCAGTCAATGGTGCTTGTACTCTGTCCTCCCGCAAAGCTATCACTGCCACCCAGCTCCAGAGCATCTCCAGCACCCAAGGGCCCCTTCCTCATTCATTCCCTCTCACTGGCCTCTGGCAGTCCTCACCTGTGTCCCATCTCTATGGGTTTATCTTCTCTAAATAGCTCATGTAAATGGAGTCTGACATGATATGACCTTGCATGTCTGGCTTCTCTTAGACTCAGCCCCACAAGTGCATGCACCGGTGCTTCCACTTTAGGGTGGCACTATGTTCTGTCCTATATGTTTAATACAGTTGGATTATCTGGTCATCTACCAATGGGTCTTTGGCCTGGCCCATGTACTTTTTTTAAGTTTTATTTTTATTAGTACATGTTTGTAGTATATAAAGATTATACTCATCATGGGAGTTGGTACATGTACATAATACATCTTAGGGTTTTTTTACATCCCTGTACTTTTAAGTAAGGTCTTTGTAAAGAAAATACTTGTAGATACAGACATTTATAGGTAAGGCATTTATCGGTAGGACATTTATAGGAGGTTCATTGGCAGTTACCATGTCAGGCTACACTGTCCTCAGTTTGGAGCTATCTAGTGCCTTCAAGGGCCCCTGGGATTGTAAATGGTGGACTCAAAAAATAAAAAACCTCATTATAATTATGAGCTATACTTGTTTCCCAACCTTCCTGAGTGTGACAATCAGGACAGATAGGACTATCTCCACATTACAGTTGAGGAGCTTGAATCCCAGAGAGCAGAAGTCAAAGGCCCTGGCTGGAAGGAGGGAGGGAGGGAGGACACAACCCAGCCCCTGTCTCCTCTCATGGGTATCACTGACATGACTGCAGGGACAGCAGAATGCAGTGGAGAATCAGTGGGCGGGGACACTCCAGCCATCAGAGCCACAAGGACTCTGGTCCCCAGGAGCACTGTGTTACCACCCAGCATGGAGCACCCAGGCTGGGAAGCCTGACTCCCAGAGACCAGAGGACAGGCTTCCTGAGCATGAGCACGGGTGGGCAGAGAAATGTTCAGAGCCTCCTCACACACAGCAGTAGGGTGAAGGAAGGAATGAATGAACAGGTGAAAGCACTTTTGAGCCCTTTGCAACTTTTTCTGCCTGTCAGTTCCTTCTCTCTGCATTGGAAACAATAGAAAAAAAATCCCTATCAAATCCCTATCAAACAGTGGCCATCAGCAGTCCAGAGCCATGGCCCAAGGAGGTTCCCTTCTCTCTCCCTTCTGTCCTTCCTTTCTTCCTTCCTGCCTCCCTTCCGTCCCAGTGCCAGCAGAGGGATGGCCTCACCTCTGGCTGTGACTGGGCTTCCTATGACTCTTAAAACTGATCCCAGATATCAGAGCCCTTCAGTCTCTAGTACCCACAGCAAAGTTCAGCTTCTCCAGCCTGTCCTTTCGCAGCCTGGTGGACCAGATGGCAAATAGTGATCGCATCCCACATCTTCCGGTTCATCTCGGGGCTGAGAGCTGTGGATCATCTCAACAGACTCAAGATGGGAAACAAATTTGCCTGTGAGCCAAAGGCCAAAAACACCATGGCTGGTGTGGGGTAGAAGGACAAGAAGAGGGAGGTGAGAAGTCCCAGGCTGATGAACTGCAAGCCAAAGACACATCTTTTACTCTTTTCCGGTCCTAATAAAAACAGGCTGATGCAGCTGCACTCTTCTCCCCTGCTATGGATTCGTGAGCTGGGCTGGAAGAACAGTTGCACCCCATGAGCAGCGGGGGCAGCTGGGCCCCCTCTCTGTGCCTCTGGGAGTCACACAGGCTGCTGTGGCCCTGGAGCCCCCGCTCCAGAGGATACTTTGTTTGCATTAATAAGCTTTGTGGGATCACTGCCATTTGGGGGGCCCAGTCCCTTTTTGGGCTTGGAAAAAGACCACTTTCCTGCTCACTCACAGTGCCTCTGAATTATTGTGTGCAGGAGGAGAAAGGGTCACCAGCGGCTGTGAAGCGGACACAAGCCAAGAAGGGTAGGGTGAGCGTCCTTTTACCTCTGTCCTTGCATGACGAAGCACAGCGGCCTGTGTGAGCGCAGCCAATTACTGCTGTGATGAGAAGGGGCTTGGGAGACTCAGTTTACCCTGTTGTTGGTAATACCTGGAGAGGCAGGGTGGTAATAATGGGAGGGTTTTGTGGTCAAATAAACCTGGACTCGGTGTTAGCTTCCTGCCCTACTGGCTGTTGCCCAGGGACAGTCATTCATCCTCTCTAAGCCTGTTTCCCCCCTTGCAAAATCAAACTAAGAACACTGCAGGAGGTGGGTGACCAATGGAACATAGCAGCATGAAGAGGAGACACCAGGGAGAGGTTGGCTAGCAGCCAGCAAGGGTCCCCTCGGGGTTACCATTAGCTTGGCGAGATCACCGCAGGTTAGGTTCTGTCATACAGGCCCAGGAATGTGATGTCACACACCATGGAGGTGCCTGTTTTTTCAGCGGTTTATTAAGATTAATCTGACTCAGAGACTGATGTATAAACCAGAATGCTCAGTCACTGATTTGAAGAGAAATCCAGCTCCCGGAGGACCAGATGCTCCTATCTGCAAGAGGTAGGAAGCTTGGTTGAGATATGGAGGGAAGCAATTATACTAATTAAATTAAATGCTCTATTATCTGCTTTTTCCTTTAATTTTCCACAACTCTCCTACTCCTCGCCCTACAGCCACAGCAAGCAGTTGGCCCTTCCATGAATGGTCACATTCTTCTCCATTGTGCACACTGGGTCCCTGTCCACCATCCTCTCTCTCCCTCACAAAGCTTCCCAACAGCCCTCAGGACTCTCCCTCCCCCGTCCCTCCATAAAGGGTTCCATACCTTAGGTGCACATCAACCAATCATGGAGGGTTTGTGACTTACTTCACTTGACCCAACCAGGGTGGATCTCAGCAATCCAGCTGGGAGTACAGAAGCAGGATACTTGCCCACCTTCAGGCCTTGGAGCTTGTGGACTTTCTCCTGAAGCAGCTGCAGACAGACTGCCTTATTGAGGAAAGCTGAGGACAGAGCTGACATATGCGAATATGTTGTGGAAGACTGGTCTGGAGTCCTGATCAAGCCACCCCTGAAGCCTGATTCCTCTAGGCAAATGGTTCTCCATCTGGGAACAGAGGAGGGTAGGTGGAGAGTTCTGCCCCTGGGGAAACGTGGTGATGGACAGGGCTCTTTTGCTTTTCACAATGATTGAGGATGTTACCAGCATTCAGTTCACAGGTACTGGGAATGTAGACTGTCCTACCTGGCAGAGAACTGTTGGGAGCCCGGACTGTATGTCTGACTCATCATCAATACTAATGGAAGTCCTGCTGCTTACTTGGGCTGTCTCAAAAGCAAGCCTTGAAATATAGCTTTACAAGTCATTTATGGAGGCCATGGCCTCAGGAATAGGGAGTGATGATTAACATTATGTGGTGATTTAACTGGGCCAGGAGGGAGGGGGCAGGCATTGGCTAAACATTATTCATGTGTGTGAGAGGGATTTCTGGCTGAGAGGACCATTTGCTCTGTAGACTGGGAAGCAGATGGCTTCACCCAGGGCAGATGGGATTCATCCACTCCTCAGAAGGCCTGAACAGAACCTGAGGCTCAGTGGGGAGAATTCTCTCTGCCTGACTCTTGCCAAGCTGGGACAGCTGCCCTCTATTATCTTGGGACTTGGACTTGTGAACATATACCCTTCGCCCTTGTGGGCCTCCAGCTGGCTGCCTATAGATCTTGCAACTGCCCAGTCTTCATAATCACATGAGCCAAGTCCTCATAATAAATCTATATTCTATCTATCAATCTATCTATTTATCAATCTTGTGTTTATAGCTATCTTTCTCTGGAGAACCCAGACCAACCCAGCTGGACTCTGCCTCACATGAAGTTCCCTCCACACTTCCCAATTGGCCAAGTGAGCCCCCAGCCTATGCCCACCGCCACTCCTGCCTGTGTGTGTGGGTAGCAAGGCAACTCCACTGACATCCAGGTGGGAGAAGCCCACCACAGAGGGCCAAGCTCCATGGCGTGTGCTTGAGGCAAGCTGCTCTTTACTAGAAGTTGGTGTGCGTATTTGTGTATGTGTGTGTAACTGCACACTGCAGCAAGAATGGACTTGAAGTCTGGGGGGGCAGAAGAACATGGGCCCTTAGTCACAGCTGTGATAGTCAGCTGTGTTAGTAAGCTTTCTGTCACTGTGACAAAATATCTGAGAAGTTCAACTTACGTTTTGTTACCTATGGTTGGGGCTTCTCAGGGCAGAGTGCATTGTGGCAGAAGTGTGTGGCACAGGAAGCTTGCTCACCTCATGGCTGCCAAGAGAGAAAGTGGCGAGGGTCCCCACAGCCCCTTCAAGGCCACACCTTCAATGACCTATCTCCTTCTGCCACCTCCTAAAAGTGCCACTACCTCCCAGAAGCTCCACAGGCTGGGGACAGGCCTTTTGTGGGACATTCAAGATCCAAATTCCAGCAGTGGCAAAGAGGCCTCATAGATGTGATTATGGATCTGAAATGGACAGAGGGGCCCAATGTAATCTCAACTCTTATCACATGCAAGAGAAGAAGGAGACAGAGAAGGCGATGTGATGAACAGACCACCAGCCAAGGGCTGCAGGTGGTCTCAGGTTTAGGGCACGAGAAGGAAGTGGATTCTCTCCTCAGAGTCTTCACAAGGAAGTTGCCTTGGTGAAACCTTGATTTTAGTGCAGAAACTGGATTTAGACTTCTGACATCCAGAAATGTCAGAGAACACATTTGCATTGTCTGAAGTCAGTAAGTGTGTGGTGATTTGTTACAGCAGCCATGGGAAACTAAAACACAAAGGCATGCCTGAAAGGGCGTGAGTTGGCTGGTACTTGTGAATGTGCTTAACTGAGGCCAGACCCTTACTCTGCCTTGCACACATACCCAAGCACTATGTTTGTGAATAGACTCTATTTTCCAAGCAAACTTTGCCTGGAGTAGTTCTCATTTCAGAAACTCACAGAACCTATGGCAAAGCCACTGTGATATTAAGTCAAGCCAACACTAGCCTGCGTTTATCACCCCATGTTTATGGTGGGTGTCAGTACCTTGTCCATTAGGGCATCTCCTAGGGTGGCCATGCCTAAGCTTCACATACTGCTGTCAGCTTTTGGCACGGTGCCGAAACACGTGAGGCAAGCTTATGAGAAGGAGTTCACTTGGCTCACAGTTTCAGAGGTGTCAGTCCCTGGTCTGTTGACCCCCGGTTGGGGACCTGTGCTAAGGCAGCATATCATGGTGGAGCATGTAGCAGAGCAGAGCTGCTTACTTTGCGAGCCAGGAAGTGAGAGGGAGGTGGGGCTAGGGTCTCACAACTCCCTCCCAGGCATACACCCGCGACCTGACCGCCTCCAAAGGCCTCACCACTATGGGTTCCACCACTGCCCAGGAACATTACAAGCCTCCAGCACATGGGCTTCTAGGGAATATTCATGAAGAAAAGAAGAAGGGAAATGTTATAGAGCAGAGCAACAACCCTGGAAAAATATTCAGGACTCTATTACAGTCCTGAAGCAAGGAGGCAAAGGATTGTATGCCACACATGCACACATTATATATTTTTTAAAAATAATGTGTTTAAAAATACATTGTCTGGGTGATAGAAGAGAATTATCTGTTGTCTTTTCTCCAAAACATTAAACAAATTTCCTTCTATGAAAAGAGGACGGCAATAACTACTGAAAGCAAACACACTGTTCTGGAAAAACATACATGAAGTTTCACCCTCTTACTGGAATTTCAGAGGTTATGGAGTTGGGCTGTGATAAAAGAGAGGATGAGAAACATCTTATTGAGGATTTGGACACCTCCTGGGTAGAACCTGGGGTTGCTGAGCTGGAGGCTGCCACAGAGAACCATCCTGAGACGGGAGAATCATCCCTGGGTATCTACAGGGGATTTTGTCCAAGGCCCCCATGGATACCAAAGTTCTCAGGTCCCAGGTCCTTTACATAAAGTGGCATAGTATTTGCACAAATCCTCCCATGTAGTTTACTTCATCCCTTGGTTGCCTATTACACCATAATACCATATGAAGAGCTACTATGGCATATTGTTTAGCAACAGTGATAATAAAGTATGTGCATTTTCAGTACAGAAACAGTTCTGGGATGGGGAGGATAATATTTTCAATCCACAGTTGGTGACTATAGAAACAGAATTCCTGGATATGAGGGCTAATTATATTTTGTTCTACCCTGGGACCATGCTTTAGAGGGCCCTGAATATCAAACATACACACAAAATGGACATGTCACCAAACACAGAGAAGGCTTTGTCACCAGGGCATGGTACTCAGTGTTGCAAGCCCAGCTTGCAATGCTGAACATTCATTCTGCTGGCATCACTATTTGAGCTGTGGAGAGGTGCTTTCTCCCCTTCTCCTGCCCTATAATATTTTCAAAGCAAAGTGTGACTGCATGTGAGTGACATGAAGTTGCCAGGTTGTATTACTGCCAACTTGGACAGGGACACTGTTTTGGCAGTACAGGAAGATCTGGGCAGCAGAAGACTTAGGTAAAAGACAGGCTGGTTAAATTGCTAAGTTTAACCTGCTCAGCATGGCCACACTGGGTTCCTGTACAGGACAGCGCTGTGTCCAGGTAGCATCCATTTTTCTCACTGCTCTTTGGATTCACATTTGTGGTCCTGGAGGCCCTTGGTGGTACAGTATTTCCTAAGTGCCTTAGTTATTTTTCTTGTTGATAAAACAAAATACCCAACACCCAAAGTTAAAGGAGCTCACAGCTCTGTATTTAGTACAAGAGCTAACAGCTCTGTATTTAGCTCACAGCTTATAGAGGTCTCAGTCCATGATCAGCTGGCTCCAAGGCAGGGTGGTGTGGCAGAGGGGCATCACAGGGAAGAAACAGTCCACGGCAGGGCAGAAGGCAGCAAAGCAACCACCACAACCTTTCTATCCCTTCGATCTTATGTAAGCTACTCAGGGCGGGTAGCACTCACACCCTTAATCCTAGTGCCCTTGATCTTAGCATTGCTCCATGAGTCAATCTCAGCATTACACACTCTAGATTCAGCCACCTCTGAAAAAGCCTCACCTATGACCACATGAGGCTTTGGGGGTACATCTAGACACAAGCCATTACACCAGGATTATGTATGTCAGTCTTGAAAAATTTTGTACTTTTAAACATTACTGTTAAATTTGTATACACAGTCAGTTCTCATTATTTGAAGTACTTCTGTTCTATCAAGTCACTGAAAACTCTGAATGAGACCCTGAGCCAGTGCTCCTAGGGGAAGCACGGGGCTTTTCTGAGTCTCTGCTCACATTTCATCAACTAATCAAAAAACACTTCTGTTGTATATGTGCTTCTGTTTAGATGCTTAAAATATATCAATTATTGGTGGATTAGCAGTAAACTCATGGCCAACAGCACTACAACTCAGACCCGCAGGAAGCTTACAGAACACCCATGTCTTCTCCACAAAGCCCTGTGCAGTCTTTTGCACTTAGGGGCACTTGACAGCACTTCAGGGCAATGCGCACCTGTGTTGCTTGCTTTGTTTTTGCAGAACAGTCATGAACCTAAGGCCTTGAGCATGCCAGGCAAGTGCTCCACCACAGAACCACATTTCCTGCCCACTTGGAAGCCATTTTAAACTTCGAAATCGCCCACAAATACTACCAAGGTCACAAATACACGTTAGCAAGCAGGTAAACTGACAGACAAATGATGAGCTTCGGAAAGCAGGTAAACTGACAGACAAATGCAGAGCTTGGTGTGACTTGTGTGGACTGTGACAGAAGTTGTTACATTACACTAGCTGGGTGGGAGTGAGATACTAAAAGTGTAGATAGCTTTATTTTTACAAAGTGGTAATAAAATTTAATACCCTTTCCAAAAAGTAAATAAGAAATTTCATCTTTTTTTTTTGGTCTTTTTGAGACAGGGTCTCGCTCTGCAGTTCCGGCTGGCCTTGAGCTCACTTTGTAGCCCAGGCTGGTCTCAAGCTCGCAATGATCCTCCTGCCTCAGCCTCCCGAGTGCTGGGATTACAGGAGTACGCCACCATGCCCAGCCAAAATTTCATCTTTGTTTAAATAGGTTTGATCTAAAATATTCACATGTACTAATTATAACTTACAATTCAGCTGTAATAGATAAATTTAGAGGCTTAGGACATGGCTCGGTGGTGGAGAATGTTTAGCATTCACTAAATCCTGGCTTCTCCCCTAGCTCTGCCAAAAAAAAAAAAGTAAAATAAGATATTTTAGAAGAAATAACTTTTAAACATATATATAATCTTAATTTTAGCATTTTCCCTATACTTCTATAAAATTCAAATATTGGGTACTTTAATATAGTTGCTTTTGGTATCATTTAATTCTTAAGATCACTGCTGCTAATGGAACGCAAATTACTTGAACATCTTTATTATGACAATATAATTGATAATGTTGCTAAAAGGTAAGAAAAATAGTTTTTACCAAATAAATAATGTAATAGTATGTGAATTATGTGTTTTTAACATTCAAGTGCTTTTTAACTTGAATTAAATTCTTTTTAACTGGTACTGTAAACAGAGAGATCATCCACGTGAATGGTATAACAAGTTTTCATACACATATACACTGTGTAACACTGAGATCAGGTTAAACATATCTATCTTCTCCAACATTTATTATCTCTTTGTGGTGAAATGTTTCAAAATCCTCCCTCCTAGCTCTCTGTGTCTGCGCTTCTAGACATTGCTTGTCCATCAACAAAAGACCACGCATGTCCTGTGATGATGAAATTCAGATGTCTTCAGTAGTTGGTGACTTGCAGTCATAGCTTTTAAATATTTTAAAATTTTGTACTATGAAGACAAATTTATCAGGGCGGAGGGCAGACCTACTACTTAGCATATTTGGCTTGATTTATCACTGCTCCACAGTCAACACTGCGGTACTTGAGCACAGTCCCTGTCCCCACAGCCACCCCACCACCTCCAGCCTGAAGCAGGCAGATGGCGAAGGTCTGAGTCTCTGGGAATCTGTGGCCCCAGAGAGAAGCCCCCCTCTCAGCAGGTACACTGACAATCTGATTGCGCCCGGCCCCAGCCACAGAAAACAGACAGGAGCATCACATCACCCAGAAATTCTCCAATAATAGTATAAGCATGTCCCCAGGCTGGAAAAGGCTCCCCGGGAGTGGAGGGCTTCAGAAAATATAAGTGACCCTGACATTCTGGGACGAGGGGTCCTCGCCAAGCTGGTCTGCTGCTGCTGCACAGACCATGAAAGCAGGCCTCTGGCACCCACCCTGAGGAAGCACAACAGATTCCACCTAGGAGCCACATCCAGGTCCGGGGCAGATGCTCTGCCAATCCAAGTGTAGACAGCTCCAGGCACCAGAACATGTCTGTCCTGAAGCTCCCGCCTCCCCTGGTCATAGACCAAGGCTTCTCACAAACCAAAAAGCTCAGTGGAAAACACAGCCTACTTGCTGGGGTTAAGGTGCCGCCTTCCCTCCTGCATGGAATGTGGAGCTGTAGCAGTCTGGACACATACAGCAAGTCCACGTACGGCAAGGCTTGCGGGACACTAAGAGGAGTCTGGGCTCTGCTTCCAGGGTCTGGTTTCTCTACTATCTAGCTCTGTGACCTTGGACAAGCTCTTTAACCTCTACAGGGCTCTGTTTCCTCATTTCAAAAACAAAAGCCCAGTCTTAGGTGATTTTTAATGTCCCTCTTGCTCTACAACTCTACACAGACTCGTCTGCCAGAGGGATTCCTTCTGTGTGTCTTGGACAATGGCCAGTGTCAGGATTACTTACTCGGAAAGGCAGTCGTTCCTTTGTTTGCTGGCCTGGCGGGGATACCCCAGATGTTTCATGACATCAGGAGGGGGTGGTGACAGCCAGTGCCCTCCGCCTCCAGTGTGTCAGTGACACTGGCCCAGCTTCTCTGGCGGAGGTCACCCCACCCTTGTTACACAGACACACTACCTTCAGAGAAGCACTCAGAGGAGAACAGCTCCCTTTGACAGCATGAAATCCTGTCAACTATGGGGCAACCCCTGACTCCATAGTGGGGGCCAGTAATTTCTTCAAAATGTGTTACTCAGCTTTCTGTTATTGTCTAAATTGCCTGTGATAAATAAAGTTATAGAGAGCAAAGCTTCACTGTGACTCATAGTTTTGGAGTTTCCAGTCCATGAGCAGGTGGCCTCAGGTGGGGCGGGGGGGGGCAGGCAGAATGTTATGGTGAGACCCTGTGGTCAGCTAAGCCATTCACCTCACGGCCAGGGTACAAAACAAGAGAAGGACTTCAAGGATCCTACATCCCCTTCAAGGGCAGCCCAGTGCTGAAAGTGTCCCACTCCTCCCAATGTGGCCAGCTGGGGACCAGGTCTCTAGTAAACAGGCCTTTGAGGGACAGTCCAGATTGAAACTATAGCACCATGACTTTTATCATTAACTTAGCCAATGGACATTTAACTGGGGGATCACTAAACCTGCTTTGTTATATGGCTGTGAGGAGCAAACCAGTTCATAGAGAGCATTGGACAGTGCCTGACACATCATAACTTCCCATGAATGCTAGCTGTGAGTGCCTGCTGCAGGCTGGGTGCCGGCCCAGTGCTCAATGGCCAAGGAGCAAGAGCAGCTCCCTGAGAAGCTACAGATGTAAGGACACCACAGAGAGTCACGCAACACAGAAGTGAAGCTGCAGGAGCAAGAGTGATGGGAAGGGTTGATCCCTTGGCCAAGGAGGGGGAATGGGAGGTGAGGGGGATGCCTGTGCCTGCATCACACCCAGCACTGCTCCCCTTCCGCTCGACACAGGATAGCTGCATCCATCTTCCTGCGGGATCCCAAGCTGTGCAGGCAGCAGGTCACCCATGATAAAGTGAGAGCAGGTGACCTAAGTCTGGCCAGTCAGAATATTCCAAGCTCTGTAAGGTGTTTCCTATTTAATAACAAAGATATTTTGTCCTGTGGCCCTAACTTTGGAGGGAATATTTCCTTTCCTGGTTCAGACTTTAGACCATTTCCACTTTCCTGTTGGAGGGTTCATGGCTACATCATCTTGTTGGCTTCTTTATTTCAAGGATCCAGCCAGATACCTATCCACTTCAGGGATCCTAGGGTCCCCAGGCAGCTGCTGGCCCCACAGTGGTGCCAATGCCGTTCTGCTATGTCTCACTCTCTGTCCCACCCTTGGCCAAGGACTTCAGTGCTTGCCTTCCCGGGGACCCTTCAAATTTCAGTGGCTGCAGCAGCCATCCCTCAGCTCTTCAAAGCCACTGGCTGACTCCTTCTCCTCAGTGTAGCCCACATGGCAACACCAAGGCTCAGAAGCTGAGTGCATTTGGCAGGTATGGGAGACCAAAGGAGAACTGAAGCATAACTGGCCTCCTCTGTGAGCACAAAGGAGAAAGGCAACATGCAGGGAAGATGGCATGTTGCGGGTTCTAAGGAAAAGAATATAGCTGAGATTAAGGGTTTTTTTTGTTTGTTTGTTTGTTTTTGGTACAGGGAATTGAACTCAGGACCTTGTGCTTGCCAGGCAGGTGCTTGTGCCCTGAGCTGTATCCCCAGCCCGAGATTAAGTTGTATACCTGAGCATGTATTATGGATATTGGAAGGGAAATGAATCTTGTGCTGCTTCAATTGCTTGCACCCATATCTGAGTGAATAAAAGCAGAATGAGCCACATGCTCAGGGCTCCTCAGAGGCAAGAGCTCCCTGCTGCCGCCTGTTAAACTGACTCTATGTCTGTCTTTCATCCTTGTAGCCCCCAGGTCAGCATGACAAACTAGCAGGACCAGGTCAGGGAAAGACCAGAGTGAGCTGGTTCCCCACGGGTGGTGCCTGGACAGGAACTGGGGACTGGCATAGACCAGTTTGCTACAGGCAGGTGTCTCCCAGCTCTCAAGGGGGACATCCCTGTGTTGCCTGGGTCTGATTTCTAGAAATCTCATCTATCTTGCCCATTTTTAAGTTGCTTAAACAGGGGAATAAATTTAGTTATCAGTTTCTCTGACATGGCTAGATGTGAAATCCCACTCCTTGGTCTTCACTAGAAAGTGATTATTGTTGTTATATTTTAGAAGTCTATAACATCTATGTCCTGCTTTGTACCCATAATCTGACCTTTTCTTTTAGGAACAATTCTATATTTAAATTAATTCAATACTCTAAGTCTTCTTACAATGCACTCTGTTCTTGAGTTCTTCATTTGATTAATTCCCCTAAAAGGTTATATTCCTTGAGCAATTTCCTGGTCAAAAGGTGCCTTTGCCTTTACACTGCAGTGGCATCTTGTCTGACTATCATTTTCTTGGTTACATTTTCTGTATTATAGGGAGTGCTCTATTGTCTTCCTTTGCCATCATCCTTGTAATAAAATTTTTTTTTGTTTTTTGAGACAGGGTGTCACTATGCAGTTCAGGCTGACCTTTAGCTTACTTTGTAGCCCAGGCTGGTCTCAAACTCACTATAATCCTCCTGCCTCAGCCTCCCAAGTGCTGGGATTATAGGCATGAGCCACCACGCTCGGCAATAAAAATATTTTTAAAAATATTTAAATTTTATACTCTGGCTTCTCTTCAAATCATATAAATTTTTTGCCTTTTAAAATGTTTAGAATTTTGTTACTTTTGTGAACTGTCAACCCCTACAAAAAAGCCTGCACAACTTGCTATTAAAAATCATGATAAAATGTGTGCCAGCGAGCTCACGAGGTGCTTTCAGCACGAGTGTCCGCTGTCTGAGGTCTTCCCCACCCCAAACTCCAATCCAGTCCTCAGAGGACATGGTTATCCCGTTTCCTTATAGATGTCACCTGAACTTTGCCTTAAGTAATGTATTAATTTTGTTTTTAAACACGACAAATGCAGCATGTTGCTAAAACACAACCACACTGATGCGTAGAGCTGCAGTTTGATTATTATCACTCTGGCTGGGTGTGCAGCATTATGAATGCCCTGCAGTGCACTCAGCCATTCTGCTGTCACTGGGCAGCAAGCTGGGTCTGGTTTTTCCATTATGAACAGTGCTGTCCCAAACATTCCCACACTTGTCTCCTCGTATGTACTGCAGTAGTTTGGGGATCGACAGCCAAGGGTGAGTCTGGTGGAGGTGCAGGGTGTGTACACACTCAGCTTTGCAAGCTATGCCAAGTGTTTTCCTAGAGAGCTCCAGTGCCTGTGGCTGGGGTTAGGGGTTCTACCTGGCTGTACTGTGGCCTGGCCCTGACTGTGGCCTGAAGCAGGCTGAGTCCTGCCTGGATTTTGCTCTCTGGCATGATTTGTTTTTTGTTAGGATGCTTGAAGACTTTACCATTAAACTTTACTATCTTAATTAGAATATGCTTTAGTGCTCAGCTTAGTGCTTAATTAGAATGTACTTTAGTGCTCAGCTTAGTACTTAATTAGACTATGCTTTAGTGCTCACCGTAGTACTTAATTAGAATTTGCATTAGTGCTCAGCTTAGTACTTAACTAGAATATGCTTTAGTGTTCAGCTTAGTGCTTAATTAGAATGTGCTTTAGTGCTCAGCTTAGTAATTAATTAGAATATGCTTTAGTGCTCAGCTTAGTACTTAACTAGAATATGCTTTAGTGCTCAGCTTAGTGCTTAATTAGAA